>NC_092723.1:16370124-16705705 GCF_047496885.1 Scyliorhinus torazame | reverse complement strand
TTGCCCCCTCTTCCTCACTTGCCCCCTCTTCCTCACTTGCCCCCTCTTCCTCACTTGCCCCCTCTTCCTCACTTGCCCCCTCTTCCTCACTTGCCCCCTCTTCCTCACTTGCCCCCTCTTCCTCACTTGCCCCCTCTTCCTCACTTGCCCCCTCTTCCTCACTTGCCCCCTCTTCCTCACTTGCCCCCTCTTCCTCACTTGCCCCCTCTTCCTCACTTGCCCCCTCTTCCTCACTTGCCCCCTCTTCCTCACTTGCCCCCTCTTCCTCACTTGCCCCCTCTTCCTCACTTGCCCCCTCTTCCTCACTTGCCCCCTCTTCCTCACTTGCCCCCTCTTCCTCACTTGCCCCCTCTTCCTCACTTGCCCCCTCTTCCTCACTTGCCCCCTCTTCCTCACTTGCCCCCTCTTCCTCACTTGCCCCCTCTTCCTCACTTGCCCCCTCTTCCTCACTTGCCCCCTCTTCCTCACTTGCCCCCTCTTCCTCACTTGCCCCCTCTTCCTCACTTGCCCCCTCTTCCTCACTTGCCCCCTCTTCCTCACTTGCCCCCTCTTCCTCACTTGCCCCCTCTTCCTCACTTGCCCCCTCTTCCTCACTTGCCCCCTCTTCCTCACTTGCCCCCTCTTCCTCACTTGCCCCCTCTTCCTCACTTGCCCCCTCTTCCTCACTTGCCCCCTCTTCCTCACTTGCCCCCTCTTCCTCACTTGCCCCCTCTTCCTCACTTGCCCCCTCTTCCTCACTTGCCCCCTCTTCCTCACTTGCCCCCTCTTCCTCACTTGCCCCCTCTTCCTCACTTGCCCCCTCTTCCTCACTTGCCCCCTCTTCCTCACTTGCCCCCTCTTCCTCACTTGCCCCCTCTTCCTCACTTGCCCCCTCTTCCTCACTTGCCCCCTCTTCCTCACTTGCCCCCTCTTCCTCACTTGCCCCCTCTTCCTCACTTGCCCCCTCTTCCTCACTTGCCCCCTCTTCCTCACTTGCCCCCTCTTCCTCACTTGCCCCCTCTTCCTCACTTGCCCCCTCTTCCTCACTTGCCCCCTCTTCCTCACTTGCCCCCTCTTCCTCACTTGCCCCCTCTTCCTCACTTGCCCCCTCTTCCTCACTTGCCCCCTCTTCCTCACTTGCCCCCTCTTCCTCACTTGCCCCCTCTTCCTCACTTGCCCCCTCTTCCTCACTTGCCCCCTCTTCCTCACTTGCCCCCTCTTCCTCACTTGCCCCCTCTTCCTCACTTGCCCCCTCTTCCTCACTTGCCCCCTCTTCCTCACTTGCCCCCTCTTCCTCACTTGCCCCCTCTTCCTCACTTGCCCCCTCTTCCTCACTTGCCCCCTCTTCCTCACTTGCCCCCTCTTCCTCACTTGCCCCCTCTTCCTCACTTGCCCCCTCTTCCTCACTTGCCCCCTCTTCCTCACTTGCCCCCTCTTCCTCACTTGCCCCCTCTTCCTCACTTGCCCCCTCTTCCTCACTTGCCCCCTCTTCCTCACTTGCCCCCTCTTCCTCACTTGCCCCCTCTTCCTCACTTGCCCCCTCTTCCTCACTTGCCCCCTCTTCCTCACTTGCCCCCTCTTCCTCACTTGCCCCCTCTTCCTCACTTGCCCCCTCTTCCTCACTTGCCCCCTCTTCCTCACTTGCCCCCTCTTCCTCACTTGCCCCCTCTTCCTCACTTGCCCCCTCTTCCTCACTTGCCCCCTCTTCCTCACTTGCCCCCTCTTCCTCACTTGCCCCCTCTTCCTCACTTGCCCCCTCTTCCTCACTTGCCCCCTCTTCCTCACTTGCCCCCTCTTCCTCACTTGCCCCCTCTTCCTCACTTGCCCCCTCTTCCTCACTTGCCCCCTCTTCCTCACTTGCCCCCTCTTCCTCACTTGCCCCCTCTTCCTCACTTGCCCCCTCTTCCTCACTTGCCCCCTCTTCCTCACTTGCCCCCTCTTCCTCACTTGCCCCCTCTTCCTCACTTGCCCCCTCTTCCTCACTTGCCCCCTCTTCCTCACTTGCCCCCTCTTCCTCACTTGCCCCCTCTTCCTCACTTGCCCCCTCTTCCTCACTTGCCCCCTCTTCCTCACTTGCCCCCTCTTCCTCACTTGCCCCCTCTTCCTCACTTCCCCCCTCTTCCTCACTTCCCCCAATTGCCCCCCATCCTCACCCCCCCATTCCCCCTTCTGTCACCACCCCATTCCCCCTTCTGTCACCACCCCAGTCCCCCCTTCCTTACCCCCCACCCCCCCTTCTTCACCCCCCCATTCTCCCTTTGTTCCTCATCCCCCCATTCCCCGCCTTCCTCAACCGCCCCTTCCTCACCCCCCCTTCAAGCCCCGCCCTTCACCCCCCTCCTCCTCCTCACCCTCCCTTCACCCCCCTCATCCTCACTCCCCCCTTCTCCTCACCCCCCCCTCGACCCCTTCCTCACCCCCATGCCCCATCACTCCGCCCCTCCCCCAATAAGGGCAGGGTGCAGGCAGGCCTGCGGTGAAGATTAATGTGATAGAGGCTTCACGTGTATCAGCTTTAACATGTGTTAATTGTAAATGTTGACATACAGACAAGTGACCCTCCCCCCCGCGATCCTCACTCTTCTTGATCTTTTGATAGCTGTGACTCTTGGGTGATGTTTTCCTCGGAGCTTTGGGGGTCTCCAGTTTTCCTACAGTAGTTTTTGACAGTCAGCAGGCGTGCATGCACTGTATACCAAACAGTGTTACCAGCATACCAGGATTGAGAACATGTGCAACACTGCTCCAGAACTAGTATGCACCGTAACCCAGACTCCAACTGCACTTCTCACTATAGAAGGTGGAATCAAGATCATTTCTTGAAATGAACATGTGTTTTTTTTTTCCCATTAAAACCTGTACTTCAGCCAATCTGGTCACCTTACACGTCGCTAATGTTTTTATAATGGCCCCGGCAAACATGTTGGCAACTGAAATGAAA
Organism: Scyliorhinus torazame; assembly: GCF_047496885.1. Lineage (NCBI taxonomy): Eukaryota > Metazoa > Chordata > Chondrichthyes > Carcharhiniformes > Scyliorhinidae > Scyliorhinus > Scyliorhinus torazame. The sequence continues at coordinate 16,702,785 of NC_092723.1, read as the reverse complement.
CAGCTCAGAGTTATGTGCTCAACAGCCTGTCATGACCCAATTCATGCCTGACCAATAATCCGTACCAGTCTGACTCATTGAATGATCACTGTGGTAATTATGTAATCTCACCTGAAAGAAAATATTCTAAACTTTTGATTCCCATGAGTATAACAGCTAAGGAACAGACAGATTGTTCAGTTATCTAGCCAGCTTCATTCAATCATTTCCATCTACCCAAAATCCATATCTTCCCTTGCTGAATCAGAAACTTAGGAAATTCAATCTTTGAAAGCTCCTGCTGAGGCAGAGTCCACTGCGCTAAGTGACGAGTCTATTTCACAAGTCAATGACTAAGCAGGAAGATGTTGCTCAATTCACATCCTCTTCATCTTACATTCCAAGCACATATATGGAAAGGCAATTCTTAAATATATACAATCCCAAGTCCTGTCCTTTACAGATATTTTAAAATCAGATCAAAAATGGATAACTACACTTTGCCCACTAAGTTGCTACGTGAGGAGTGTTGTTGATGAGTGGGTTTGTAATTATCTCATCAATCGATTAACAGACCTGCACCACCCACTTCCGAAACAATGGTTTGAGAGCTCCTTGAAGCAAACATTTGTGTGGGGTTCCTAATCTGAGCCTTTTAAGAGCCCACAAATAAACTGTACATGGTGAATTGAGACAGTTGCTACATAGTGATTCAGAGGCAAGCCAAAGTGTTCCACATTTCTTATTTTATATGCTTCTCCAGTCATTATTGCTTCATTGGTATGCAGTTTCGTACTCATCAGTGCTTAACCCAATAAACAATTCTTCACAAATATGCACTGACAATGAGTTTCAGCAGTGTATTCAAACTCCACCTAGATGTTGCAAAGCAAGATCCCTGGTTCATTTTCATCCCTCCTATCTGGGACACAGAGGTCAAATGTGCATACCAACTTATTTTCTGATTCAGATGTGGTAAACCAACACACAGTAAATTTACCCGAGACCCTCTGAGCTATATATCAGTACCACATTGGCAGAACCAGTGAGGGAAGATAAAGGGTCATGTCATGCCTTTAACATTTTTTCACCCTCTTTCCACCTTATCTGAAACCCACAACGGACTCCAGTATCCCCACAGCTTAGTGCAGCTATGTTTCTGTCAACCCGGCATTGTGTCTTCAGTCACCAGGCCACTGAGAGATCTAATAGTAATTTTAATTTCTCATGGGAGAAGAGGGAGCTTTGGGTATTGCTTTTCCACTTAAACTTGAAGTAGCTAAGCATCAAGGTAACAAAACAATTATGCAGAGACCAAGGGAAATTAAACCTCCTCTCAAAATACTGAGACTGGGCTAGGCAGCACGGTAGCACAAGTAGATAGCACTGTGGCTTCACAGCGCTAGGGTCGCAAGTTTGATTCCCCGCTGGGTCACTGTCTGTGCGAAGTTTGCATCTTCTCCCAGTGTCTGCGTGGGTTTCCTCCTGGTGCTCCGGTTTCCTCCCACAGTCCAAAGATGTGCAGGTTAGGTGGTTTGGCCATGATAAACTGCCCTTAGTGTCCATAAAGGTGAGGAAGGGTTATTGGGTTATGGGGATAGGGTGGAAGTGAGGGCTAAATGAGTCGATGCAGACTCGATGGGCTGAATGGCCTCTGTCTGCACTGTATGTTCTATGTTCTAGGTTGAAGTACGACTGGGTCAGAATGAATCAGTTCAGCAAAGGAGGAAGGAGGGCAAGTTGCCACAATGCATCATAAAGCAAATCCATCCACAGTACAAATTCACCACATAACTAATCAGAATATACATAATCCAGACCTGCCAAATGGAAGTGCAGGCACTTGTTCTGGTTTACAAGGGTGCGTGCATGTGCATTTAGCTTCACTGCAAAAAAGGATAGTACAGGGGAAGTTGGGCAAGGTAGGGGGCAGGTTGGTGGGGAACTGTTGTTGGGGTGTTACTTATGTTTGTGTAAGCCTTGTTGGCTGGGTTTTTTGGTCTTGGTGTGTGGTTGTTCATTGTGTCAAACTTTATAATATAAATGCCTCAATAAAATATTTTTCAAGAAAAAAAGATAAAAAGGATAACAGAAAAAAAATAGAAAATATAATATATTCAGGGAAGTTCTGAAATTCATGCCTGCAATTCACAACTCAATCTATCTGCAGAAAAAATTAAAAAGGTTGTTTCTCCAAAGGGAAGGTGCGAAGCAAGCTTGGAAAGAGAATGATGACACGCAACTCACCTCAAAACAATTTTACACATTTTGCAGATGATTGCAAAGCTGGTAATATATTGTCTTCCCCTCTTAGCTTGGGTGTGCTTGCAGATGAACTCAAAGTTAGCAAACATATGCAGCCGACAATAGGAAGGAGAATGGCGTGTTGGCCTTTATTGCAAGGGAATTAGAGTACAAGAATAAAGAAGTCTTGCTGCAACAGGGCTTTGGTGAGACCACACCCAGAATACGGTGTGCAGTTTTTGGCTCCATACACAACAAAGGCCAAACCTGCACTGGAGGCTGTACAGCAAAGTTTCACTGGACTGTTCCCTGGAGTGAGGTTTGTCCTCGGATCAGAGGCCGAGTAAGTTGAATTTAGACGAATGAGTAGTGATCTCATTCAATCATACAAGAGTCACAAGGAGCTTGGCAGATGAGATACTGAAAGGTTGCTTTCACTGGCTGGGGAAATCGAGAACACGGGGCACAGTCTCAGGTTAAGACATTGATCATTGAAGACTGAGATAAGGAGAAATATCTTCACTCAAAGACGAGCAAATGGTTGAAATTCTGGACCAGTGTTTAAAGATGGGTCAACTATAATTTTGGTGGACTTCCGGTGGTGGCTATGAAGGAGTAAGTCGCACATTTGGTGGCCCCCGCTCTGGTCGGACTTTTGGACCTTTCCCCCGTTTTTCTACCGGACTTGAAATGTAAAACGGATGTTAGTGGCAATTGTTTACTGAATTCCCACTTCGGTGCATGGAGAGAAGGACGAGAAGTGTTCTTAAGGGCAGAAACAAAGATAGAGAAGGCTTGGGCTGTAGCTGCAATTGATGAGAGCATTGCAGAGATTCGGACCTATGGCTTGCCGACCCAGCAGTCTATGGAGCTGCAGATGCAAGTCATTAAGGAAGGCTTTGCTACGCAGAAACGGGACTGCTTGGACCCGATAAAAGAGTCGATTGAGTGGTTGGAGCATAGATTGGACGCCCAGGATCGGGTGATGCAGAAGGTGGAGAAGGCGCTGGCTGAACAGGAGGAACATCAGACTGCGGTAGAGCTGGAGGTGGGGATGCTGAGGGACCAGCAGAAGAAGCTCATGGAGAAGGTGGAGGACCGAGAAAATAGGTCCTGCCAGCAGAACCTAAGAATCGTCGGGCTCCCAGAGGGATCCGAAGGAACGGACACTGGGGCATATATACGCAGACATGATTGTGAAGGTGCTGGGGGATGGGACATTCTCCCGGCCCTTGGAGGTGGATAGGGCTCACAGAGCACTCGCGAGGAAGCCACGAATGGGAGACACCCCACCCCCGAGGGCAATGGTGGTGAGATTCCACAGGTTCTCGGATAAGGAGCGCATTCTACAGTGGGCCACGCAGGCACGGAGCTGTAAATAGGACAATAGCATCCTGCGGGTTTACCAAGACCCGAGTGTGGAGGTGGCCAAGAGGAGAGCAGGCTTCAGCCAGATGAGGTCGATCCTTTTTTAGAAAAAGGTGAAGTATGGACTGTTATACCCAGCCCGACTCTGGGTCACGCATGAGAATCAGCACTTCTACTTAAGGTCACCTGAGGACGCGTTGGAATTTGCGAAAAAGAAAGGGCTGGTGATGGGTTGAGAACTTTTGAATTTGGCTGCAACGTTCATGTTTTTGTTTCTCTGTTTTTGTAAAAAGTTTCTCGTTTTGCGTTTCATGGAAGATGTTTATGATGCCTTTTGCATTGATTTGGAACCAGCAGTATAGCTGAGTGAGTGAAGGTTTTCATTTGCAATGAGTCCAACTAGGCTGATCACCTGGAATGTTCGAGGTTAAATGGGCCGGTCAAAAGGGCACGCGTGTTCACGCATCTTAGGGGATTGAAAGTGGACGTGGTAATGTTGCAGGAGACGCACCTTAGAGTTATGGACCAGGTTAGACGAAAGAAAGGCTGGGTCAGTCAGGTCTTTCACTAGGGACTAGGTTCAAAGACTAGAGGGGTCGCGATCCTGATCAATAAGCGGGTGGTGTTTAAGGCGGGTAGAATAGTCTCAGACATGGGAGGTCGGTACATTATGATCAGTGGGATGCTAGAGGGGGTGCAGTTGGTATTAGTAAATGTGTATGCGCCAAATTGGGATGATGTGGAGTTTATAAAGAGGATGCTGGGGAAGATACCGGACCTGGACTTGCATAGATTGGTCATGGGAGGGGACTTCAACAGATATGGACCCTGGCTTGGACCAGTCAAGCTCGAAAACTGGCAGGGTGCCAGCAATGGCAAAGGAACTAAGAGGGTTCATGGAGCTGATGGGGGGTTGGATCCATGGAGATTTGTGCAGCAGAGGGTGAAGGAGTTCTTCTATTCACACGTGCATTAAGTGTGTTTCCGGATTGATTTCTGTATTTTGAGCAGGGCCTTGCTGGCTGGGGTGGTGGACATGGGTACTCGACGATTACAATCTCAGACCATGCTCCGCACTGGGTTGACCTGCAGGTTAATAAAGACAGTAACCAGCACCCGCACTGGAGGTTGAATGTGGAACCTTTGGCGGATGAAGGGGTGTGCGAATGAATGAGGAAATGTATTCAGAGCTACCTGCAGGTCAATGACATGGGGGAAATTTCAGTAGCGGTGGTATGGGAAGCACTGAAGACGGTGTGTGTGCGTGTGCGTGCGTGTGTGGGTGGGGGAAAAGAGATCTCTATCCGGGCCCATAGGGAGGTGGTGGACAGGGCAGAGATGGGCCGACTGGTAAAGGAGTTACTACAGATTGATTGGAGGTATGCGGAGACCCCAGAGGCAGGGCTTTTAAGGGAACGGCGGAGGTTACAGGCGGAGTTTAGCTTGCTGACCACAGGGAGGGCGGTGGAGCAGCTGAGATAGGCGAGGGGACGATCTATGAACATGGAGAGAAGGCTAGCAGAATGTTTGTACAGCAACTTAGGAAGAGGGAGGCAGCTAGGGAGTTAGGGAAAGTAAAGGACAGAGATCGGAACCTGGTTGGTGATTCAGTAGGGGTGAATAAGACGTTTCGGGATTTCTACAGCAGGCTGTACAGTCGGAACCCCCTACGGGGCCGGAGGGGATGAGGCACTTATTGGAGGGGCTGAATTTCCCAAAGGTGGACGGAGAGCGGGTAGAAGGGCTGGGGGCCCCAATCAGGCTGGAGGAGATAGTGGAGGGCTTCAAGGCCATGCAGGCGGGTAAGGCCCCGGGTCCGGACGGGTACCCAGTGGAGTTTTATAAAAGGTTCTCTGGGATATTGGGGCCGGTGTTGTTGAGGATGTTCAATGAGGCAAGTTGCCCCCGACGATGTTACAAGCAATGATTTTGCTGATTCTTAAGTGGGACAAGAACCCGGAGCTGTGTGGGTCCTACAGGCCGATCTCCCTGTTGAATGTAGATGCCAAGTTGCTGGCCAAAATCTTGTCCTCCCGGATCGAGGATTGTGTTATTGGGAGGACCAGACGGGGTTTGTTAAGGACAGGCAGTTGGTGGCCAATGTAAGAAGGCTATTAAATGTGATCATGATGCCCCCGGAAGGTAGGGAGGTGGAGGTAGTGATTGCAATAGATGCAGAAAAGGCTTTTGATCGGGTAGAATGGGACTATCTGTGGGAGATACTGGGATGATTCGGATTTGGGCGGGGCTTTATTGACTGGGTCAGCTGACTGTATCAGGCTCCTGTGGCAAGTGTACGGACGAATAGGACAACATCGGACTATTTTAGACTGCGCCAGGGAACGAGACAGGGATGCCCCCTCTCCCTACTGTTGTTTGCGATGGCTATAGAGCCGTTGGCATTGGCTTTGAGAGCCTCGAGGGGCTGGAGAGGACTGGCCCGGGGGGGGGGCTGCTTCTGTACGTTTCGGACCCAATAGAGGGGATGGAAGAAATCATGAGGATTCTGGGGGAATTTGGTCGGTTTTCAGGGTACAAGCTTAATATGGGAAAGAGTGAGATGTTTGTGGTCCAGGCGAGGGGACAGGAGAGGCGACTGGGAGAGCTGCCGTTTAGGTTAATAAAGGGAAGCTTTAGGTACCTAGGCATCCAAGTGGCACGGAAATGGGACCGGCTGCATAAATTGAATCTGACCCGGCTGGTGGATCAAATGAAGGACGATTTTCGGAGATGGAACACGCTTCCGTTGTCTCTGGCTGGGAAGGTGCAAACGGTGAAGATGACAGTCCTCCCGAGATTCCTATTTGTATTTCAGTGTTTCCCCATCTTTATTCCACGGTCCTTTTTTAAGTGGGTCAACAGAGTGATCACGGGCTTTGTCTGGGCGGGCAAGACCCCGCGAGTAAGGAAGGTAATGCTTGAGTGGAGTCGGGGAGAGGGCGGGCTGGCACTGCCAAATTTTAGCAACTATTACTGGCGGCTAATATAACCATGATCAGGAAGTGGGTAGTGGGGGAGGGGTCGGCATGGGTGCGTATGGAGGCAGCTTCGTGTCAGGGGGCATTGGTAACTGCGCCTCTGCCGTTCCCGCCAGCACGGTACTCCACCAGCCCAGTGGTGGTGGCGGCCCTAAGAGTTTGGGGCCAGTGGAGGCGGCATGTGGGAGCATCGGTCTGGGCCCCAGTCTGATAATCACCGGTTTGCCCCGGGGTGTATGGACCGGGGTTCCGGTTATGGCGGAGAGCGGGGATTGAGAAGCTTAGGGGATTTCGGGATGGTTTGCGGACATCATCTCCACGGCGTTAAAAACAAGGGTGGCGCTGAGTCCAGAGGTGGCGATTTTCAGGGTGTCAGAAGACCCGGGAATCCAGGAGGAGAAAGAGGCAGACTTTCTGGCCTTTGCTTCCCTGGTCGCCCGGAGACGGATACTATTAGCACGGAAGGACTCAAAGCCCCCGAAGTCGGAGACCTGGCTATCGGACATGGCGAGCTTTCTCTGTTTGGAGAAAATCAAGTTCGCCTTAAGAGGGTCACTGTTAGGGTTCACCCGGGGGTGGCAACCGTACATCGACTTCTTTGCGGAAAATTAATCGTCAGCAGGAGGAGTAGCTTAGATTAGAATAGGGGGTCAAAAGGGTGGGACCTGTACGAGAGGTAAATGGCTTTTGCACTATGTTTATGGTTTCATGTATAATGTTTATATACCAAAAATACCTCAATAAAATGTTTATTAAAAAAAAAAACTATAATTTTGGTGTCTGAGGGCATCAAGAACATGAAAGCAGGTGGGAAAGTCCAAGTTCAGTCGCGATTATGCTGTTTGGCAGAGCGGTCTTGATGACTCACATGGTTTACTCCTGCTCTTATCCCATGTTCATATGTAACTGGGAATATCAGATGGCAATGGTTGGGAAGAGGAAGAACTCCCAAATTTGGGCAGAAAAGAGAATGAAGCTAACTGTGACCCAATCACCCCCAGGACAATCTATTTTGGCACCAAGTTGCCACGTATTGTAAAATATTACTGGGTTAAAGAAGCTTTTTCTATTCGACCATATTGTACCTCCTTCAAATTCAGTATTTGTCCTCACAAATAAAACACTATTACGTGAATCAATCCCACTGTTAGAAAACATTACAAAAGGTATTGATGGGCAGTACCGTGGCGCAGTGGTAAGCATAGCTGCTTCACGGCGCCGAGGTCCCAGGTTCAATCCCGGCTCTGGGTCACTGTCCGTGTGGAGTTTACACATTCTCCCCGTGTTTGCCTGGGTTTCACCCCCACGACGCAAAGATGTGCAGGGTAAGTGGATTGGCCACATTAAATTGTCCCTTAATTGGAAAAAATGAATTGGGTACTCTAAATTTATAAAAAGAAAAAAGAAAAGGTATAGATTATTTGTAGACATGGTGTTGAGGTGTTGGAGGTGGCAATTCACTCGCACCACAAATTTTCAATTTAACCTTGGAGCTGTTGGGGGTGGAGCGAGAGACAAACCAAGGGCAGGCACTTTTACACAGAGACTGAAGAGCATGAATCAGATCAATAATCTATCTTGACCACCATGCAAGTCGGAACTTTAGCAGGTGACGTGCAGGAAAAATAGCGACACCCGTTACTATATACATTATCACTGATTGGGTTATTGTGGGCTAAAAGTAAAGTATTCACAGTTGTCCACCTCAGCTGTCATGCACCAAGAATGTGCATTTACAAACAGAAGAAATTAGTTTAACTTGTAGGTAGGTCAGTTTTGCGAGTCTTATTTTTGGAACACAGCAATGCAATACCGTATCTATTATTCATAGTAAATTAAAAACATGGTTCAAAATGATAGGCTATTCGTTTCCACTATTCGTTTCCACTATATCACAGTTATTAATCTTCCTCGTGGAAATAAGAGCATTCTGTTCAATGTCATGTGCTGTACTAGCCTCTATTTATAAAAATACACTGCAGTATGTGCTTCTATTAATCAGCAATGGGAGCACAAGGGGGCAATAACTAGAGTGCGGTGAATGGCCATTGGTGAATTACAAAACAGTAATAAAATTGAGAGGTTCAGACAATGTCATGAATCATAAAATTGAAACGTGACCAATTTTCTTTCACAAGTGGAAGACCGGATTAGGGTTTTAAGCCCTCTGTCAACCATTTATAGCACTCACAAAGACAGTGAATCTGTAATATTTTTAATGAGCACAAATTACCGAAGGTGGATTAATTTATTTGATTTTCTACCTTCCTCTGCTGAAAGCTCTTTTCCTGGCTATGATGCCATTTCAAGACCTAGCATCAGTGATCATTCCTCATGTGAAAGTTGAAGCAGCAAGACTATGCAGGCTATTATACTGTGCAGCACATCACAGATTAGGGCGACACTTCAACCAATGTATCCACACCCACTTTCCAACAGGATTTATTGGATAGTGATTAAGACTGGGCTGATTTTCCACTCTGCTGCCAGAGGTAGTGGCCAATTTGCCCCACCCAGATAGATCATTGCCCAGCTGAAATGAAGAGCTCAAATCTGCAGTTTCACTTTGGCTCAATCAAAGAATAAAACTTTTTTGCAGCATGCCCAACCAAAATTTAATTTCAATATCTTTTACCAGTTTTCACCTGTGACCCGAATACACAAGATGGAGGGAGTAACAATTCCTCCCTGCCCATTTACCCGACCATATATTTCCATTCCAAAAATCCACATTAAGAAAAAGTGCAGTCAATAATCATTTAAATTACAGTTTCCAACAAACTGCAGACCACAAATAGATAACAGCCCTTCTCTGGAAACCACCCTTGGGTGTAATACGACAGACAGATCAGTTAGCAATATCGTATTCAAAGCAAGGGCAGCACAGTGGTTAGCGCTGTTGCCTCATAGCATCAGGGAGCCAGGTTCAATTCCAGCCTTGGGTCACTTGTCTGTGGAGCTTGCACTTTCTCCCAGTGTCTGTGTGGGTTTCCTCCGGGTGCTTCGGTTTCCTCCCACAGTCCAAAATTGCACCTCAAGTGTCCAAATAAGTAGGGCGCTCTTTCCACGGGCCGGTGCAGACCCGATGGGCCAAATGGCCTCCTTCTGCACTGTAAATTCTCTGAAATATCTGCAGGCTAGTTGGGGTTACGGGCATAGGTCAGGGGAGTGGGCTGGGTAGGATGATCTTTCAGAGGGTCCATAAGACATAGGAGCAGTATTAGGCCACGAGGCCCATCGAGTCTGCTCCACCATTCAATCATGGCTGATATTTTCTCATCCCCATTCTCCCCATAACCTCTGATCCCCAATCAGTGCAGACTCGATGAGCTGAATGGCCTTCTTCTGCACTGTAGTGATTCTTCGATTCTCAGGTTACATTTTGAAATCACAAGAATCACGCTTTCGACTTGGCGCCTTAAAATCGGGTTGCCAAATGAATCACCCCCATTCCCAAGCCTCTCTCCTACAAGAGCAAACAAAGCGTGGCAAAAGCAGGAAGCAGTAATGTCTGGTGGAAAGGAGAAGCAATTAAAGGTTTGCCTTTATGTAGCACCTTTATGGCATGGTAAACCACCCCCAAGGTGTTTCCCAGGAGCGCTGCCAGACAAAATTGGGTACCCCCACAACGACAGGCAAAGTAAACTCCATCGAAGAGGTAGGGTTTATAAAAGAAGAAAACCCACCAAAGTCATGACTGGGAGGGAAGAGGAACGTTTTGTGATTACTGTACCTTCAGGTCTGGAGTTTTGTTATTGCGGGATGATGGAGGCAGTGAGAGCGATGGGCAGGCAGCATCTGTCGGAGCAGCATCACCTTGCTGCCTGAGTGCAGCATCGGCAGCCGGCTTCAGCCCCGGCTCCTCATCCAGGGGCAGCTCGTCAGACTTGCACCGCTTCATCTGCAAAATAAGAGGGAGGGAAGAGGAGGAGTGGGATCTTGCTGTACATATTCCATAAAGCTCCCTCCGCCCCCCTTCCCCCACACAAATCAAAGAGACAAACCCCTGAATTAGATATTACCAGTGACAGGGTGGGGGGGCAATGACTCTCCCATCCACAGTAAATCCTCCAACCCAAATTACAAAATAAATTAAAGAGTTCTGAGGTTAATTTACATGGCGACACCACCTTTGGATTTTCAGCAGGGAAATTACCTCCGCGGCTATAATGCACAACACTTTACTTCATCAATTTACAAATCCTGCCGATTTAACCGAGCGCCGATGGATATTTACATTATCTTTTTTTTAACCGCCATCACCGAAGCCCCTTCGACGCCCTGCCGTCTGACTGAGAGGGACAGCCATGTCGGCGGGCTGGGGGGCGGGACCACAGAAATCCCCGCCCCCTTTGCGCCTCCAAACAAACCTGCCCACCGGCCGGAAGTGACAGTCGGCGGTGATTGACGTCCCCGCTGACCAATCGAATGCGTAAAGCGCCTGAGAAGGTGTGGGCAGGGTTTATGGGGCCACATTCAAGGTAGGTTGCAGCTGGTGGCTCCCATTGGTGGAGGCAGGGGAGAGAGAGGAAGACTGGCAGGAAACTTCCATCATTATCAGAGCTCCTCTGCACTGCACAGGCATTCCAATGCTATTGCTTTCTTTAATTTATAACATTCACGGGACAGCTTTGACACAGAATATCCCACAGGGGCGAGGATCAAGACATTTGACCTGACCAGGTGACCCAATTGGTCAATGAGGAAGATTTCCCTTATTCAGTTCTCTGCCCAAATGCAAATCCAACCCACGATCGCCACCATGGGTACCAGGAGGCTGGTTCCAGAACCTATCTCAGCCAGAACGCCATTGAACCCTATGCTGTTGGCATCAATTTGATTCCCCACCGGCCATCTAGCCAACTGAGATAACCTGCCCCACCACCAATGCAACCCCCCCGCCCCCCCACCACCACCCCAAGGAATCCAAATTCCTGCAACAACATAAACTTTTACATACATCACTTGTAGTCCGGAGATAGGAGTACTGATCGTAGAGTCTCCACGGTAGAGTCTACCATGGGCAGCACGATAGCATAGTGGTTAGCACTATGGCTTCACAGCGCCAGGGTCCCAGGTTTGATTCCCGGCTTGGGTCACTGTCTGCGGAGTCTGCACATTCTCCCTGTGTCTGCGTGGGTTTCCTCCGGGTGCTCCGGTTTCCTCCCACAAGTCCCAAAAGACATGCTATTAGGTAATTTGGAGATTTTGAATTCTCCCTCTGTACCCAAACAGGCGCCAGAATGTGGCGACTCGGGGCTTTTCACAGTAACTTCATGCAGTGTTAAAGTTAAGCCTACTTGTGACAATAAAGATTATTATTATTTATTTTCTTTCCATCACATGGTGAGCCAGGAATCTCTTCCACTCTTCACATCTGCCATTGGCATTTGTTGGAAGATTTGCAGATTGCTGTTCAACCTGAATGGCCGTGTCATAAATAAACCTTTCTTTGCCGTCAAGTCCTGGAGTAGCACTTCAAAACCAGACCTTCCATCTCAGAGAGGGGATGCGGGCCACTGCGTCAAAGGCCTCCACAAGGAAGTCTTTAACGACTATTTAAAAGCAAGGGAGGATTGCAGGGGAATTCCAGAGCTTGGAGCCTGTCAGCAAAGTCATTGTCTCCAAAAGGTAGAGTAATTAAAATTGGTAGTGCCGAACAGAGCATGGATTTAAATCAATTGGAAATTTAGGGGTGTGTTCCACCTCTCTGTCGGTAAATGTCTATTAGCAGATACTTAAGAGGAGGAGTGACAGAATATGAATTGGAAAGAATGTGCCAACGGAAACAGGTCATGCAGTCCCTCTGCCTTAAAAGCATTCAAAAGCTCTGCTTCCACCACTTTTTGAGGACGAGAGTTGCAAATACTCACTACCTTCTGAGAGAAAAAAATCCTCATCTCTTTCTTCAATGGGTGACCCCTTATTTTTAAACATTTACCCCTAATTCTAGTTCCCACAAGGGGAAGCATTCTTTCCAAATCTACCCTGTCCACTCGATCATGTATGTTTCAATCAAGTCGCCTCTTAATCTTCTGAACTCCAGTGTTTACGAGCCTAGCCAAAAAGATGTATTGAGGTTAAGTGAGTGAGCAAGGATCTGGCAAACAGAGTATAATGTGGGCAATGGTGAAATTGTCCATTTTGGCAGAAAGAATAAAAAAGCACATCAAGTAAATGATGAGAGATTGCAGAGCTCTGAGATACAGAGGGATCTGGGCGTCCTTATGCATGAATCGCAAAACATTAATTTGCAGCAACCTGTCCAACCTTTCCTCATAAGACCTCATTCCAGGTATTAGTCTAGTGAACCACCTCTGAACTGCTTCCAATCTGTGATGAATGGTTACTGTACCCTTAGCACCATGTAGGTGATGCCTCTTTGAGACCAGGTTTGGAACCCTGAGGGACTCTGCCTCCGGCTCCGCCTACCAGGGAGCCGTGTATAAGGTGACGCCCTGTAGGTAGCAGTCAGTAAGCACAGGTCTCGGTCACTGACTAGTTCTCTGCTTATTAAAGCCTTCATTTACTATTCTATACTCTTGTGTCGTTATTGAGGGTACTACACAATCCAAATACATTCTTCCTTAAATAAGGAGACTAATACTATACATAGTACTCCAGATGTGGTCTCACTACATTTACAACTGAAGCACAGGTTGCGATTCAACTGAACGGAATGAAGTCCCATAGTGAGCGTGGTTTGCCGCGTGTTTCCCGACACTTGCAGTACCGAGAAACAGATGGCTATTAAACGCAACCCCCATGAGATAAGGGGCCTAAGCGGGGAACACACAGCCGAGGTGTTCTGTCTTCTAACATTGTCCATGTAGCCCTGTTTTGTGCACTGAGGAGTGCGCTCACTGGAACTGCAGCAGGAGATCAGGACCCCAACCTCCCAAGCCATCAGCATAACTCCCCCTCCCCAAGCGCAGCACCTCCAGCCCAATTATGAGTACACAGAAAATGCTACCTTGGCAATGCTAAACTGGCACCATGGCAGTGCTCCTGCAAGCTGGCAGTGTCACCTGGCCATCTTTGCTGTGCCAATTGGCACCAAGGTGGAACTGCATGGCTGGCAGTGCCAGGGTACCACCCTGCCCAAAGGGCATGCACCTGGGGGCCTCCACTCCCCTGGGAGATCCCTGTGAGTACCATTCTGCCTGATCCCCATTTGTGGAGACCAGTACTGAACAACATTCACCCAATGCCTCCAAGGCCTCGGGTACCTCGCTAAACTGCACATTAAAGTGAGACTAGCTGTTTCGCTTTAATATGCAGATTTGCTAAAAGGTGATCCCGTCCTCAATGGGTGGGATTAACATCGCAACGTCTTGCAAGATCGCATTGGATTTCGCAAGGCATTGCGAGCCGAGTAGATCCCGGGAGGCGGGGTCTCCTGGCTTCTGTTGACCACGCTGTGTCACGGCGCGCTGCTTTTCGGGAGCAGCGTGCCCATTGGATTGTGCCCATAATCTCCCTACTTTTGTATTCAGCTCCACTTGCAATAAATGCTGTTGCTGCATACTAACCTTTTGCGATTCATGCACAAGGACACCCAGATCCATCTGTATCCCGGAGCTCTGCAATCTCTCACCATTTAGATGGTGTGCATTCAAGGTCCAAACCACTTGTATGAAAAAGTTGTTCCTCATGTCAGTTCCGGTTCTTTTGCCAATTATTAAGTCAATGTTTCTGGTTGTTGACCCTGCCACCAATGGGAACAGTTTCTCTCTATCTACTCTGTCCAGATCCCTCATTCTTTTGAAAGCTTCAGTCAAATCCCCTCTTCTCCAAGGAGCACAGCCTCAGCTTCTCCAACTATCGACCAAACTCAGGTTCCTCGTCGATGGAATTATTCTCAGGGATCTATTCTGTACACCCCCTAATGCCTTTGCAGCTTTCTAAATGTGCGATGCCCAGAACTGGTCAAAATATTGAAGTTAAGGCTGAACTGATATTTCGGCCAGGTTTACCATACCATCTTTGATTTTGAACTCTATTCTAGACTTAAAAACCGAAGGATCAAATACCATCTGTTACGATAGGGAGATGTTAGGAAATTGGATCCGGAAATTAGATGTAGTGGGCAATTTCGGGGTTAACAGACTGAGGGTAAAACTGCTAGCACTGTGTCAAAAGTATACGCCCACACCTAGCCTGAGTTACATTGTTCCATTCAGACTTAAACTCGCTCATGGGAATGAACAGGATACCCCTGTTCAGCTGGGGTGATTCACTCAAGATCCATTGTCCTTCGGGATACTCTGATCTGACCAGAGTCTGATGGCATCTTTGGCCCGTAAATTGGAGGATTTTAAAAATAAATTTAATGTGCCCAATTAAAGGGCCATTTGGCATGGCCATCCACCTACCCTACATATCTTTGGGTTCTGGGGACTGAGACCCACGGAGACACGGGGAGAGTGTGCAAACTTCACACAAACAGTGACCCGGGTCCGGGATTGCACCCGGGTCCTCGGCGCCGTGAGGCAGCAGAGCTGAGCACTGTACCACATGCCACCCTTCCCGCACCACGATTTAGGCAACATAATTGGTAAAGACTGATGAAAGATACTCACTTAATACTTCAGCCATGCCCCTGCTTCTATGTGTCACACTCCTCATTTTAACATCCTTTTACTGTTCACGTGTCTGTAGGAGACATTTGGGCTGGAATTCTCTGATTGTTGGGATTCTCTTTCACTGCCGGCTGGTAGCGCATCCACGTCCATGGGTTTCCCGGCAGCCTTGGGTGGCTTCAATGGGAAATCCCATTGACAAACAGAGGGAAGATTGAATCCCATTGCCAACAAACAACACGCCGCTGAGACACAGCGGACCCCCAAGAAACTGGGGGGCCGGAGAATGCTGCCTTTGGATTATTCGTCTACACCCCCTCTGAGGCCTAGTTCTAAAGCCTATATTTTATGAAGTTGTCCAAATACTTTTCTTAAATATAGATTAAGCAATTCCAATAATCACAAATACCATTTGAAGAAAGCCATTCAAATAAGAAATAATGAATTGTTGGAAAAAATTAATGAAACACATTTATTCTGTGAAATAGATACACACGCTGCAATGTGTTCCGTACAGTATAAGCAAGCAGAAAGGGCAGAATGCAGAATCTGTAGCTCAGTGCATTGAAAGTTGATGCATTTGTCGTCACAAAAATGGTGTCATGTAGGGTGAGAGAACTTAGAGTAGATTCATTTGAATAGTCCCTGAGGATGAAATAAATTAATAATTTGGAGCTATTCATGAATATAGCCATGGAGAGGATTGAAATAAGTTTCAGCATGGAATGCTCAAACGAGAGTGAGTTAATGTTGTGAAGCAGCCGTGCAGCATATTCTCGGGATTTGTGTTCCTGTCTTTTTCCTTTTCTTCAGCATTTTGTCTTGTTTAATGATTGTGTGTGTTCTTACATTTATTACAGCGGTAATTGTATTTTTCAAAAGCATGTAAGTGTATCCTTTTTTTCTGCTTCTCTCCCCCCTGAAGGCACTAACCCAATCTAGGCTAAACAGGCTACCTTGCCAAAAAAGCCAACTCCACATATGTTAGTCTTAATAGTGTGTTTTTCACAGGGTATTTAACTGGTGGGGTGAGATGGAGTTTACAGGTGAATTTAAAGCAGTGCCTAATCATGTCATGAATAACAGCCTAAAACTTTCAGATTTATAGGCTTTCACTTTCTACCCTAGATTGGGAGATTTTCCAAAGGTATATAATTGTACGTTTTCGGACGATGGACAAGGAATTTTTGATTTCCTAGGACGTGTTGCTCTGGGGATTTTCAATCAGTTGTGTCGTGTGAAATTGGAATCACAGGTCGACCACATCAGATCAGGTATTTGCTTACTGTTGTAGTCAATGAGAAGTCCCAAAAAGCTGAGTCAAAAGTAGTTTATTTCATACTCACAGCTCGGAAATACAGCAATAGTCCGATCCCGCCTTGAACATCCAGAGATGCAGGCTCCTTCCTGGGCCGGTTTTTATCTCGGGGAATTAATGAGTCCACTCTTTGGCCTCCGCCCTGTGGTGATATGCCTATGGGCCATATCATAGTTGGATGGTGTGAGACCTCCAACCAGCGGGTGGCGGTACAGATACACCATGTGGCCTCAAGACTAAGGTCATGTGACCTGGGACCTGGAAATAAAGAGAGGCTCACCCGGCCATCTCCAGAGGAACACGAGAGATAGAGGGTAATAAGACATACATGTAACAGGTCAGCAGAAAGTGTAAGTTCCAGAAGAGGAGTAAGACTCCATGATGACGTGCTGTGTATCAGATTGTCATGCTACCGCATGAGACAGAATAAAAGAATCTTGGTTTTGACAGATCGAAGTGTTTGGGAGTTCATCTTAAAGTCCAAGGGACCAAACACAACACGCCCGTCAGCGGGGGAGCTCGTACTCCACAAGCTCCACGGGGAGGTAAATTGGGTCGGCCCGTGCGTCTCATGGGTATTGTAACATCCCTCCCCCCCAAAGTCCGTAAGTCCCTCTGTTGTAAGGAGTGGAGGAAGTTGTCTTTTCCCTTTTGCCTGGAGTTGCGCCTCCGGGCTGTTGTGGAGCTGGGTTGGGGTGTCTGAGGTGTGTTGGAGAATGTCGATTTTGCATCAATTGTTTTAGGGGCACCACTGCGACTGTTCTCTGGCGAGAGGCTGATATCTGAAAATTTGGATGTCTGAGTTTCCATGTCGAATCCTGAACCTTCCACTTCACACTTCTCAATGTTCCAGCCCCGAGGGGATAATGTCCTCAGGCCCTCTTGTTGATGGGCCGGTGGGGCTGGAAGACAGTTCCTCCAGATTGTCCTGCTGCTGACTCCCTGCCCCAGAGGTGGTCCACGTGCTTCCGCACTTTATCGAGTAACGTACCGGTCTAATCTGTTTCACCACGATCTCTGGAATCCTCCGGGTACCGTCTCCGAAGTTTCGGATGTATACAGCGTAGCCCGGGTCGGAAACTCCTGCCTGTGTCCGTTTGCTTCGGTACCACCGCTGAAGTTCCTGACTCCTTTCCTACCAATATTGGGCAATGCTCGGCAGGCTTTGACCCATCAACAGTTCACACCACTCCTAACATGTGGTGTGGTCTGGTAGCTGAACAAAAAGCGCGCCAGCCTCATCTCCATGGATCCCGTGGCTTGTTTCCTCATACCCTTCTTGAAAGTCTGTACTGCTCGTTCAACCAGACCATTTGAGGAAGGGTGGTGTGGGACCGTCCGGGTATGCCTCACCCCGTTTGTAAAGTGTGCAAACTCCTCACTGGTGAACGGAATACCATTGTCCGTGACGAATACCTCTGGGGTGCCATGGATTATAAATGAGAGTCGTACTTTCTCGACAGTGGCCTTTGAAGTGGTGGATGACATTCGATGGAAGTCTAGCCATTTGGAATTGGCGTCCACTTTCAGCAGGTACATAGAGCCTTGAAAGGACCGGCAAAACCTGCGTGTAGGTGCATCCAAGGCCGGCCTGGCCATTCCCATGGATGGAGTGATGCGGCTGGCAGGAGCTTCTGATGCTCCTGGCACGTGGTGCATTGCTGGGCCAGTTGCTCGATCTCGCCATCCAGGCCTGGCCACCATGCATAGCTCCTGGCGAGTATTTTCATCTTTGACACTGCTGGGTGTCCATTGTGTAGATCTTGCAGCGGGTCTGCCTGCCCTGGCTTGGGATCACACGATGAGCTCCTCTCAGGAGGATGCCCTCCGCCACGCGGAGCCCTTGCTGCAATTGTAGAGCACGGGGATGATGGATGAAGGTGACGTGATGTAAGTCAGGATACATGCAGCCAGAGTCGTGGATGAGCTCATGTTCACTGAGGCTACAGGAAACCACAATGGGTTTCAAGAATGCAGTCGACATCATCAGGAACAATCGGGATTCAGGGTCATTAGAAATGCAGCCAGAGAACATTTCAGATAAGTGAGCTAGCTGGGCTGAACACCTTCTCCTACCTGAAGTTGATTTTGAAGCTGGTTTTGCACTAAACTCGAAATTAGCAATCAGAAAGACATGGGGTGGGTTTCTCTGTCGGTCGATGCCAGAATCTGGAAACATGATTGGGCGGAAAATCGATTCTGATGCCAGATTCTCATCGGCTCGACGGCGGCAGCGGCATCGATGCGTTCCAGAACGCGTGTGCAGTAAACACCTTTGGCATATCATTAGCAGGCCCAATGCGGTATTCCCTGAAGCCTCCGTGATCCTCCGCCTCCACTGGGGCAAATTCCTCACAGCGAGGTTCACTGGTGCTTTTACAAATCGTGAAAGCGGCTGGCGGGGGAGAGAGAGGAGGTAGGACACCAGCTGGCGAGGGAGAGAGAGGAGGTAGGACACCAGCTGGCGAGGGAGAGAGAGGAGGTAGGACACCAGCTGGCGAGGGAGAGAAAGGAGGTAGGACACCAGCTGGCGAGGGAGAGAGAGGAGGTAGGACACCAGCTGGCGAGGGAGAGAGAGGAGGTAGGACACCAGCTGGCGAGGGAGAGAGAGGAGGTAGGACACCAGCTGGCGAGGGAGAGAGAGGAGGTAGGACACCAGCTGGCGAGGGAGAGAGAGGAGGTAGGACACCAGCTGGCGAGGGAGAGAGAGGAGGTAGGACACCAGCTGGCGAGGGAGAGAGAGGAGGTAGGACACCAGCTGGCGAGGGAGAGAGAGGAGGTAGGACACCAGTTGGCGAGGGAGAGAGAGGAGGTAGGACATCGGCTGATGAGGGTGGAGAGCCAGCTGCCCAACAGGCCCATGAGGAGGAGCTGCCAAGGAGGCGCCACATGAGGCCTCGTGTGTACTGGCAGCGCCTGTCATTCGAGGACCTGCCAGACCGGGCATGCCGTCGAAGGCTCCGGCTAAGCAGAGAGACAGTGCGACATATCTGCCAGATCATGGCGTCCTGGCACCGCAGGGGTAAGGGGGAGGACAGCTCCCCCCACCCCCGGAGGCTGTCAAGGTAATGGTCGCCCTTAACTTTTAGACCACAGGGTCCTTCCACGCACTGAGTGGGGACCTGTCCAGGATCTCACACAGCTCGGTGCAGAGGTGCATCCGCCCCGTCATAGAGGCCCTATATGCCCGGTCAACACAATACATTCATTTCAATCTGGACCAAGCCCACCAAGATGCCAGGGCAGCAGGGTTCTCTGCCATCGCTGGGATGCCCCAGGTCCAGGGGGTGATTGACGGGATGCACGTCGCCCTACGAGCACCTGCAGATGACATGTTGCTCTACACCAACCAAAAGCGGTACCACACGATGAACGTGCAATTGATATGTGATCATCAGCTGCGCATCATGCAAATCTGCGGCTGATACCCGGGCAGTGTGCACGACGCCTTCATCCTGGCATACTCGACGATTCCTGGCTTCTTCGAGATGCCCCCGCCGGCTTGGGGGTTGGCTCGTGGGTGACAAGGATTAGCCACTGCGGTCATGGCTAATTCCGCCTATCTGAAGGCCACAGACCAACACAGAGACCCGAAACAACGACGCCCATGCAGTGACCAGGGGTGTGATCGAGCGGTGCTTCAGCATCCTCAAAATGCGGTTCAGGTGCCCTGACCGCTCTGGAGGGGCCCTCCAGTTTGATGCTGAGGGGGTTGTCCGCACCATGGTGGCCTGCTGCGTCCTCCACAACATCGCGCAGTAGAGGAGCGACGTGTGGAAGAGGAGAATGATCTCCAGGCCTCCTCTAACGAGGAGGATACGGGGGAGGGTGATGATGGACAGGACATAGGGCCCAGACAGGCAGGGGAGGCCACATGACCTATGCGTCAGGACCAATGATCGGGACTCTCTGATCACTTCCAGGCTCACCAACCGGGGCGGGGGGGGGGACTGGCCAGGGGTATGGCACCACATCCCACTCCTCCACCCCCAGCCACCTCCCACCTGCAATCCCCTTTGTGATACATACCTGCCGCACTAACAAGGCTCCCCCACCACCTGGTGCTGCCAGTCCTGGAAGCCCGCTCTGGTCTCGACCAGGACTCGCACCTTGGAGCACAGGGAGTGGGCCATCTCTGTATACGACTGTGTCTAGGTGCCTCTCGTCCACGGCTGCCTGTGAGGGCATACCTACAAGCGGCTGCAGCTTGTCAGCCTCCTGATTGTCAATCGCGATTGCGGCGAATACCACACCGTTTTTCATGAGAATCGATTGTGTTCCACGTAGCGCCTAGCTCTTCAATGATCACTGAATTGGTCCAGGTGCGTCGCCAGTTTTGCTGTCGCGAATGTTCACGAATCCTGCCCCGGCATCAACACTTATTCTCAGGAACGGAGAATCCAGCCAATGATGGAGGAAATGCAACCCAAAAAAAATCACTGCTCCAGCAGAGGGCACTCTTATTAGGTTATGGTGAACACTTATTATTCAGTGTCATAGAAAAGGACAGTACGAAGTCTTACAACACCAGGTTAAAGTCCAACAGGTTTGTTTCGATGTCACTAGCTTTCGGAGCGCTGCTCCTTCCTCAGGTGAATGAAGAGCAGCGCTCCGAAAGCTAGTGACATCGAAACAAACCTGTCGGACTTTAACCTGGTGTTGTAAGACTTCGTACTGTGCTCACCCCAGTCCAACGCCGGCATCTCCACATCATAGAAATGGACAGTACAGAACAGAGGAGACCATTTGGCCCATCCAGTTTGTACTTGTTAATGCACATATTTGTGAAAGAGGATTCAAGTTTCAATTGCCAAGGGGAGTAATTTGTGCCCTAAACCCCTCTCTCCCGCTCTTTCCTTCTCTATTTAAAAGCTACCTCTGATAAAACCTTCGCTCACCTTTCCTCATGTCTCTGTCTGGGACTTGGTGTCAATTTTGTTTGAGTGTTTTACCACAGTAGAGAGGGGGGGGGGGGAATGGGTTGCGATTGGGGGAGTGCGCGGAGGGGTTGGGGGGGGGGCCTCAACCTTTGGGTTAGCTGTCCAGGAGACTTAAGTGCTGCGGCATGACAGTAATGAGGGGCGTCATTCTCCGACCCCCCAGAGGGTCAGAGAATGGCCGTTGGCCGCCGTGAATCCCGCCCCCGCCGAAGTCTCCGAAGGGAGAAAAGTCGGCGGGGCGTTAATGGCGCCGCTGCCGCGGAGAATGTCATGGGTCTGCGCAAGGCAGCCGATTTTCGGCCTGCCGATATTCTCCCTTCCGGATGGGCCGAAGTCCCATCGACGTGATGACCGTTCACGTCGACGTGAATCAAACATCCTTTTCATCGGCGTGACCCGGTGCTCCAGGCTCACGCCGACCAGCGTGGAGGTGAGTGACGGCCTGGGGGGTTGGCTCTGGGCAGGCGATGGCGTGGCCGCAGTCTGATTGCGTGAGGAGAGGTGTGTCTCGGGTTGTGTGTGTGTGTGTGCGGCGGGGGGGGTGGTTAGAGTAGGCGGGGCTCCGGGGGAGTGCCGGGAGGGGGTCCGTGCCGGGGTGGAGGTTGGGGGGGGGGGGTCCGTGCTGGGGTGGAGGTTGGGCGGGGGGGTCCGTGCCGTGCCGGGGTGGAGGTTGGAGGGGGGGTCCGTGCTGGGGTGGAGGTTGGGGGGGGGGGGTCCGTGCTGGGGTGGAGGTTGGGGGGGGGTCCGTGCCGTGCCGGGGTGGAGGTTGGGGGGGGTCCGTGTCGTGCCGGGGTGGAGGTTGGGGGGGGGGACCGTGATGGGATGGAGGTTGGGGGGAGGGTGTCCATGCCGGGGTGGAGGTTGGGGGGGGTCCGTGCTGGGGTGGAGGTTGGGGGGGGGGTCCGTGCTGGGGTGGAGGTTGGGGGGGGTGTCCGTGCTGGGGTGGAGGTTGGGGGGGGGTCCGTGCCGTGCCGGGGTGGAGGTTGGGGGGTGGTCCGTGCCGTGCCGGGGTGGAGGTTGGGGGGGGGGGGTCCGTGCTGGGGTGGAGGTTGGGGGGGGGTCCGTGCTGGGGTGGAGGTTGGGGGGGGGGGGTCCGTGCCGTGCCGGGGTGGAGGTTGGGGGTTGGGGGGGGGTCCGTGCTGAGGTGGAGGTTGGGGGGGGGTCCGTGCCGAGGAGGGGGATGGGAGGGCAAGTGAGTTGGTCCACCTGGCCAGGTGCCAGCCTCCAACAGTTGGACCCATGCGGTCCATGCCACCTGGCTGGGGGGAGGAGGGGATATGGGCAATGATGACATGTCGTCGTTCCCCTCCCCCCCACCAGGCCGTCATGTTTTCAGATCATCCAGCGATGTTGGCCGCCGTGGTGGCAGCCGCTCATGTCTATGTTGCCCTGGATGAGGAGGAGGAGGAGCGTGCCAGAGAGGCGGCGCAGGCTGCCGCAGAGGGGCAGGCGGCAGCCGCCCAGGCTGGAGGGACACCTGACCGACAGGATGAGGAGGGGGAGGAGGACATCGCGGCCCCACGGCAACGGAGGCACCCGAGGGCGCCCCGTGTGTACCGGCCCCGGCAGTCATACCAGGACCTCACGGACCGGGAATGCAGGAGGAGACTCCGGATGAGCCGGGAAACCGTGGCACACATCTGCCACCTGCTGGCACACCTGTCACCGCGTGGCACTGGCGGGGGACACCCTCTCCCCGTGTCCGTCAAGGTTACGGTGGCCCTGAACTTTTATGCAACGGGGTCATTCCAGGCACCGAGTGGGGACCTGTCCGGCATATCGCAGACATCGGTGCATCCGGGCAGTGACAGATGCCCTATATGCCATGGCGCACCGCTACATCCGCTTCCCCGTGGACCGGGCCAGCCAAGATGCCCGGGCCGTGGGCTTCTCTGCCGTTGCCGGGTTCCCCATGGTCCAGGGCGCGATCGATGGGGTGCACGTCGCCGTGCGGCCACCTGCAGATAACAGGGCCGTGTTCACTAATAGGAAGGGGACCTATTCGATGAACGTACAGGTGGTCTGCGACCACCGCATGATGATCCTGCACGTCTGCGCCCGTCACCCAGGCAGTGTACACGACTCATTCGTGTTGTCGCGGTCATCCATCCCCGGCATGTACGAGGGACGCCATCCCCGGCTGAGGGGCTGGTTGCTGGGCGACAGGGGCTACCCATTGCGATCGTGGCTGATGACGCCTATACGGAGGCCACGCAATGAGGCGGAGAACCGCTACAATGATGCCCATGTAGCGACAAGGGGAGTGATCGAGAGGTGCTTTGGCGTGCTGAAGATGCGTTTCAGGTGCCTGGACCTCTCTGGGGGCGCCCTCCAGTATCGGTCAGATAGGGTCGGCCGCATCATTGTGGTGTGCTGCGTCCTGCACAACATAGCCCAGCAGAGGGGCGATGTGCCGCAGGCAGAGGAGGGCGGAGTGGAGGAGCAGCAGGAAGAGGCCCAGTCCTCCCCAGATGAGGGGGATGGGGGCAATGGTCAGGGCAGACGGGGTAGACACAGGCGGGTGGCTGTCCACCGTTACCGGCTGGCCCAGCGGGCACGGGACAGACTGATAGACGCCCGCTTCACTGACTAGATGGGCGTGGGAATCGGGTAGTATGGCCACAGACCGCACACCATGGCAACAGCCGACCACCCACACCCCCCACCCATCCACCCACCCAGCACCCTTACCCCCCTCCCCAACCCCACCCGCATGCACACCACCCCCCCCCATTGCCGATCCACCTGCGGCACAACGGGCCGGGCTCACACAGTTGCGGGTGGACGCGTGTCTATCGCAGGCCATGGAGGATGATGACAACCCGCCCTGCGATGAGCTCCTGGCTCTACATCGTTGGACTATATCTGACCCATGGCCACAGTACCACCATCCACCCGGACCATCCCTGCTTACGGCTGTGACACTGCAGCGCACGGTCCCGTCCTCTGCCCGGGGGAAGGGGGCAGACTCACCTGGGGCTGAGGTAAGACCACCCCTCACACACACACTTGCGCTCAACGTACATGACACCCCCGCACACTTTGGACAGAGCACAAAGGCAGCTTCTGTAGGTGTAACATTGACTTTAATAACCAAAGGAGTTCATGCACGTGCCCTAGCCCCTAAAACTCATCTGTGCCCTGCACCCGTGCCAACTTACTCAGTGTCTAATTGTTTGGCCTTACGGGCCCTTTGACTACGTCTACGTGGTTCCCCAGACGGTACAGCAGAACTGGAGGTGGACTCCTGTGATTCCTGCCCTCTGACACTGGATCCCTTTGGCGGCCGTTTCCTGGGGCGTCCTGGCCTAGATGGGCCAGGCTGCGGCCCGGGCGACTGGGATGGCGAGCTGCCAGCCTGTCCTGCCCGTTGCCCACCCGATGCACCTGGGACGGAAGGGGGGGAGTCCGAGGTGTCGCGGTGTACCGGGACCTCCCCTACAGAGGGAGCCGGGACGGACCACACCACCTCCTCCTCCCTCGGGGTGCCCGATGGCCCCCAGGCCTCTACATGGGTGGGGGATGCGAACGGACTGGCCATCCGACGCCCCCCCGACATCTGGCGCTGCCAGTCCTGGAGGCCCGTGCTGGTATCGACAGGGGTCTGCAGGTTTGCAGCCATGGAGCCCAGGGTGTTGGCAAACCCTGTCTGTGACAGTGCGACGCCGGCTCGCACATGGCCACTGGCGCCGATGCCCTCAGCGATGGCCTGCAGAGACTGGGCCATGGCCTGCTGAGACTGGGCCATGGCCTGCTGAGACTGGGCCATGGCCTGCAGAGACTGGGCTATGGCGTTGAGCGCCTCTGCCATCTGGCGCTGGCACTGGCTCATGGCCTCCTGTGAGAGGGCAGCCATTTCCTGGGCCACAGACGCCGCCTGCACGGAAGGCCCCAGGCCTCGCAAACCGTTCCCCATGTCTGACACCGTCGCACCCATTGCCTCCACCGCGGACGCCACTCGTGCGGTGTCAGCCTGGGTGGCACGCATGACCGGCACCACTCCCAGCTCCTCGACGCGGGTGGACTCCTCCACCTGCGACCGCAGCCGCCGCAAGCCGCCCGTCACCCTCTTTGCTCGTCTCCGGGTCGGTGGTTGCATCGGATCTATGTGTGGGTGTGGTAACTGCAGGAACCCGGGATCCATCTGGGCGGCAGATGTTCGCTTGGGCTGGGCTGCCCTCCGACCGCCCGGTCCCTCTGCTGCTCCTACCTCCACCTGCTGTACCGGGATGGCTGTGTTGTGCGCACCAGTGTACCAGACGCCTCATCACTAAAGTGCCCAACCGTGGTGAGTGTTTCTGCGATGGTGGAGGGTGTTGGTGACAGCAGTGGCGTTGTGTCGTGCTCTTCGTCCCACTCTGAGTCCATGGCACTTTGGGGTGGGGGTTCGTCTCCACCCATCCACTCTGACTCACTGTCCGGTATTTCGTCTTCCTGGGTAGTGCTGTCCCGGGTAGTGGTGTCCTGGGTAGTGGTGTCCTGGGTAGTGGTGTCCTGGGTAGTGGTGTCCTGGGTAGTGGTGTCCTGGCTCGGATGTGACGGGGGCCTGTGGCTGCCCCCCTCATCGCTGGGTGGTCGCTCCCGCACGTGACGGGGGTGTCGTCTCCCTGTTGCTCCAGGTCTCTCCGTCTCCCGTGGTGTGCGAGGGGCATCCTGCGGGCGTCGCATGCTGGAGGGTGCGGGTCTCTCCGTCTCCCGTGGTCTCCGAGGGGCATCCTGCGGGCGTCGCATGCTGGAGGGTGCGGGTCTCTCCGTCTCCCGTGGTCTCCGAGGGGCATCCTGCGGGCGTCGCATGCTGGAGGGTCCGGGACTCTCCGTCTCCTGTGGTCTCCGAGGGGCATCCTGCAGGCGTCGCATGCTGGAGGGTCCGGGTCTCTCCGTCTCCTGTGGTCTCCGAGGGGCATCCTGCGGGCGTCACATGCTGGAGGGTGCGGGTCTCTCCGTCTCCTGTGGTCTCCGAGGGGCATCCTGCGGGCGGTCTGCATCTGCGGGGATGGGTGCCTGGACGTTTGGTCCTGCGATACACAATGAAGCATGCATCGTTAGACATCAGGCAGTGATCAGGTGATACGGGGGAGGGGGATATAGGGGAGGGGGGAGATGGGGACGGGCTGTCGGTGGCTCACTCGCTAGTACGCCCCCGACCTCTGCATCAGCAACCTCCCGGTCCTCAGGTCCGCCAGCCAGTTCCAGGGCCCTTTCCTCGTGTACGGTCAGTGGCCTCTCATCAGCGGGCCCTCCTCCAGTCCTCACATGCTCCCTATTGTTGTGTGCGCGCTTCTCCTGTGGGGGGGGGGGGGGGGGGGCAGGGGTAAAAGGCAACAGTGTTAGGCAGGTATATGAATGCACGCCATCGGTTGCGCGTGCATTGCAGAGGTTAAGGTTAGGGCTGGATTCACTTGGGGATATGGGAGATATGGGGGAGGGGGGATATGGGTGATATGGGGGAGGGGGATATGGGGGGGGGGATATGGGGGAGGGGGGATATGGGGGATATGGGGAGGGGGGATATGGGGGAGGGGGGATATGGGGGATATGGGGGAGGGGGGATATGGGGGATGGGGATATGGGGGAGGGGGGATATGGGGGAGGGGGGATATGGGGGAGGGGGGATATGGGGGATATGGGGGAGGGGGGATATGGGGGAGGGGGGATATGGGGAGGGGGATATGGGGGAGGGGGGATATGGGGGAGGGGGGATATGGGGGAGGGGGGATATGGGGGGGGGGATATGGGGAAGGGGGGATATGGGGGAGGGGGGATATGGGGGAGGGGGGATATGGGGGAGGGGGGATATGGGGGATATGGGGGAGGGGGGATATGGGGAGGGGGGATATGGGGGAGGCTCACCCTGCCTGCTCTGACGAGGTCGTTCACCTTCTTGTGGCACTGGGTGCCTGTCCGTGGTGTCAGGGCCACAGCGGTGACGGCCTCTGCCACTTCCCTCCACAGACGCCGGCTGTGGCGTGGGGCAACTCTGCGGCCGTGCCCGGATACAGGGCGTCCCTCCTCTGCTCCACCGCGTCTAGGAGCGCCTCCACATCGCGTGACTCGAACCTCGGGGCTGAGCGACGGCCAGCCATCCAGTCGGGTGTTGCGGTCGGGTGTTCCGGTCGGGTGGGGGGGAGCAGCGCGGCCTTATGAGCCGTCACGCCGTGCAGCACGTATGACGCTGCACGGCGTGAACCACTGCGCAAGCGCAGATCCCGTTACGTCGCTGCTAGCCCATTTCGGGCCGGAGACTATCGACCCATTTTTCCGACGTGACGCAAGTCGGATTTGCGCCGTTTTTTGCGCCGATCGGCGGACTTTCCGCCGATAACGGAGAATTTCGCCCGAGCTCTCTGAATTACGCCGCCTGACTAAGAAGGGTGCCTGTTATATCTTCCTCTCCCTGAAGGAGAAAGCAAGACTCATGCTCGTGACACTAATTGACCACCAAGAGTTAACCCTTCGCAATGTCAGCTCTCCACATCCTCAAAGTCAATGAATGAGCTGAAATCTCAGATTTCAGGATTCAAAACTTGGTGGCAGGGGATCAAGAGGAAATGTGGGCACTTCTTTGCTGGGACTGCAACGCCTTCCAGTTAGGATCCATCAGCCCACGTACCCCACCCCCCCACCCCTCCCCCCGCGCCACCCGCGCCGCCGCCCCCCCTGTGCTTCATTTGTCCTTTATGGAGCTGTCCGACACCATGCGCCTTTGAAGACTCCGCCTTACGAAGGATACTGTGTGGCACCTGTGCCATGTCCTTGCAGACCTGGTGCCATGTGATGGCGCAGAATGTCCGCTTCCTGTGGCCGTCAAGGTCACAGCAGCCCTCAACTTTCTAAACACGGTGGCCGAGATATCAATCATCAGGTGGCGGGGCTGGGAAATCCTTGAGTGCCTGCTGCCCATTCACTGCAAGAGGGTGATGACGATTCGCAGTGAGGAATGGTCTGTGATGCTCCTCGGCTACTCTTTATGTCTGACTTCTGTCTGTCTGCTGCCAGCACGCTGACTCCCCAGCTCATGTCTGAGTGAGGTTCTGCGTTACATTCCTTTATCTCTTTGCTCGAGAAGGGGATTGAGGGGAGATTCCAGGGTTCACTGAATCATGCCTGAGTCAAATCACTGCAAAAGAAACATTAGCACTGAGAGGTTCTAACTGGTCGGCATGAAGGCCCAATGAGAACAGTTGTGTCACGATGGGAAAACGTGCCTTGTCACTGGGAGGTGGGTTAAAGATTCTGAGGTGTTAAGGTGGTGAGCAGCAATAATTTAGTAACATATCAACATGTGTCAAGTGACAATGTCCTCCAACGACTAATGCCTAACTTCATCCGTGCCCACGCTGTGCCCCTACAATTCCTCAGCCTTGCGTCCCCTCCCATTATGTCTAGGTGCGTCCGCAGGATGCACTTCCCTTACCAGCCTCCCCGAACAGGTGCCGGAATGTGGTGACTAGGGGCTTTTCACAGTAACTTCACTTGAAGCCCACTTGTGACAATAAGCGATCTTCACTTCAAAGGTGGAGGCGGCCTGCTGCCTTCCATGCCCTGTTGCCTGAGATGCCCTTGGAGGGGCGTCCTCTGGAGGGCTGAGTCTGAGAGGGCCACAATCTACTTTTGGGTGGCACTGGTATGTCTGAGTTCCCCGGTCTCAGGACTCCTGGGATCTCTTGGATGGAAGGCACTGTGCTATGCTCCAGTGGACCCTCCTCTTTTTGGGTGCTCATGGGCCCCTGGGTTACTCCATGGGCTGTAGGGGTAGCTGGAGTGAGCCTAAGAAGCAGCAATGTCGTCTGGCGCTGCCAATCCTGAAGGCCCACCACTGCCTGAACCATTCATTTGAAGCCCCCGGCCATGGTCCTCAGGGGCTGAGGCGTGCTTCGGAGTTCTCCCACCATGGAGCTGACCTCGAACCCCAGGCTTTCCACTGCGGATGCCACCTTGGCATTGTTGGCCTGAGTGCCACACATTGCCAGCACCATCTCCTGTGGCACAAGGCTTTGGGACTCCTCCATTTGGCCTTACAGTCGCAAGAGTGTTACTGACATCCCCTCTTGGTATTCCCGGCTCTGCTGTTGCATCTCAAGCAGCTGAGGGATGAACGTGTCCAGAGGCACGGCATCTGGCTGGGGCACAACTGCGTCCAGGGAACTAGCAGACCTCCGATTGTCCAATCCCTGGGTCATCCCTGTCTCCATCTGATGTGAGTCAGAAGCTGTGTGATGCTCACCAGAGAGTGACCCAGAAGCCTGCCTGCTAAGGTCACCCACCGAGGTGTGTGTCACCTCGTTGGCGGATGTGCAGTTGATTGCCGTGACGCATCTTTGGAGTCCTCCTCTGACATCTCCTCCGAGGCCGTGTTGAGAGTGGACGGTGGGACACTGCTGGTGTGCTGGCCTGGCTGATCAAGTGGCGTTTCTGCAAGGAAAGGAACAAGGTATTAGTAGTGGCCAGGGCAGTAGTCCGGGATATACAGAACTCACTTGATTTTGGTCATCTGGATGTAGGTGCAGTGGCTCTTCACTTTTCTCTCCAAGGCACACCTCGCTCCGAGTGCAAGCCCTCTCCTGCTCCTCCACTGCGGGCTCCAGGGTTCTCTCCTTGACAGGAATCAGGATTCTCTGCTCGGGCATCCCATCGTCTGTCTTCGCTTGCTCGCAAAGGTTGTGGGCAAGCTTATCCTGCAGGAACACAAATGGGGATGATGTTAGCTGGCTGCCTGGCGGGTCAAATGTCAATTAAACTTGGCATGTGTGGGCATGGCACCTGAGCCGGGAGGGGTTGCAAGGAGGGGAGTGCTGGGGAAGCTTGTGGGAGATCAGGTGCTGGGGCCCTGCGAGGCGGCAGCATGTGGGGCCGAGGTCACATTCCGAGGGGTGACGGCAAGGTGGATTGCAGAGACGATACAGGGGGAACCTACCCTGGCAGACCTGAGTACATTCTTCATCTTCTTGCGGCACTGCACCCCGTCCCCAGTGGAGGCACTGACCTTCCCTCGGGGGGGTTCGTGATCTTGCTCGAGAGCCTCCCATCAGCCTTTGTGTACATTGTTTCTCCACACTGACAGGGATCAAGTGCTGTGGAGCCGCTTAAATGCAACGCCCACTTGATAGAACTGCGCAGATGACCCCCCCCAGGACAGCCGAATCAGACACTCGGTGCCACAGGCACGTCGTTTTCCATGTGGGGACTTTTCCCCCTAAAAATTGCAGTCGGCCTCGCGTCCCGCCAGGGTCGACGGAATTCCCACCTGTTACCCCGCCGGAACTGACACTTGGGAACAATTCCACCCACACTTACAAATGTCTCACATGGGATGTCCGTTTCTCCCTGGTTTTGTGGATCAAATTTTAATTGGATTTGTTGAGTTTTTAAAACTCAGCAAAAAAAAAAGGGCGGGGTGTTTAATAATTTATTCCAGTTTCTTTTCCTTGAGTAATTACACATTGAAATCAAATCCACAGAGCTGCTGCTGGGTTTGGTGTCAAGATTATTTTATTTCCTCCTCCTCTTTCTGAAATGGAGCTGAAGTGTCATTTCCCGGGCTTCCGTCTCACAGTGACAGAATGAGTTCAATGCCATTATAATGGCCTGGGTTCATAGGGTTTTACCAGTGTTTTGGTCTTCCTCATTCCATCAATTCTTCTGGTAAGACTATAAATAAGACCATAAGACAGAGGAGCAGAATTAGGCCACTCGGCTCATCGAGTCTGCTCCGCCGTTCAATCATGGCTAATATTTTTCTCATTCCCATTCTCCTGCCCTCTCCCCATAACCCCTGATCCCCTCATTAATCAAGAACCTATCTATCGCTGTCTTAAAGACACTCAGTGATTTGGCCTCCACAGCCTTCTGCGGCAAAGAGTTCCACAGATTCACCACCCTCTGGCTGAAGAAATTCCTCCTCATCTCTGTTTTGAAGGTTCATCTGAGGTTGTGTCCTCTGCTTCTAGTTTTTCCTACTCGTGGAAAGATCCTCTCCACGTCCACTCTATCCAGGCCATGCAGTATCCTGTAAGTTTCAATAAGATCCCCCCTCATCCTTCTAAACTCCAAAGAGTACAGAGCGAGAGTCCTCAAACGTTCCTCATACGACATGGTCTTCTTTCCAGGGATCATTCTTGTGAACCTCCTCTGGACCCTTTCCAAGGCCAGCCCATCCTTCCTTAGATACGGTGCCCAAAACTGCTCGCAATACTCCAAATGGGGTCTGACCAGAGCCTTATACAGCCTCAGAAGTACAAATGAGTGACTTGGGTCACGTAATCATCGAAACATGCAGCATAGAAGGATGGCATTCGGCCCATCATGCCTGTTCCAGCTCTTTGAAAGAACTATCCAATCAATCCCACTCCCCTCCTTTTTCCTGTAGCCCTGCATTTTGTTTTCCCATTCTGTTATGCTGTAACCTGCTCCTGCCTGGAAATCTATTATTCGGAAACACCAGTCAATAGGAAAAAATGTTAAGCCTACCCAAGCAAACCCTGCCTCGTTTTAGTACAGCACTTTGGAAGCAGAAACATGGAAGACACAATATTTGGATCAATAAAATAATTTTGATTGCTGGTTAACAATGTTTTGTCACTGTTTTATGCATCAGGTAAATCCTTATGTTTACTGTGTTTCCCAGCTCCCACACTAGTTAGGCATTTTGAAGTCATTCCATAATCGAGAAAATTCCAAAATCCAGGAAAGACCTGAATCAGATTCCCCTTTTTACATTTTTTTTCCAATTAAGGGGC
The DNA here is from genome assembly GCF_047496885.1 of Scyliorhinus torazame. Classification (NCBI taxonomy): domain Eukaryota; kingdom Metazoa; phylum Chordata; class Chondrichthyes; order Carcharhiniformes; family Scyliorhinidae; genus Scyliorhinus; species Scyliorhinus torazame. The sequence continues at coordinate 16,670,640 of NC_092723.1, read as the reverse complement.
AATTTAGCGTGGCCAATCCACCGAGGCTGCACGTCTTTGGGTTGTGGGGGCGGAACCCACGCAAACACGGGGAGAGTGTGCAAACTCCACACGGACAGTGACCCAGAGCCGGGATCGAACCTGGGGCCTCGGCGCCGTGAGGCAGCAATGCTAACCCACTGCGCCACCGTGCTGCCCCGGAAACAGTTTCTCCTTATTTACTGTCTCAAAATCTCTAATAATTTTAGCCATTTTAAATCAAACTCCCAAAATGAAAACAGAAAGATATTTATGTCTGATACAGGATATTGAAATTCCAGTTCGATGAGCTATGCTGGAATTTGGCTGTATTGGTGTCTGACATGCTCAATAAAGGCACGTCCGAATCGTCATCTTCAGCATGTTCATCTAAAATTTCTCAGAGCTGCTTTTCATTTAAAGACAAGACTGTGTAAGGTAGCTGTTGCGATCAGGTGACTTTTGCACTTCTTGCTTCAAACCTCCAGAAAGTTCCTGATTGAATAACTGTGCGTGGGAGCCTCTACCCTAATCCCTGAACGGACATACTCAGACAGAATCGATCTATGGGATTTATATCTGCTACTGTCTGTGATTTATTCAAAACTTAAAGTCAATAGGCCTCCATACTTTAAGGGCGGCATGTGGCGCAGCGGATAGCATTGGGACTGCGACGCTGAGGACCCGGGTTCGAATCCTGGCCCTGGGTCACTGTCCGTGTGGAGTTTGCACATTCTCCCTGTGTCTGCATGGGTTTCACCCCCACAACCCAAAGATGTGCAGGCTAGGTGGTTTGGCCACGCTAAATTACCCCTTTATTGAAAAAACAATAATTGGGTCCTCTAAAATTAAAAAAGGGCAGCACGGTAGCATTGTGGATAGCACAATTGTTTCACAGCTCCAGGGTCCCAGGTTCGATTCCACCTTGGGTCACTGTCTGTGCGGAGTCTGCACATCCTCCCCGTGTGTGCGTGGGTTTCCTCCGGGTGCTCCGGTTTCCTCGCACAGTACAAAGATGTGCAGGTTAGGTGGATTGGCCATGATAAATTGCCTTTAGTGTCCAAAATTGTCCTTAGTGTTGGGTGGGGTTACTGGGTTATGGGGATAGAGTGGAGGTGTTGACCTTGGGTAGGGTGCTCTTTCCAAGAGTTGGTGCAGACTCGATGGGCCGAATGGCCTCCTTCTGCACTGTAAATTCTATGATAATCTATGATACTTCACATCTCCAAGGTCGATGTTTAACAAATGTGAGCTGAAGAGATCAGTTATGCACAAGTGTCAGGGACCATCATCTATTTCCTATTGTGTAGTAATTGCTTCATGTTTCCAAAGCAGGCTGGTTGGACAACACCAGTTTTGGTCAAGTAACTGAACCCAGCTTGCGATAGCAAGTTGTATTAACTGACAAGCCAGGGAGACCTGGGAAAAACATCACCGCAGAATAATAACTGCAGGCTGAGGTGGTAGCACCAAATTCTTCTTAAATTTGGACCTCTTTAAATATGAAGAGGGAATTTTTTTTATTCAGTTGAACTGTTTCGAGCAGTAGAAGCTTTGACTATGCAAATGAGAAGAGAAAAACACATTTAGTAGTTTCCAATTCACATTTCCAAATTCAATTATCAATTAAAACCTCCCAGCCTGAATCCGAAATCCAAGGCTACCTGTAAAGAAATGTGACCCCCCCCCGCCCCCGGTACAAAAACCACAAATGCCCAACTTTGTAACCTGCTACACCTTCACATCTTCAAAGAAGTCTTGCAATAGTCATGTTATTTGGACTACAATTCAAGAGTGGAAAAGATTACTCGCTTTACTGAGCACACAATGACTGTTCTACAACTAGCCAGGCACATGCACTATGAACTATTCTGTTGTTTGCACCTTGTACAATTGCCCTCTTCTCGTTAACTGTATTTTTTTCAAGTGTGGTGTGTGTGTGTATGGGTGTGCGAGTCTTGACAGATTGACAGGGAATTCTGAAGTTTGAATAAATAATCCCGCTTTATTTAAACCCATGAATGCTTGCTGCTATTTAAATTGACCATGCACTCCAGGGCTAAGAAACATATACATCCTCCTCTCCAAAATTACCCTGATTATGGACAGTGAGGGAAAGGGCACAGGGGTTTCAGTTCTCTCCTGACCCTGCTCATAACAGTGTCAGACAAGCCTGCGCAACATTGTTTCCATACCAATCTTTATACATGCCCCTTGGCTGTCTGTCTCCCTGAAATATTTGTCCTGCCTCCATGAAAAGAATGTTTGGCCTGAATTTTACAGTCAGTGGAGAAGTGACAACATTGACTTCTGACCTTGTATAAAATTGCCCATAAAGATCTAGAAATCTCTTTGGCTCACATTTTCCCTTTCCTAATAACAGTTGAAATCTGGCACAAAGTTAAGGGCATCTTCAGGCATGTATGAGCCGTGATATCAGCAAGCAAGGTAACAACCAATCATGTTGAAGTATTCTCACAGACAGTAATCCTCTCTGGCTGGCGGCCTCCTTTCTTCCGCGCCGGCCCCCGTAGTCCTGCGCCATGTTGCATCGGGCATGTTGCATCGGGGCCGGCGCGTTGAAGGAAGCCACTGCGCATGCGCGCATTGGCGCCGGTGCCATTGCCCATATGCGCATTGGCGGCAGTGCCACTGCGCATGCGCGGATCCCACGGCGCCCAGTTCACGCCGGGATCAGCAGCTGGAGCGACGTGAACCGCTCCAGTGCTGTGCTGGCCCCCTGTAGGGGCCAGAATTGCTGATCCTGAGGCCGTGTTGACGCGGTCGAGAAATGCGTCGAGTCAACACTTAGCCTCAGGGTCACAGAATCCCGCCCCAGATTTTCCCCATAACCCTGCAAATCATTCCTAGAATGATAGAATAGTCGATGATGCTGTTTAGTGGTAATTATGAACTTGGTCTGCCATTAAACCCTCAGTTATACTTCATTCAAGATGTAACATTTTCTGGTGTTTTACACAAAGGCCAACAGCGTAAAAAGTGGAAGTTCTTGTTAATTCACTGATTTCTTAGGCATTGCACTCTGGGGAAACCTCAATAGTGCACACTCTGTCTTTCCGGGGGGGGGGGGGGTGGGGGGGGTATTTGGGCGGGCAGGGGAGGGGTTTTTCCTAGGAGTACTTGTAAAAGAAAAAGCATATGGGAGTGTTAATATGTGCGGGAGAAACCCATTGTATAAGTTCTGTATTATGTTTGATTGATATGTCTATGTTCTGTTCTGTTCTTTTCTCTTTTCTGTTACGGGGGGGGGTGTTTAATTGGTTGAAATTTTTTGTTGGAAAAACTTTGAATAAACATATTTTAAAAATAAAATAAAAATAGTGCACACTCTGGAGCAATGTTGAATCAGCAACTTCTGGATTTCTGCATTTTTCTGTGCATTTGCAGGCCCCCATACTCCCTGTAAGCTTCAGTGGAGTAATAATGGCAAATGCCAATAGTTTTGCCAACATTGTCACCAAGTGTAAAAATAAACAAAAGTACTGCAAAGGCTGGGAATGTTACACAAAGAGAAAATGTTGGAATCTCACAGGAGGTCAGTCAGCATATTTGTAGAGAAAAGTTAGAACATTAGAAGTCAAATGATGACCATGGGCTGGATTCTTCCGCCCCACCCGCCGTAAGAACATCACAGGTGAGACGCCGGCAATGGAGAAATCCATTAACCTCGGGCGGGATTCTCCGGTCGTCGGGTGGACGTGGTCGGGGAATCCCACCTCATGAAACCATTTCTTCCATCAATCTGTTTTGGTGCTGGTTTAGCTCAGTTGGCTAGACGTCCGATTCACAATGCGGCGCAAAGCCAGCAGCGTGGGTTCAATTCCCATATACCTGCTGAGATTATTCATGAAAGCTCCACCTTCTCATCCTTGTCCCTCGCCGGAGGTGTGGTGATCCTCACGTTAGGTCACCACCAGTCAGCTCCCCGCATCAAAGGATCTGGGGCTATGTTGACTTGACTTTACTTTAGAGAACAGTCAACTTTTTCATTCAAATCCTTCTTCAGAACTGAGGAATAAGAATCACACAGAGCGAGTCATGTAACAGCAAATATAGGAAATACATCAGACAGATGCAGAGCGGAAGGCTAAAAAATGGTCATCTCAGACAAGTAATAAATAGAAGCATTAAAGTCATCAATGAACCAGATAACCAGGGAAGTGAGAGCTTTTGGAAATGTGAGAAAGTAGAACCAGACAGAAAATATGGAAGGCTGGAGATCTGACCAGGGTTGCCAACTGTCCAAGGATTTCCTGGATTCTCCAGGAATTAAAGGTGAATCTCCGGAAAATGTTGCAATAAAATACAGGATTGAGAAAGTAACATTTTTTTGTGTTTTTTTAAATTTTGCTTGAATACTTTTGTTTGTTGGTTGTGAAACTATTTGAGTGGGAGCAGAAAAGTGGTTTGACTGGGAGGGATGGTGATGAAATCTCCTGAAACCTGTCCACCCAGTGCTGGAAACTCTTGGTCAGTTAGAAAAAATTATAACAGGCTTTGCAAAAGAGAACACAGCTAAAGACTAAGGGCGGGATTTTCCAGTCTTTCCCAGCGACGGTATTTTCCAGGCCTGCCGAAGGTCAACCCCCAGTGGCCGGATGGACAAGCCACGCAAAACACCATAGAAATTGGTGGGACCAGAAAATCCCCACTGGCACACGATGGCCAATGGCGGGCTACCTGAGATACCGGAAAGCACACTGCGGGGGGGCAGAAAATCCCGGCCTAAAGTTTTTAAAGCCATTGCTCAGATCTGAGGGTACATGGGAAAGAGAGGAGATATCCATTTAGAAGCTTCTGCTGAGCTCCATTGGAATGGAGTGCAACGGCACTGGCTGCGGGGACAGAATGGGAACAGGGAGAGAGAGCCAATGTGGGGGCCCTGAGGGAGACCGCAGTTGTCCTGGCAGATAGAGTGGAGTTGATCAGCAAGGCGGCCATCTGATCTGTGTTTCCTTTTTCCAATAAAGGGCAAAGCACACATTGTGAGCAGTGAATACACTGCATTAGATTATCACAACATGGTAACTGCAGTCTCATCTGGAAGGTATCTCTGAGTCCTGGACAAAGTGCGTGGAGAGGGTCTTTGAGAATAAGAATATAATTACACAGGAATAAGAAAACTCTCCTGCCCGAATCCTTTTTTTTTAAAATGCATTTTATTACGAACATGTATCAAAACAGGTTACAGCGAACAAACACCCCAGGAAACATACTTCCCCACAATTAACTATACAGTGTGTACAGACTTTTCCCCTTTTTCACCCCTTCCCCCATGACGAACAGCGCCTCAAACACGGTCACAAACATCCCCCACCTTTCTTCAAACCCCCCCCCCCCCCAAGGAGCCCTTTAACTCATACTTTATCTTCTCTAATCGCAGGAAGTCATACAGGTCACCCAACCATGCCGCTACCCCTGGTGACGATGCCGATCGCCACTCCAGCAAAATTTGTCGCCGTGCAATCATAAAGGCGAAGGCCACAACATCAGCCTTCCTCCTCTCCATGAGCTCCGGCTTCTCTGAGACCCCAAATATCGCCACCAAAGGGTCCGGGTCCACTCCCTCCTCCACTATCCTGGCCAAGACAGCGAACACTCCCGCCCAGAATCTTCCCAATTTTTCACAACCCGAAAACATGTGTGAGTGATTCGCTGGCCCCCACCCACACCTCTCACACTCATCTGCTACCCCCTGAAACAACCCACTCATTCTCGCCCGAGTCATATGCACCCTGTACACCACCTTAAACTGTATCAGGCTCATCCTTGCACAAGAGGAGGTCCCGTTTACCCTACACAGTTCCTTACTCCATACGCCCCAATTGATCTGCCCTCCCAACTCCGCTTCCCATTTCTCCTTGATCTTCACCAACCGCTCGCCTCCCCACTCCCCCAGCCACTTGTCCTGCCCGAATCCTAACTCGCACCAAGTCCCATTCACCCACCATTCTTGTGCTCTCTGAATTTCATTGGTTCTCAGTCCAGCAACTTCCCAATTTTAAAGTTCTCATCCTTGTCTTCAAATTTCTCAATGTCCTCACCCCCACTCTATCTCTGTAATGTTCTCTCATCATGCAAGCCTTCAAGATCTCCGGGCCCCTCCAATTTTGACTTCGCATCTCCTGTTTTAATCACTTCAGTATTGGTGGCCATGCTTGCAGCTGCCTGAGTCCTGAGCTCTGGAATTCACTCTCTAAACCCCTCTGTTTCTCCACCTCACTTTCGCTCCTCTTAAAACGCCCTTTAAAACCTACCTTTGGAACCATGTGTTTAGCCATAGAATCACAGAATGTACAGGGCAGAAGGAGGCCATTCAGCCCATCGAGTCTGCACCGGTCCTTGGAAAGAGCACCCTACGCAAGTCCACACCTCCACCCTATCCCCATGGGGGAGGGGGGGGGGGGAGGGGGGTGTCATGGAGCGATTGGTTGTGACATTCCTTTTTTTTAAATTTAGAGTACCCAATTAATTTTTTTTAAATTAAGGGGCAATTTAGCGTGGCCAACCCACCTACCCTGCACATCTTTGGGTGGTGGGGGGCGAAACCCACACAGACACGGGGAGAATGTGCAAACTCCACACGGACAGTGACCCAGAGCCGGGATCGAACCTGGGACCTCGGCGCCGTGAGGCAGCAGTGTTAACCACTGCGCCACCGTGCTGCCCTACGGTTGTGGCATTCCTGATTGAGAGAGAAGAGACAACGGCCGCGACTGGTTTTGAAGAATGGCGGCCGCGTCCAGCTTTTACATTGCGAATGCCAGCCACTACGGGCCTTTAAATACAAACCATGGAGTCTTCCCACCAGAAGCGTCGGCAGAGAGCAGGTCATGCGCCCGGCACATACATTGATATCACAGGCTCTGTACCTCAGTGCCTTCGGCGCAAAATCACAGAGAAGAGGTTCTTCCATTTTGTAGTTGCCAGCAAGCAAGCAACAGTATTGTGTGAAGAACTGAAGATTGATTATTTTGTAATAAGGAAGAGAGGGCCAGAGACACAAACAGGCCAAGATCTTACAACTGAATCTGTTGGAGAGAGCTGCACAGGAGAGTCCCCAGCAGGACAAAGCAGTGTTGGTGGGAGCTGTATATAGAGCTCCAGAGCCTCTGATGAACAACCCATTAAGCAGAAACTGAAATCAGGAACAAAGCAGGATAAAGATGATTTATTGAGGAAGGCTTTGTTCAATGTGCCAATGCAGATCAGGATTGTGTGTTATTTGCAGGGAAGTACTGGCAAATGAAAGTTTAAAACCTTCAAAAATTCAAAGGCATTTGAAGACCCGGCATGGCAAGTTCGAGGACAAACCTCTTGATTCTTTTCAAAGGATGCAGCGAGAACTTAAATCGTCAGCTGAAGTCCTCAGCAGAAATGTAACATCGAATGACCAAGCGAGTGAGATCGTGAGGACCTAGCAGGCTCACCAGTCGCATTAAAGGTAAGCAATAATGGTGTGTCCCGAAGGTCGACCGATGTGGGTCGCGAATGTTGGCCAGTGTGGTCCCTGGAGGTCAGCAGGTTGGTCAAAGTGGGTCACCGGAAAAAAAAGTTTGAAAAACACTGCACAAGAGAACATCAGCTCAAAAAACAAATTTGTGGTTTCCAGAACCATGTGAGAATATTTAGCATTTTAAAGGAATTGACTGCTATATGCGATTAGGTATTTTGAAAATAAGGAACTGCTACTGCTTTAAAGGAGCATTTCCTTTGTGGCAAAAATATTTGGAGAAAATTCATAATTCAATAACAAAGTAATGTAAGACAGTTGAGAAGAACAGCACAGATGCATTGAAAGGGATGTTAGGTGAACAGATGAGATTGAAAGAAGTTGGAAGGCATGTTGATAGGGTCAGTTGGAGAGGAGCATAAACACCGGGACTAAACTGGCCAAAGAGCTATTCTGCCTGATTTCACCATCCAGCGCTTGGTCTGTCGCCCTGTAGGTAACAGCACCTCAAGCACAACTCTAGTGTTCTTGATTACTAAGGGGATTTCTTGATTAATATGGAGATCAGGGGTTATGGGGAGAAGGCAGGAGAATGGGGATGAGGAAAATATCAGCCATGACCGAATGGCGGAGCAATCTCGATGGACCAAATGTCCTAATTCTGCTCCTTTATCTTATGGTCTTACGGCCACACTGGACGACCTTCACAACCCAAGTCCTTCGTGACCCATGGTGCCCGATCTTCACGACCCACCATTTTTGCTTATCTGTAGTGGGATAGCTTGGCCGTCACGATCTCACTTGCTTTGTCATCCAATGTTACATTTCTGCAAAGGACTTCAGCTGATGACTTAAGTTCTCGCTGCATCTGTTGAAAAAAATCAAGAGTTTGTCCTTGAACTCGCCATGGTTCAAATGCCTTTGAGGTTTTGAGGGTTTTAATCTTTCATTTGCCAGCACTTCCCTGCATACAACACACATGGGCTTTGCATCCTGATTTGCATTAGCACAATCAATAAACCCATACCTCAAGAAATCATCTTGCTACTGCTTTGTTCCTGATTCCAGCTTCTTCTTACCAGGTTGCTCACCAGAGACCCTGGAGATCTGCTGGCAGCTGCAAAATTTTGGAATCTCTCTCGCGGCCAGAGCACGTGACGTCAGTGTACGGGGTGCGTGACCTGCTCGCTGCTGCCACTTCAGGAGAGAAGACTCCATCAACTTTCAAAAAGAATCTGCTCCTGGGTCAGTGAGCTGATGCATCCCGGGATTGCCAGCGTCCTGAAAGCAGGTCGCAGCCGGCATTTTAAAAAGCCAGTCGCAGCCATTGGGCACTTCTTCCCACGATCAGGAATGCTGCGACCAATGGCCCGTGACCCATCCGACACCAGCCCACAACCCGTGACCCTGAGTTTGAAAATGACTGAGCTAGGGGACACTAGGGGTCGAAGTAAGGGGTCTCCCATTTAACACAGAGATTAGAAGATTTTATTTTTCTCTCAGAGGGTCCTCAATCAGTGGAACTCTCCTCTCCAGAGAGTGGTGGAGACAAGGTCACTGAATATTTTAAAGGCTGAGTTAAGTAGACTCTTGATTGACAAGGGAGTCAGATACAGAGGGTAGGAAGGAAAGTGGGGTTCAGGCTACAATCAGATCAGCCATGATCTTACTGAATGTCAGAGGAAGCTGGAGGGGCCAAATGGCCGAGTCCTGCTCCTAATTTGTATGTTTGTCTGCATGTATGTATAATCAGTACTGGATGACCAGGAATTCCCTCCAATTAAATATTGGGAAGACTGAAGAAATTTTTTTGCTTTTGTTTCTAACTTCATCACTGAATAACCGGCTCCGTCCCAGTGGAAACAGTGTGAGACTAAATCAGTCGATTTGCAACTTGCCAATTTCATCAACAGCACATTTTAAACCCGAGACCTCTATCACGCAGAAGACCGAGGGCAGGAGAAGCAAAGGAACATCATCCCCTGCACGTTTCCCTCCAACCAAATCCTGACTTGGAATAATATCACTGTTCCTTCGCTGCGGTAGGGTCAAAATCCTGGAACTCCCCAGCTAACAGCACAGTGGGTGTATTTCATAGAATTTACAGTGCAGAATGAGGCCATTCGGCCCATTGAGTCTGCACCGGCTCTTGGAAAGAGCACCCTATCCAAGGTCCACACCTCCACCCTATCCCCATAGCCAAGTAACCCCACCCAACACTAAGGCAATTTTGGACACTAAAGGCAATTTAGCACGGCCAATCCACCTAACCCGCACATCTTTGGACTGTGAGAGGAAACGGGAGCACCCGGAGGAAACCCACGCACACACGGGGAGAATATGCGGACTCCGCACAGACAGTGACCCAAGCCGGGAATTGAACCTGGGACCCTGGAGCTGTGAAGCAATTGTGCTAACCGCCATGCTACCGTGCTGCCCTTACCATATCTGCACTGGATGGACTGCACGGTGGTTCAAGAAGGCAGCTCACCCCCACCTTCTCAAAGGGCAATTAGGGACGGGCAACAAATGCTGGTCTTGTCAGATATGTTCACATCTCACAAAGGGGTCGACAGCAGTCATTTTCAAAGTCAGGGTCACGATCCATGGGTGGATAAAGGGTGGGTGTTGGGAGAGATTCTTCCATTTTGTACTTCCAGCAGTGCTGATGTGAGCTCCAGCACCTCTGATGACCCATGAAGAAGCTGAAATCAGGAACAAAGCAGGATACAGCTGATTTCTTGAGGTATGGGTTTATTAATTGCGGCAATGCAAACCAGGATGCAAAGTTCTTCTGTGTTATATGCAGGGAAGTACTGGCAAATGAAAGATTAAAACTCTTAAAACTTCTTTTGAATTCTTTTTTTTGCCAATTAAGGGGCAATTTAGCTTGGCCAGTCTACCTACCCTGCACATCTTTGGGTTGTGGGGGTGAGATCCACGCAGTCATGGAGAGAATGTGGAAACTCTGCATGGACAGTGACCTGGGACTGGGATCGAACCCGGGTCCTCGTAAGGCACCAATTCAGAGGCATTTGAAGATTAGCATGGCGAGTTCAAGGACAAACCTCTTGATTTTGTTTCAACGGATACAGTGAGATCTTAAATCATCAGCTGAGTCCTCAGCAGAAATATAACATTGAATGGCAAAGCAAGTGAGATCGTGAGGACCAAGCAGGCTCACCTGTCACATTAACGGTAAATGAAAATGGTGGGTTCCGAAAGTCGGCCGGCGTGGGGTGCGAAGGATGGCCGGTTGCTAAAAATGGGTTGCGGGCAAAAAAGTTGAAAAACACTGATCTACAGCACCCAGGGGAGAGGCAGTGGGGCGACAGTACGCAGGAAGCTTTAGAACTACGTTACCCAGGATCCCGGGGACCACCTTACCCAAAGGCTTTGGAACTACACGACTCAGGGTCCCCAGGATTTCATTATCCAAAGGGCTTTGGAACTACATTACCCAGGATCTGCAGGACTACATTACCCAGGACTACATTACCCAAAGAGCTTTGGAACTACATTACCCATGATCCTGGGACTACATCAGGAGGGGTGGGGGGGGGGGGGTTGGGAATACATTACTTTGTGTCCCCAGGACCACATTACCCAGGGTCCCCAGGACTACGTTACCCAAAGCGCTTTGAACTACATTTCCCAGGATTCTGGGACTACATTACCCAGGAGGGTTAGGGATACATTGCCCAGGGTAGCACGGTAGCATAGTGGTTAGCACAGTTGCTTCCCAGCTCCAGGGTCCCAGGTTTGATTCCTGGCTTGGGTCACTGTCTGTCTGGAGTCTGCACGTTCTCCCCATGCCTGGGTGGGTTTCCTCCGGGTGCTCCGGTTTCCTCCCATAGTCCAAAGATGTGCGGGTTGGGTGGATTGGCCATTCTAAATTGACCTTAGTGTCCAAAATAAAAAGGTTAAGTGGGGATTGCTGGGTTATGGGATGGTATGGAGACATGGGCTTGAGTAGGGTGCTCTTTGTAAGGGCCGTTGCAGACTCGATGGGCTGAATGGCCTCCTTTTGCACTGTAATTTCTATGATTCTGTGAGGGTCCCCAGGATTACATTACACAGGGGGCTCTGGGACTACATTACCCAGGATCCCCATGGCAACATTACCCAGGGTGCTCTGGAACTAAATTTCCCAGGGTCCCCAGGACTGCATTACCCAGGGTCCCCAGGACTACATTACCCAGGATCCCTACGATTACATTACCCAGAGTTTGCAGGTCTACATTACCCAGGGGGCTCTGGGACTACATTACCCAGGGTGGTTGGGAATACATTACCCAGGGTTCCCAGGACTACACTACCCAGGGGGCTCTGGAACTACATTACCCAGGATCCCCATGACTACATTACCCAGGATCTCTATGACTACATTACCCAGAGTTCCCAGAACGACATTACCCAGGAGGCTCTGGAACTACATTACCCAGGATTCCTCGGGCGGTTGTTGTCTGTTGAGGGAAAGCAGCAGCGGCGGTCCGCGTCCCGGAGCCGAGCTGGTGCCGGAGTCCCGCTGCCGGGCCCTGTTACCGGCCTACGCCGGGACATGGAGGCTGCAGGCGGTGGTGGGGGCCGCTCTCTGTCGCCGGCGGCCAGGGAGCTGCTGCGGACCCTGGGCAGCTGCAGCAAACACGCCTCGTACCTGCGGCAGAACCTGCGGGAGACCAAGAAGTACTTCAGGGAGCTGCGGAACCCGCACGGCGGCAGCCCCGGGCCCCAGGAAGGTGAGCAGGGCCTCCGGGGAGAGGGAGACACCAGGCCCGGAGACGCAGCTGACACTTGGGGGCTACTGCAAGGTGAGCCGGGCCTGGGGGAGGGAGACAGAGGGGCTGGGCTGGGTTGAGAGGTCCTGGGCCGGGGGGTAGGGGATTGGGATTTGTGGGGGCCGTGTTGGGATTGGGGAATCATAGAATTTACAGTGCAGAAGGAGGCCATTCTGCCCATCAAATCTGCACCGGCTCTTGGAAATAGCACCCTACGTAAGTGCACGCATCCACCCTATCCCAGTAACCTGACCTTTTTTGAAAACTTAAGGGGCAATTTATCCTGGCCAATCCATCTAACCTGCATATCTTTGGACTGGGAGGAAAGAGGAGCACTCGGAGGAAACTCACCCAGACACTGGGAGAACGTGCAGACTCCGCACAGACAATGACCCAGTGGGGAATCAAACCTGGGTCCCTGGAGCTGTGAAGCAACTGTGCTAATCATTATGCTACCCCCATGGGATTGGGGGTAGTGTATTGAGATGGATAGAGAAGTAGTTGGCAGACAGGAAACCAGGAGCAGGAATAAAAGTGTGCTTTTCAAATGGCAGGCAGTGACTAGTGGGATACTGCAGGAATTGGGGCTAAGGCCCCTGCTATTCATGGTGTGTATTAATGATTTAGATGAGGGAACTAAATGTAATATCTCAGATTTGGAGATGGCACAGAGCTGGGCGGGAGGGTGAGCTGGAGGATGCAGAGATGCTTCAGGTATGATTGGGACAGGCTGAGCAAGTGGGAAAATGCATGGTGGTTGCAGTATAATGTAGATAAATGTGAGGTTACCACTTCGGTAGTAAAAAAGCAAGACGGGTTATTATCTGAATGCTTATAAATTTAAAAAGGGAATGTGCAAAGAGACTTGGCAGGTGCAGCAGGCGGTGAAGAAAGTAAATGGTATGTTGGCCTTAGTGGATTTGCTACCACAGAAAGCAGTTGAGGTCAAAACTTTGGGAAGGAATTCAGTTTATCTTCGGGGGGGGGGGGGGGTGATAATGATTAAAGATTATGTGGTGGGGAGGGGGGTGGAGTGGCTGTTGAGTTAGATGATCAGTTAAGTGGTAGAGCAGGCTTGAAGGACCGAATGGCCTACTGCTATTTCTGTCCACTGCATCCTTTAAGCTTTGTTGCAGAAATGAAATGTGCTTAGCGTACCTTGAGGACAGGTAGAAAAAGTTAGTATGTCTCTGTCTGGAGCAGCCAATGATAGTTGGAGGTAATTTTCAGTGATTTATGTCACTGACCTTGGCCGGGTGATTGACTTAACTCCATGAACTGCTAACCTTTTACGTATGTACCTTTTTCGTTTTCAGGATTGGCTGTAATGCTTTTTGGATATAGCTTTTGGGTCCAGGTTGCCAGTTGCCAGCATTATAAGATCAGTCACATTTCAGAATTTTCAACACCAAAGGATTTTGAATGAATATTGCTGAAACGAGACGTTTTGTCAAAGCTTTTCATCTTGCACTCATCAGGACAATTGCAGGATCGTCAGGGGAATCTTGTGATTGTCCCGGTAAATGAAAGATGGAAAATCTTTGACACAAAGTCAACAAGTATTTTTTTTAGCAATAGTCCAGTTCTGTATTACCAAACAATATTTTGGATTTAGAATAAAAGTTAAAAGTTTTTTTAAGGAAGTATTTTGGCCTAAGACAAAAAGGATTAAGATAGTTGGTAGTTGAATTTTAACACACCAGTCTTGGTATTTAGTCATACTTTTTAACAATTTGATTGTTTGTCTTAATAATTGATAACTATCTTTCCCATTGTGTTGGAAGATATTGGATCTCTGACTGAACAGTTGAGAAATAAGCACAAGGTCAGATACCTGAACAAAAGAGTTCAACTGTTGCAATAGAAGCTGTTGTTGAGGTAAAAAAAGGGTACTGAATTGGAAGGTTGAAAAATAGAGGGATTAGTCCATTTAAATCGAGCAGGCTGGCAGTGAAGTGGGGTGGTGTCACGTGCAATTTTCATTTTTATTGTATGGAGATCAATTCTATCCATCACAGCAAATGAATAAGGCCAAAGCTTTTGCTGTACATGCATCTTTACCCTGGATTAGAAAAACTCAACAACTTGAACCAAGCCTTGCATCGTCCCTTGAGATAGAACAAAAAGATGCACAAATGGAAAAGATCTTGTCTTTTTCAGATTCTGCTGTTGTACAGGTCAATGTACGGCCGAATGAGTCAACCCTCATAACTGCTGCACAGCTGGGCGGGCAGTGCGTCATACAACTGAAGCCGAGAAGGTATCTACAGCAGGCGCCAGTATATTGGAATAATTCAGAATTTCCAAGATGTGGTCAAAGCCCATCTTTGTTTTTGTTCCAAGTGATTGATGATGGAAAAACGCAGCCTTGCTTATTTGGCATATTGTTGAATGCATTTGGTGGCTCTCCTCTCTTGCAGCTAAACACAAAAAGTGTCAGATAAATGGGAAACGCACAATGGAAATTCCAGACTATGGGACTGTCATTTTTGCTTGAGTCACTGGAATGTCATACCCGGATGACTTGGTGCCTTTTCCTTACGATTGTTACAGTGCAGAAGTCGGCCATTCGGCCCATTGTGTCTGCCCGACTTTCCGAATGATTCTTTTTTCCAGGCTGCATTGGGACAGTCAGAACAGAACTGAGAGAGATACCACATCAGTGAATTGTAGAAATGAGGCAGGAAAGGAGAGACCGGGTAATGCTAAGGAATCTGATCCACCACGATGACTGTTAAAACATTTGCATCAGCAACTAATGACGTTCAGTTGTGAAAAATTTACTTTCCATTTAGTGATTTTTCAAGTGAGGCAATCAGGTTTTAATAAAGCCCTTTCTAATTATTTTTTGTCTCTGTCAAGTCTGCAAACATTGTACTCTATAGCAGAGAGCTGCGAAATATCACATTTGTTTGCAACATTATTTTAGGATGGACACGAGATTGCAGTAAGCTCGACCATGTGCTTTGGTGCAATCGTATCCTAATGTTTGAAACAAATGAGTTCTGTCATTTTGATTTTTGACTGTGTTAGAAAGTGGACTGAGGCTTGGCCGTTTCATATTAGGATGGAAGTTGGAAGAACCATAATAGCTTTGTATCCTGACAGACAGCTGTGGTTTAATGGATAGTGCCCGCTCCTGAGTCAGAAGGTGGTGGGTTAAAGTCCCACTCCAGAGACTTTAGCATTAAATGCACCCCCCCCCCCTTCCCCGAACAGGAGCCGGAATGTGGCGACTAGGGGCTTTTCACAGTAACTTCATTGTAGTGTTAATGTAAGCCTACTTGTGACAATAAAAGACTAAGGGAAGCTGGTAAGTTCACAACAATATTTATGCATCAACCAACACCCTTGCGGCATCTTGCTGTGTGCAAATTGACTCCCATTTTTCTGTTAACAGCAGCTACATTTTGGAGGTCGTGGGGGGGGGAGAAGAAATTAATTGGCTGAGGGCTTTTGATAAAATAACATTCGTTGACCTATAACTGCTCTAACTTTGAAAGAACAAGACTCTGCATTTTGGTTTTCTGCAGGGTTTTTCTCGCAGAGATTTTATTGATGTTTCGGAATCAAGGGACATGGGGTGTGGGCGGGAATACGGAATCGAGGCAGAAGATTGGCCATAAACATACTGACCAAGCAGGCTCGAGGGGCTGTATTGTGCACGGTGCTCCATTTCTAGTGTTAATAATTGAAGAAATCTAACCAGTCATTGCAAATATTCATACGGTCTCGTTAGGATATTGTGGAATGTTTGAATAATTTTAGTCTTTCAATAATGTAACAAATAATTTTCAGGCTTAAATTGTTGCTGAAAAAAAGACTTGAATTGATAACGAGTCTTTCGCACACATTGGGGGTTTCAAGCTGCTTTACAGCCACTGAGATGCCTTTGAAGTTTAGTTCGTCACGGTTGCGATGCAGGAATAACAGCAGCAAATTTGTGCAGAGCAGTCTCCAGCAAACAACCATGACCAAATGATCTGTGAGGGATGAATTTTGGACAAGACACTGAGCGACGGTGTTACAGTGGTTAGCACTGCTGCCTCAGCACCAGGGACCTGGGTTCGACTCTGGCTTTGGGTGACTGTCTGGAGTTTGCTTGCTCTCCGAGTCTGGGTTTCCTCTGGGTGTTGCAGTTTCCTCCCACAGTCCTAAGATGTGCAGGTTAGGTGGGGCTACAGGGACATGGCGGGGAAGTGGGCCTAGATAGAGTGCTCTTCTGGAGGGTTGGTACAGACTCAATGGGTAGAATGGCCTCCTGCATTAGGGATTCTATGGAAATAGGCTCCCTGCGTAATAGTGACGAAGGAAGGGGCAGCATGGTGGTGCAGTGGTTAGCACCGCTGCCTCACGGCGCCGAGGTCCCAGGTTTGATCCTGGCTCTGGGTCACTGTCTGTGTGGCGTTTGCACATTCTCCCTGTGATTGCGTGGGTTTCACCCCCACAACCCAAAGATGTGCAGGTTAGATGGATTGGCCACGCTAAATTGCCCCTTCATTGGAAAAAATCAATTGGGCACTCTAAATTTATTTTAAAAAAGAAATAGTGACAATGGGATGTTTTACATCCAGCAGAGAGATGAGATGGGGCATCATGTTGGATGTCAGTACTGACAGTCAGTTCTGGAGTGACTCGGGTGACAGTGCTACCACGACAGTATTAGCAGTTTCGTTTCTGAGCAGTTGAGTTACTGAATGTCCACTTTTCTTTTGTTGGTGTAATATTTCATCTTGTACATACTTGATCTATATTTGCAACACCGTTAAATTGGAAGGCTATAACAGTGTTATGCCACATTGTAACCATGCATTGCAAGAAGCAAACGTGGAGCATTGTGTAGAGCGAGTGGGTGCTTCTAATATACAATATGCCCCCTAAATGCGCAATCTTTCAAGCATTCAAGAATCCTAAATATTTACAACATAGCAAACCCTTTGGCTCATTGTGTCTGCTGAAGTGCTATTCAGCCTAACCCCACTTTACAGTTCTTTGTAACCATGTAGGTGTACTTTTTAAGTGCACTGAGGGTTGTCTTCCTCCATCAATCTTTTGATGCACCTGAGTTCCAGATCCCCACCACCCACTTCTGGCTGAGGAAATTTCTCCCACAAATTATTTGCTCCTGGTTATTGATATTATTGACGAGAAGAAATCCCCCCCCCAATACAGTTTGCGTAGTCTTTATCCATAAATCTGCGCAAACATCCAGAAATTGGAGTTTAAAAAAAATCTTATTGACCATTTAGTGCAGAAGTCCCTGGCCCAAGCCAACATGAGCCTCGCTGACCATACTTGATCTTCAGCGTGGGAAGTCTAGTTATTTTTTAATGTAAGATCATATGTGGTATCTGAAATCTAAAAGCTATCTTCCCCAAACATTTCCCATAATAGCTAATCTTTATTATTGTCACAAGTAGGCTTACATTAACACTGCAATGACTGAAAATCCCCTAGTTGCCACACTCTGGCGCCTGTTCGGGTACACTGAGGGAGAATGTCCAATTCACTGAACAAGCACGTCATTTGGGATTTGTGGGAGGAAACCAGAGCACCCCAAGGAAACCCACGCAGTCATGGGAGAACGTGCAGACACTTAATCTACTTCAGTTAAACATCCTCTGCTTCAAAGAAACCAACTCCAGTCTCTCCAATCTTTTCTGTTAGCTAAAATTCCACATTCCTGGCAGCATCCTCTTAAATCTCCTCTCTGGCACCCTGTCAAATGCAATCTCACGCTTCCTGTAATATGGATTCAATGAAATGTAATGTTCACTGTAACGGAGTATCCCCATGATGTGCTTTTTCATTTTGTTGTTCACTTGTGCTTTCATTCTCCCTTCTGAGTCCTTTACCACTTTCCTTTGATCGTGCTTTCCTCCCACCCCCATTACCTACAATTCTCTTCACCATTCATTCTGATATGAGCGCATTGGTCTCCAGCCTTGCTCCACGTTGGTTTTGATTTTCAGGTTAATATAAATTGCCGCCGCCATGTCACGCACAGTTAGACTTTTAGGCTATTTTGGGAGAGGAGCAAATGCTGTGGAAATGCAATTTGGAAGAAATGCACATCTGCTGATTTTTGTGTCAACAAGAGTGAACAATTCTTTAAAAAATGTTTTAAATATAAATTTAGAGTACCCAATTCATTTTTTCCAATTAAGGGGCAGTTTAGAGTGGCCAATCCACCCAGACTGCACATCTCTGGGCCGTGGGGGTGAAACCCACGCAAACATGGGGCGAATGCGCAAACTCCACACGGACAGTGACCCAGAGCCGGGACCGAACCTGGGACCTCAGCGCCGTGAGGCAGCAGGGCTAACCCACTGTGCCACCATGCTGCCCTGTGAACAATCCTTATTGTTGGATCATAACCTTGTAAGTGGATCATGATGCCAAACTCGTGGCAGAAGATAACAGTTAGGTTTAATAATTAACGATGAATTAATTTCCTACTTCGTAGAAGATAATTTATTTCAAGTGGTTTTTGAAAGCTTTATCACAGCGCCCTGTTTGGAAGACCTTGCACACTGATTTTAAAAAAATGTGAGCATAATAGTATCGATGCTGGAAATCTTAAATATAAAACTGAAAATGGTGGAAATAGTCAGCAGGGCAAGCCGAATCCATGGAGTGAGCAACAGTAAACGGTTCAGGTCAGTGACTGGATTAGAATTGGCAAAGGTTAGAGATGTGATAGGTTTTAAGCAAGGACAGGGGAAAGAAAATGAAGACCAAGTCTGTGCTAGGTTGGAAGACAAGTGATTAAATGGCAAAGGGGTGATAGTGCAGGGCAAAGGAGGGGTGGTCATGGAACAACTGAAGAGATGAAAGAGGGACCCGAAGGAGCTAAAGGTCGAAAGCAGAATTATTTTGCAATTGAACTGTTTGCCTTCATCAGTAAGATGTGAGAAGCAGGTGAGAAACGTGCACAAGAATAGAGTTCGGTCTTGCTACAGATCCATATTGAAATTATTTCAATTTGCTGGCTGGATCAGAGAAGAAAATGAGGTTCTGAATTTATTGTGGTTGCTGGCATGCTTTATTTTGCACAGATCCTAATGCATCAGAGTAGCTAAATGAAGCATCTGAAGAGGCACATGACGGGAGATGCACATGGCTCCAAGGAATGTTGATGGCCCAACCCTTCATTATTGTGAATGAGTTTACTGTCAAGTGTAGCTAAATGAACCATCTGAAGAGGCACATGACGAGAGATGCATGTGGCTCAAAGGAGTATTGATGGTCCATCCCTTCATTATTGTGAATGAGTTTACTGGCTTAATAACAGCTCTTTGGACATCAGAAAAAATCATGCCAGGTGGTATGTGCACACTGATGACTGTCAGTTCTGCCTCACTGCCACTTCTCAGATTTCCCCGCCCCCCCCCGCAACTTCCCTATAGACACTGATCTATCACACTGTTTTTTGTCTGACATCCAGCACCACATGGAATATTCTCCCAGCAGATTGAGTTCAGTGAGACTGAAACTATTGTCTTTGGTCCCTGCAGCAAACTCTGTTCCCTAACCACTGACTCCATCCCCCATCTATCTTTGCCAGTTTTCAGTCTTGGTGTTGTTATTTAATCCCAAGATGAGCTTGCAATTGCACACTATTCCAAGACTGCCTATTTACAGCTCCGTAAGATCGCCAGATTTTGTGTCTGCCTCAGTTCATCTGCGTCTGCAACCCCCATCCATGCCTTTTTGGTTAATCAAACTTTGCAACAATGCCATGCTGGCTGGCCTCCGATTTTCTACAGTGCATGAACCTAAACCCACCCAAAACACTGCCGGGATCGTGACTTGGAATTAGTCCTGTTTACCCATCACCCTAGGTTTTCTGACCTACATTGATTCTAAAGTCTGGCACCACTTCAATTTTTACATTTCATTATTGCTTAACTTACTGCATTGCCTTGCCCCTCTCTATCTTTAACTTCCAGCGCTACAGCCCTCCAAGATCTTTTGTGCTTCTCCATTTCTGGCTTCTTGGGCATCGTCATCACTTCTCCATTTTTGACATGTTTACAGCCAAATCTCTGGAATTCTTGCTGCCTGTCTCTGTCCTTGTAAACTGCACCGATCTCTGACCGAAATTCTTCCTGTTGGATTATAGGGTCATAGAATCATACAGCACAGAAAAGGCCCTCTGGCCCATCACGGCTGCGTCGGTCAAAAACAACCACCTAACCATTCTAATCCCATTTTCCAGCAAATGGTCCATAGCCTGGTATGCCCTGGGATCGCAAGTGAAATGTTATGAGGGTCTCTGCCTGAATCACCCTTTCAGGCAGCGAATTCCAAATTCCCACCACCCTCTGGGTGAACAGATTTTTCCTCACATCCCCACTAAACCTCCTGCCCCTTACCTTAAATCTCTGCCGCTGGTCATTGACACCTCCACCAAGGGGAAAGGTCTGCTCCTGTCGACTCTTTCTATGCCCCTCATAATTTTATATATTTCAATCATGTCCCCCCTCAATCTCCTCTGCTCCAAGGAAAACAACCCCAGTCTATCCAATTTCTCTTCATAACTAACGCTCTCCAGCCCAGGCAACTGGTAAATCTCCTCAGCACATTTTCCAGTGCTATCACATTCTTCCTGTAATGTGGATTCCAGAAATGCACATAATACTCTAGCTGTGGACGAACCAATGTTTTATACAGTTCCTCCCTGCACTGTTTTGATTAGAATCTGAGAATCGTTACAGTGCAGAAGGAGGCCATTTGGCCTATCGAGTCTGCATCGACCCCTGGAAAGAGTCCACTACCTGGGCCCACGCCCTGACCCCATTCCCATAACCCCACCCAACACTTTGGACACGAAGGGGCAATTTAGCATGGCCAATTCACCTAACCTGCACGTCTTTGGACTGTGGGAGGAAACCGGAGCACCCGGAGGAAATCCACGCAGACATAGGGAGAGAGTGCAAACTCCACACAGACCGTCACCTGAGGCCTGAATAGAACCCAGGTCCCTGGCGCTAAGGCAGCAGTGCTAACCACTGTGCCGCCCTGCCTCTCCAAATGCAGATTAATTCTGACTCTCGGAATTGCTTCCAATAGTTTCCCCACCACTGAGGTTAGGCTGCGCTGTAGTTTCCTGGTTCATCCCTATGAAAAATGAGCATTTTATGTTGTTTTTACATGAATACCTCTGGCTCACAGATAAGATGTCAACAATAGTGCTTGATGGGAAAATAAGATGTCAAGTGGAGTTTTGTGTAAGCTGCAGTGCCAAAGTATTTGTAACTGTGTACGTGACTGACCTTCGGGAATGAACAGAACTTGCAATAACAAGATGCAGGTGGAGATGGGGGCCTCATTCTAAATCATTTTAGCTGATGGTTCAAGGATGTAACAGGAGCTAACAGAAACCACTGCAAGGCAAAGCAAGGCGGAAGCCAAAATGAACACAAGTCCAAATAAGGAATAACTGATAAGGAAACTGCCAGCAAGGCAGAGGGCGGGGTGTGTTTCTCAGAGATTGAATATAAGAAATAATGCTGTGTTTTTTTCGGTGTGTCTGCTAATGTTGACCGGCGGCACCCGTTCTTGCAAGATCGACTGAATAAAATACTTCTTCAGAATTTGGCTAAGTGTAAATTATTATCAAGTGAGCGGTGTTTCTCACATCCCTTCCTCCCTTCTTGAATAAAGATACCACATTGGCTATCTTCCAGTCCTCTGACAAAATTATTGCCAGCGTCCCTGTTATTTCCTCCCTGGCCTGACTGATCAGCCTGGGATACATTTCATCTGGCCCTGGAAATTTATCTGCCTTTAAGCCTGCCACACCTCTCAGAACCTCCTGTCTGCCTGTGTTAATCTCTCTAATTTTATTACAGTCCTTCTCCCTGATGTCTACACTCACACTGTCCCTCTCCCGAGTGAACTCTGACACACCGTATTCATTTAGAACCTTATCTACATCTTCTGGCTGCACATACAAATTACACCACTTTCCCTAGTTATCCTTTTACCTTTAATGTACTTGTAAAACAACTTAGATTTTCCTTGTTATCACTTTGTTAGGCCTGGTGTCGAATTTTGTTTAGCAATACCCTTATGACGCATCTTGTGTCTGTTAAATGTACAAATAAATGTAAGTTGTTACGCTGTAGTAAGGGAACAGTGTTGCTGTTGTCTATTATTACATTCTAGCTAACCAATGGTGTCATACACTGGGTAATTGTACAAACTCCATCATGGTTAGTTTTCTCCAGTCAGTGGAACCTACAGTTAAAGAGATGGTGACTGCACAACTTCCAATTTTGTCGAAAACTGAATTACTGGTGCTTCAGTATCTTTTGTATTGAATGGTCTCCCACTGGTTCCTTAAGTGAGCCCTTTGGGGATTTGTTCTTATCCCCATTTGTGATTTCTGTAAAAGAGATTGTGGAGTATTTAAAACAAAGTATTTTGTACTCGTTTGTTTGTTTCAGCAAAAGGAAATCCTTGCAAATGGAGCCTTGTTTAGCATCGCAACTCCCCACACATCTGTCTGGTTACAGTCTCAGCCAAGTGTTTTAGCATGGATGTGTTTTGATGGCAATGATGCAAGTGGTTATTTTGGTATAAGCCATTAATCCCAGTTGTATATTTTATTACATAGTTTTTATGGCCTAATTAGTGACACCGGAGATTGCTTTATAAACACTCTGACCTGTAGCATTTTCAATCAGTGAGGTGTTAAGATGTCAACTTTGTCCCAATGCCATCACTTGAGTAAACTGTTGAATCCCTGTGGACATGAGAAGACCAAATCTCCTCTCAAGCTGAGAAACATGTCTTATTTTTGTTAATTTGTGTTAGTTATAGCCCAGATGCAACATAGTAATGAACTTTGGATCAATAAGTCGATGCTTTGACACCAGATTAAATTTAATTTGTCTGACAAGTTGGCTAGAATTTACTCGTGTCCTGCACTGTCTTGTTTGTTCCACTTTTGAAGAGCAGCCTGCTTTTTGACTCTCCATAATTCAGAATAGACAAAAATCAAAAGATGGATTTTCTGTCCTGTCACTGATTCTGGGATAAATGTTGACCAGATCAGGGTGTTGAGTTGTAGAATGTGTCAGGACATTTGTTATGCCTAATTAACAGGACCTCCGTCATCTCTACCAAAAGACAGCACCTTTCGACAGTGCAGCACTCCGTCAGTACAGCCCAGAATTATCGAGTTGAACGCCTGCACTGATCTTTTCTCTCTTTACTGCACTCCTATCTGTCATCTGGCTGACTTTGGGGCCCAGTCTGGGGAATTCCAGTCTAGATGTGCATTTTTCCACTTGACGATGTTGGTTTAATGTTTTCCTGGGGTAAATGGA
The DNA here is from genome assembly GCF_047496885.1 of Scyliorhinus torazame. NCBI lineage: Eukaryota > Metazoa > Chordata > Chondrichthyes > Carcharhiniformes > Scyliorhinidae > Scyliorhinus > Scyliorhinus torazame. Next base: position 16,647,052 of record NC_092723.1, on the reverse strand, counting down.
AAATATTAGTGATCTGAATCATTGTGCCGAAATAAATGGAGTCTACATTTTCATGTAGGAAAAAATTGCTTTACATATCAGAGTTGTGCTCCTATCCAGGAGTTGATCTGTAAATCAGCATTTGTTAACTATGTATTTAAGGAACTGTACAAAATATTGGAAATTGCAGGTCATTGGTTTTTCAGTTTGTGTTTGCATGGTGTAGTGCAGGCTTTATCAAACTCTGGGTCGCGACCTGCGGGTGGGTCGCAGGCGGGTTTCGGGTGGGTCGCGGAGCCGCCCGTCGCGGCACTCCCGATTGCACAAATCTGCGTGCAACAGCCGCAGTAGCCGGCTGTTAATACCGCCGGCTGCAAGCGGCCTTCAAAATGTACGTGAACATGTAAAAAGAAATGCGACCGCACTGCGCATGCGGGCCAGATCATCGGCACGCGTGCACAAAACTCTGCGCTTGCACACCGATGACCGGGCATGCATGCGCAGTGCGGCCGCTTTTTAAAAAACGGTCGCAGCTTTTTGTTTTACAAGTTCGGGGGAGTTTTATTCATTTAATTTTAATTTTTTTCACTTATTTTATTCCTTTTTTTTTTTACAAGTTCGGGTTTTTTTTTACTTGATACAATTTTACAGGAACAAAATGCAGAACTTTGGACAGGTGGAGACTCCATACTTTACAACACCAGAGGGCTTCACCTTCATCCAACAGGTTTCATTGGAGGAGCATGTACGAGGGCCAAAGGGACCCAAAACCATTTCCTCCAATTTTGTCAGCAGCAAACAAGGTAAGGGAAAATGGTGGATCGTGCAGGTCGGCCAGCGTGGGTCTCGGCCATGGTGTCGATTTGAGGAATACACATTTTGCATCAGTCTCCCTCTGGGGAAAGTGAGAAAACAGCCGTGCCCACTGCTGCTCATTCACTGGTGTGGATAAGGACACGACTGAGCTCTGCTATGGTACCCTCTATGGCATGGTGGCACAGTGGTTAGCCCTGCGGCCTGAACGCCATGGACCTGGCTTCAGTTCCGGCCCTGGGTGACTGTGTGGAGTTTACATGTTCTTGCTGTGTCTGCATGGGTTTCCTCCGGGTGCTCCCGTTTCCTCCCATAGTTCAGGAGTGGGCCTAGGTAGGGTGCTCTTTCAGAGAGTCGATGAAGACAAGATGGGCTGAATGGCTTCCTTTTGTGTCCTTCTATGGTTTCCATGAATATTGTAAACTACTGTTGCCTTATTGTTTGGCCTTGAGTATTGAGTGGTCACTTGGGTGAAATAACATACACAGAACAGCACTTCAGCTAATGTTTTCAAGCAAGGGATCAGTGCTCAGGAGAGAAGCAATAAAAATTCAAGAAAAGCTTCGCTGGGGTGGGATGATGGGCTTGAGGGGGAGGAGATGCTTGAGGGGGAGGAGATGCAAGTACTCTGTTGATTGAAGTATGAGGTTAAGGATTGAAGAGAATAGTGAATGGGCTGGTTCAGCCTAGGAATTGGTGCAAGAACCTAAAGTTTGTGACCAAGGCAGATGGCAATTGTTGAAAGGGCGTTGCCCTAATTCTGGCTTGGCTCTTGCACTTATATTTTAATTTGGGGGGAGAGAGGAGCTTTGTAGTTTTATTCACTTGAATCTTTTCAGAGCTGTGTTTCAAAATGGCCTTGTTTCATTTCTCGGAGTCTTGAGGAACTTTGAGACACAAGCTGGGCTTTGAATACCAGCTGAGAATTGGTTCAGCAATTTCAACATCATCAAAAGGGTATGGACGAATAATCAGTGTCTTTGAGAAATGACTCTCCCAAAAAGTCACTTCTATCCTGAGCTTTGTCTGGAGACGGTTTAGTTGAAATAAGGAATTTTAGTTTTTGCTTTAGAATACAGTTACACTGCTATGAAAGAATGGATATGCATTTTATATACTGTCTTTTATTTCACCAAAGTCCCAAAACACTTTGCAATCCATAACTTCAAGTACAGTCACGACTGTGGGCTAAAACAGCTGGCTTGTAATGCAGAACAATGCCAGCAGCGCGGGTTCAATTCCCGTACCGGCCTCCCCAAACGGGCGCCGGAATGTGGTGACTAGGAGCTTTTCACAGTAACTTAATTGAAGCATACTTGTGACAATTAAGTGATTATTATATTATTAATATTATTATTACTGATATGGAACCCAAGGTAGCAGCCAATATGTGGCAATAAGATCCCAGAGACCATAAAAGATCAGTTTATGTATTGTTCATGTCGACTGCAGACGACATATTGGTCAGGAGCCTCGGGCAAGTCAAGTGCTTAATCTGTGAATAGTGCTGTGGGTCCTTTATGCTGTGAATATCTTGATGATTCATATGTTTTCGAATGTAATTTTTAGGAATTTGCAGGTTAAATGGGGGAAAACTGACCTATGTTTATCTTGCAAATTCACAGTTGGTGTGAGTAAATTTAAACAATGGGTAATCCATCTCCGAGACTTCCAAGTGGGACAATTGAGTCTGGAGAAAGGGCAATTATATTTAATAGAACCATATATTTATTTCATATGTGCTGTTCAATTGTGCTGAAGGTAAACTAGTTTAAATGCATTTCTGTTTGAGACTAAATCAAAACATACCATGTTGTCATGGAAATGGGCTGTGCAGTTGGAAGCTCCTTTTGTTCAAATTATCTGGGTGTTTGCTCTGAAAGCAGGCAGTTGTTGCTTTGCTTTGATATAAACCACATCTCACTGGATTGAGGGAGCCAACAGGAGATGATTGTTAGTTAGGCCTGCAGTTTGGACAGAGAAAATAATAACTTTACCATTCATTGCAGAATGTGGGTGTACTTTGAGCTTGGATTTTGAGAGAAGAAAACAGCTGGAATATTTGTTTAGTTTGCAGCTAGAAGTAGAAAGCTACAGTGGTCCTCAGAACCTTGTGGCACAAACAAAATATTACCTTGTCGAACAGCTGGAAAGCGAGGATAATTGAAGTGACTTCTGGAGGGCTGTGGCACACTTTGGGTTGGTCCTCAAATAAGTGCCTTCAAGATTGTTGTAACGTATAAGGCAATTCTTGGTTGTGGGGAGGGGGTGGGGGAGTAAAAAGTAGAGTTGAGTTTGCAGCATAAGTGATTATAAATAGCTTTTATTTGTTCTTGAGATGTGTTAGGTAATCATTTGTTGCCCGTCCCTGATAATGTTGAATGAATATTGCTTGCTTTGTTCCAGTTAAACTAAAGAGAAATCAGTCTGTGAATGAACACGTCAAGTGAAATTGTTTGCCTGAACAACAAGGTCCCAAGAAAAATAAAACTGCGACCGCACCACCTTCTTGACTCATCAGTCCCCTTTCCTTCATCCCCCTGCCCCCTTGATTCCACATTTTTATTTTTGGATTTCCAAGTTTCGAGCTATCAATACAGCCTCAAAGAGATGAAGGTTTCAAGGTGTTTCACCATATTTCAATTGTTTGTACTGAAGCATTACCATCTCGTTACAAATTGGTATTATTTCATCGGCTTGCAACTCGGGACTATTTGCTTCTTTAAATTAGTAAATATTTGCTTGTTTAGTCTGTTGTAAAGGTTTTTGTTGACCGACTGTCTGCTGAAGTGCCCTGGGCATGTTGTAGGAATCCTATGCGTAATCCAGAAGCTTAATAAATGGATTTATTGTTTGATCAGAGCATGCTTGGCCCTCCATTATTTTGCTTGCAAAGTTTTGTTTCATAGGAAGCAGTTTTCTTTCTCCATTGGATACAAGAACTAATCTCTGAAGATACTCAAGTTATAATGGGGTGGTGTGAATCTTTGATCCTGTAATTATCTTTATCCTCATTAGTCACAATTGATGCCATTGAGACATTTCGGAGTGAGGGTCTTCATTACATTTTTAAATCTGTGCCCAAGTTCCAGTTCATAGTCATATGACCATCATGAGTCTCCAGTCATAACATTAATTTTACAGCAACTGAATTGTAATTAAACTATAGTTTTGGACTTGAGAATATACTTCATGATGGATGTTGCTTATTTTGGAGAGTTCAGAGTTGATTTTTATATCTCTTATGATCTCACAGTACCTGGTTCCATGTTCTTTGTTCCAACTGAATTAAAAGCTTGTGTAAAGAACCAATCTAACAGCGCCTTTGTTTCTATCCTTTAGTTGAGCTGAGCGTAATGAGATGTGACCATTTTGTGATTTCTGTGAAAAAAGACTTGTCTTTACACCCTGCGTTTCATGACCACCAGAGATCCCAAAACACTTTGCTGACAATGAAGCACTTTTGAAATGCGGCTGCTGTTATAGTGTAGGAAATGCGATAGCCAATTTGTACACCATGAACTCCAATAGGCGCTCTGATAAATGACCAATAATCTATTTTGTTCTATTAATTGAGGGGTAACGATTGGCCAGGGCATTAGGAATCGTTCCCCATGTCTTTGAAATAGTGCCATGTAATGTTTTGCATCCACCTGAGCTGACACATGGGGCATCACTTAAATGCCTCATTTGAAAGATGGCAGATAGGGAGTCACTAAGCCCCAAACTATGAACATATCCCAGTTTGAATCCTTGGCCCCTTTGGTTATTAGCCGATCTTCAGTAGTTGGAAAGGTTTAAAATTGCTCTCCGTGCTTCCGGATTCGGAAGGGACTATCTGGCCAGGGTTCTTGTTCCTGATTGCTGCCTTGTAAGTAAGTACATGTGTGTAACCATTGGAGAGGTGAGGATAGTATTTATATCCATTCCATAGTCAATTGTACAAGCCAAGATGATGTCTGCGAACATGAAAAATAGTGCTTGAACCGGATACTGGGAGGTGTCTGATGTCGGAAGAGTTCACTAACCAAAACCTAAGCCTTCAGTGTATGGGAGGGAAGGATCTTGATGAAATGAGGTTAAAAGTCATGTGGATATGCAGTAAACTGAATACAAGTATAATGAGACTGATGGTTCTGTCTAGTCTGTGTTCATTGAAGTGGATATGGGGAGTGTGACGGTCCTTGACTTGAGGCGTTAAATGATATTGTTCCAGCTGTCTGCACAATTATGCAAATTTAACTCACTCGCATTGTGGTGCATTTGTGTACCTTTTCCAACACCACCTTTGTGAACCTGTTGGCACTTGCTATTCTTGCAAGAACATTACAAAAATCATGCTTCTTTTGTAATCACCAGTCTTGTTATTTATTTATTCGTGAATATATTGAGTTGTGCAATCCCTTGATCATGACAAAGCAAATTAGCCATGGTTGGCTTTGACTCTTTCTGGAAAAGGACATTACTTGGTTTGGCTCCATTTGAACTGCTGTAGAGGAAGAAAATGGCCACGAGAGAGAGTTACTTGAAAAATGCAGGGATTTGTGGGATCAGATTTGTTTGGAATATTGTAGTCCTTTGGATTATGGAAGGTCTCTTTTGTTTTTTGGCATCCTGTTTTAAGAACAGGGAGAAAATCAGTTGCACCTAAGATTTCAACGATTTGCGTTGATTGAGATTTTGCAATTACTTTCACTCAACGCTATGTATCTGTTAAATGAAATAGTGGATAGTTTAATTCTGATACTTTGGAAAGCAGAATATGAAATTAAAAAAAAAAAAACTCTTGCATGCATCTGAATTAAGATCCATGGAAGCATATGAAGATGGTCTTGCTGCAATGTTGGAATTCATTCAGTCTCTTAATTTGTCACTATTTATGTACTTCATGTAACACCCAAAACTGTAGTTCAATGAAAACAACTAAGATTGGTTTCGTAGATGATGAAAGCAATGCTTGTTTCTGGACAGATGTTCAAAAGTGTGCTAGACATGTCACAAGTAACTGGGTGCTTACTTTCTTCTCATCGATAGAATGGGAGTGCATGGTGGTGGCTGTGGAAACAACCTGTGTGGAGATTTTTCAGTTCTCTGGGAAATTCCCTTGACTGTTTTCCCCACCTCACATCCCCAACGCCCAGTCTAGGTGGCGATTGTACTTTTGTGTGGTGTGTGCAGTAGTGTTGTATGTCAAGTAGTGTCGTATCCATGTTTTCGTATGTGACTCAGCTGAAGCCATCTTGCCATCCTTTTGGACAGTCAACTAACTGTTCAACAGCCAAAACTGGACCATGGAGTTGTGCAAGGCAGCTTGGTTACAGTCCCAATGTGTGCTGCAAAACTGTTTTTTAGATCTTATCAGATTCTTCAGCTGATCATTTCTGAAGTGTTTTAAAATAAATTTAGAGTACCCAATTGATTTTTTTCCCAATTAAGGGGCCATTTGGCGTGGCCAATCCACCTACCCTGCACATCGTTGGGTTGTGGGGATGAAACCCACGCAGACATGGGGAGAATGTGCAAGCTCCACACAGACAGTGACCCGGGGGCGGGATCGAACCCGGGTTCTCAGCGCTGTAGTCCCAGTGTTAACCACTGTGTTAGCATGTCGCTCGATCATTTCTGAAGTTGATGCAAACTGGGCATAATATTTTTGAGGTTTGCAGTTCTTGCTTAGTTGGCATGTTTTGAAGTCACTTCTGCATTTAGTAAAGATTAAATTTCCTTTTCACGCAGAATAGCACGCATGGCAAGAATTCGATGTTTGTTTTTCAGCAAAGCTCGTAATTCTGATCAGAATGGTAATTCAGGAAAAATCTGCATCTATTTAACACATCGCATCTCTTGAACATCCCATGGTGTGTCACATGCAATTAATCACCAACGGATGTTTATTATTACCAGAGGCCTACAGCAACCAGTTTGCTCACCACATGGTCATTTGAAAAACTAGTTGATTTTTTTTTTGCTAGTGGGTTTTGGGGATCAAAGTTGGTCAGGATACTGGAACAAGTTTACATTTCGATTTCAGGATCTTTTGGCCACCACTGGGCAGGTGGATGGCTTTAGTTGAATATTTCATCATTTGTATTACATGGCTATTCATTGGGATTTTCAATTGTTCACATATTTACATCAAACAAACAAAAGCAGAAAGATAGTTACAAGTATCAGTGTTTGGCAGATAAAGCACAAAGCAATCATCATTACATAATTGCGAACAAATAAGATTAGATGAATCAGGGACAAAATCCCCAACTTGTTCCTCCCATGGATAAATGACCTTTCTGCACCCAATCAAGATACAGGCAACATAATAGATCCATGGTTACAAAACATGACAGAAGAAGACAACAATGCCCTGAGAATCCCAGTGTTCGAACAGTGCAACTTAAACTCTCTTCTCCAGATCCAGGTAGCGATCCTATACATTCGAGATGACAAAATGACGAGAACGAAGACTGAGGACCGGGCACGACCAAATCACGTTTATATGTTTTGGTTCTGCCGAAAACTGGAGGGGTATTGGAGGGAGGTCTTTCGGGTAATGTCATGAGTGGTGCGTGTGAGACTCTAATCAGGTCCCCCAGAAGCCACATTCGGGGTGTCCGATCGGCCGGGGTTGGAAGCGGGTGCGAAGGCAGATGTCTTGGCCTTTGCCTCGCTGATTGGCCGAAGGCTGATTCTGTTGGGGTGGAGGTCAGCCCTGTGCCTCAGTGTGGCGAAGAGATCGGCTGGAGTTTCTGACACTCCAGAAAGTAAAGTTTGAGTTGAGGGGGAGGATGGAAGAGTTATACAACTCGTAGGCCTTGTTCATCATGCATTTTCACAAATTGGATGACATTGAACATTCGGGGGGAGGGGGGTTGGAATGTATAAATTAATGATGATTATTGTTCATGTTTTGTATTCAAAATTTTGCGAGCTGTTTGAGGATGGGTGTGATGAGGGGTTTGTTGGCTAGGGGATTGCCATTGTATTTGTTGTTAATTATCTGTTATAAATATCATGAAAATGTGAAAAAGGAGACAAATTAAAATAGACCCCCCCCCTTCCAAACGGGAGACCAGCAAACCAAGTCCTCAATGGGATAATACGCAGTCCGCTTGAGCCTGAAGAAAAAGGCGCAGACTAAGTAAAAACAAAAGGTCTGACTATGGGGGACAAAGAAACTGCGCAAATTCTGGAATCTACATTCAGCTTAACATGATGAAACCTTATTAAATCAGAATAACAAACAGATGCATTAACAATATTAACAGACAACAACATGATGATTATCAGGGAGTAAAAGTCCAGGATAACAACTAAGCAACAATGCAGTCATCAGGATAAAGACCACTCCACTGGCGAATGGAGCAAGTAGACATCTTGAATAAAGTAGTCGCTGAAACGAAGAGCACGAGGATCTTGAGCCTCATTAGATCCAACATGCCGATTCGGCCAAGAACAGGTGGTCAACTACCAAGGCTCTAGCACGGGGGACTGTCCAGTAGGCTCCGGCATCAGAAACAGGACCACACACAACTCAAAGATTGAAAGGCCAACCCAATCCCAAGCCTCTGAGATGGGACTAAATGTGCTCCACCGAATCTGAGCTGCCGGCCTCCATATAGAGATGGTAGAAACATGCAGCCAATTCTCAAACTCAGTTGGGAATTTCTCACCACATCACTGAAGACACCAGGTGATGTCACCGGGTTCCTCACTGGGTCCCCTTCATCCTCACCCGAATTCCCCATCAAGGGCGCCAGGTCCTGCAACAGGAACTACCATGCAAAGGCTGGCTTCCACCAGAGACGGCGCTCTCTCTGCTATAAGAACCTTGTGCATCGCCCCCACCTCCATAAAGACGCCTTGCAGCTATTGAAATTGGGCTTTAATGTCCTGCACCGCAGAGCCAAGGCTATTGGACGAATTATCTTCTTTGCGAGTTGCCATCATCCGTTGGTGCATACCGTATCATCAGGGTGGGAAACCTCAAAAGCAGCTGCGTCACCATAGACAACACCCCATCCCAACTCTCTGCAGCCGCCATGAATCAATGACATTTAAAGCTACTTGTGTCGACCCAAAAGTGCTGGAACATTGATCAACAGATCTTGGCACACAGCAAAAGCCATGTAAACCAATACAAGACACGAGGCATGCACAAAGATAATTAAAAGATGGGCCAAGCTGGAGCTGCGAAAATGCAGCCTCTGTCACATTCACATCACGTTGTCCCTAATGTTTAATCTTTGAGGATGGCACCTCCAGCAATGCAGCAGTCCCATCATATTATACTAATGGCAAGTCAACAAGTGGGGCTTGAGGCCACAATCTTGAGACCAGTGAGAATGCTACCAATTGAAACAAACTGATACCAAGTGAAGACAAAAGTAAATGAGGCCTGTTGAGATGGGCTGTCCTGCTGCGAGATGCTAACCTCGTGACTTTTAATGTCAGTTAGGCTAAGCATTGGTTCAAGAGCAATGTGTTGTGCAGCAAGAGCCAACCCGACTTTATTTTCTTAAATCATCTAACTCCATGCTGGGGCATTTTATGTTGCTGAGTGTGTAAACTCCATATAGCATTGAACATCCTGGGGTTAAAACTAATGCCGTGTTTGTTGCTGACGTGGTGCATGCACATTTGCACCATTTTATTCTGTGTTGTCATTGTGAGTGACCTGAGTTCAGAACTCGACCCATTCTCCAAGTCTCTGTGATATTCTGTGATCTGGGGCTGGTTTAGCACACTGGGCTAAATCGCTGGCTTTTAAAGATGACCAAGACAGGCCAGCAACACGGTTCAAATCCCATACCAGCCTTCCCGAACAGGCACCGGAATGTGGCGACCAGGGACTTTTCACAGTAACTTCATTTAAGCCTACTTGTGACGAGCGATTTTCATTTCATTCACTTATCCTCTTAGTTTAGTTTCAAGATTTTGGAAGCAGAAAGGGCTATTTGATTCTGAACAAAATGCAACACCCATTTTCAAGAGATAATTTCCTTCAGCTTTCGCTTTTTCTATTGCATGTACCCATTTCAAACAAGCGAGCATGTGCGTACAAAGGCTTGAGATTTCAAACTCCCTCTAAAATGCAGTAGAGCAGAGCAGATTTTATGCTTCTAAAGCTACTGAAACACATGCACTAGCCGCACAGATTAAAATGGGTTGGGAAATTGGCTGGCTCCCTATGGGTATGTGATTCTCCTCACCCGATGGATGCTCTGTACACAAGAAATTTTCACCAATTTTTGAACTTCAGTTAGAATGCTACATAGATCGAATTTTATCTTCCCTCTAATGATAAAGGTCTACAGCAGTGTTCTTCAAACTTTTTTTCCGGGGACCCATTTTTGCCGACCTTCGCGACCCACGCCGGCTGACCTTCGCGACCCACGCCGGCTGACCTTCGCGACCCACCATTTTCGTTTACCTGGTTTGCTGCTGACAAAAATGGAAGAAATGGTTTTGGGCCCTCGTACACGCTCCTCCAATGGAATCTGTTGGATGAAGGTGAAGCCTTCCAGTGTCGGAAAGTATGGAGTCTCCATCTGTCCAAAGTTCTGCATTTTTTTTCCTGTAAAACTTTATCAAATAAACACCCCCCCCCCCCCCGCCCCCGAACTGGTTTAAAAAAAAAAGAAAATAAATGAAAAAAATAAAAATTAAATGAATGAAATAAATAAAACCCCGCCGAACTTGCAAAACAAAAAGCTGCGACTGTTTATATATTTTTTAAAAAGCGGCCGCACTGCGCATGCGTGCCCGATCATCGGGGCACATGCGCATAGTTTTGCGCATGCGGGCCGATGATCTGACATGCATGTGCAGTGTGGCCGCATTATTTTTTCCATGTTTGTGGCCATTTTGAAGGCCGTTTGCAGCCGGCGTTATGAACAGCCGGCTGCTGCCGCTGTTGTGCACAGATTTGCGAGATCGGGAGCGCCGCGACGGACGGCTCCGCGACCCTCCTGACACCCACCCGCGGGTTGCAATCTGGAGCACCGCGACGGATGGCTCCGTGACCTTCCCGACACCCACCTGCGGTTCGCGCCCCCGCGTTTGACACTGCCTGGTCGACAGCACAGAAAAGGCTGTCTGGTGTATCACATCTGCGCTGGTCAAAAACAACCACCTAATGATTCTAATCCCATCATCCAGCACATGACCCATAGCCTTGTATCCCTTGGCATTGCAAGTGCACGACCAAATACTCGTTAAATTTTATGAACGCCTCTACCTCCACCACTTTTTCAGGCCGTGAGTTTCAGGCTCTCAACTACCTCGGGAAAGTTCCTCCTCATCCCCTCTAAACTACCTTAATTCTGTGCCCCCTTGTCATTCATCTCTCTAACAAGGGGAAAAGTTTCTTCCTGTCTCCATACCTCTTTGAACTTAGTACTCTGCTCTATCCTTTTTCGGTCCAAAATTGAGAACCTCCACTTGCTTGCGTTGAATTCCATCTGTCACAATTTTGCCCATTCACCTAATCTATCAAAACCTTGCAATTTAAGCTATCATCCAGACTGTCTACAATGCTACCTAAGTTTGTATCATCAGCAAATTTGGATATATGATTTTCAATGCCATCATCCAAGTTATCAATTCATTGTATGAATAATTGAGGACCCAACACAAACCTGTACTTCACCACTAGTCACACCCTGTCAATTGGAGTACTAACCCATTATCCCCACTCTCAACCAGTAAATAATTTGCCCTCAACTCCGTGAGCTTCCACCTTAGTTAACCGTCTCTTATGTGGGACTTGATGCCTTCTGGAAGTCCAAATAAATAACATCCATGAACATTCCCCTGCCTACTACCTGAGTCACCTCTTCAAAAAATTCAATGAGATTTGTCAGGCATGACCTTCCCTTCAGGAATCCATGCTGGCTCTCCCTTAATTACCAAAACTTCAGTGTTCAGTTACCCTATCTCTGATTTATAGACGCCAGCAATTTTCCCATGGCTGACGTTGGACTAACCAATTTCACCCTTGTTAAAAAGTGGAGTGACATGTGCAATTTTCTAATCCAGAGGGTCTACTCCTGAATCTAGGGAATTTTGAAAGATTATAGTTGGGGCATCTACAATGTGCACCCCCACTTGCTTTAACACACTTGGATGGAAATCTCTGGACCTGGGGATTGTCACTCTTTTCCATTAATTTCCTCGTTACAGATGCTGTACTTAAATTAAGTCCTTGTCCTCTATCGACTCTTAACTTGCGGCAAGTTATCCTCCTTTTCAGCAGTGAATACGGAGGCAAAGTAATTGTTCAACATGTCAGCCACTTCCCCATTATCTATCACAATATCTAAATTTTCACCTTTTAATGGGCCTCTTGACCACCCACTTTTCCTTTATATTACGGTAACATTTCTTATAGATTTTGATATCCCTTGCAAGTTCCCTTTAATAATCGTTTTCAGTAACTCTTGTAAGCTGTTTTGTGATCCGTTGCTGGTCTTTGGATCTATCCCAGCAAGGTGAATGATGGGGAACCTGTGGACGTGGCATAGCCAGGCTTCCAGAAGGCTTTTGACAAGGTGCAGCATAAAAGACTGATCCAGAAGATGAGATCGCAGGGGTTTGGGGGTACAGTGCTGGACTGGATTGAGGAATGGCTGACTGACAGAAAGCAAACAGTTGGGCTAAATGGGTCCTTCTCTGGCTGGCAAACTGTAACTAGTGGGGTGCTGTTCTCTGACCTCAACTGTTTACAATGTGTAGAAAAATAATCTGCAAGCAGGGACAAAACATCGCAAAATTTGCAGGCGATACTAAAATAGGTGGGAAAGCAGGCAGTGAAGTGGAGATAAAGTTTTTACAGGTGGATATAGATAGGCTGGAGATTGTGCTACAATTTGGCAGATGGAGTTCAATGTAGACAAGTGTAAGGTTATCCATTTTGGCCAGAAAAATATAAGGGAAATTATTATCTAAATGGGAAGCAGATTCAAGATATCTGGGCAGAGGGACCTGGGTATCTTTTGTTTGTGAATCGCAGAAAGTCAGTGTGCAGGCACAGCATGTAATTAAAAAGGCAAATGGAATGTTGGTGTTCATTGCAAAAAGATTGGAGTATAAAAGTAGTGAAGTGTTGTTGCAATTGTGTAGGATGTTGGTGATACCACATCTGGAGTATTATATCCAGTTTTATCCTCCTTATTTGAGGAAGGATGTGGTGGCATTGGAGCCAGTTGAGAGAAGGTTCACCAGATTGATTCCAGGGATGAAGGGTTAATGTCTGAGGAGAGGTTAAACAGTTTGGGCTTGTACTCACTGGAGTTTAGGATCCGAGGAGATCTGATTTGAGGTATATAAAATACTAACAAAGATTGATGAAGTAAATGTAGCAAAATGTTCCCCCTTGTGGGGTAATCTAGAATGAGAGATCACTGATATGATTGAGAGAGGGTAGATTTAGAACAGGGATAAGGAGGAACTACTTCTCGCAGAGGTTGGTGAGTTTGTGGAACTCGCTGCCCCATCGTGCGATGGAATCTGAGTCATTAAATGGTTTCAAGATTGGGGGGAAAAAAAATTCTGTTTGAAAAGAAAACTGGTTAAAGAGGTATGAGGAACAGGCAGAGAGGTGGATTTGAGCCCAGGAAGAGATCAGTCATGATCTGATTGACAAGAAGGGCTGAATTGCCTACTTCTCCTAATTCCGTGTTCCCATTCGTCTAGATCTGTGTTTTATTTTGCTTTTTTGTAAGCTCTTTCTTTTAGTTTTATGCTGTCCCTCATCTCTTGAGTTGTTCATGGCTTTTTTTAATGTGAAGTAGAGCTTTTTCATCTGGTCTATACTCACTCTGTATTTCATTAAATGTTTATTTAAATATTCTCCACTGTTCTTCAATTGTTGGATCCATTAACAGATCTTCCAAGTTTACTACGGACAGTCTCCGTTTCATCCTGTTAAAGTCAGCCGTAACCAAGTCTAATATTCTCGTAACTGATTTGTGCTTTCCACTTTCAAATGTTACATTGAATTTGATCATATTGTGATCACAAAAATGTTCGTGCACAGTTGGGCTACTAATTAAATTTGGCTCATTACTCATAATTAAATCTAATATTGCCTGCCCCCATGTTACATCTAGAACGTATTGCTGTAGGAAACTTTATCATGGGCACAATCCAGAAATTCACTACCTTTCTGACGGGTGCTTGTCTGCATCTCCCAATCTGTGTAAATTAAAATCCCCATTAATGCCTTGGTTACATCCTTGCCTAATTTCTGCATTTATACAATCTTAACACCTCTGAACTGCTACCGCGGGTCCAAAGACAACACCCATTACAGTTTTGGATCCTTTTTTGGTCCTCAGTTCCACCCGTATGCCTTCCCCTCATTTCTATCTTCCCTCTCCATTGAGATGTTGGTATTTCTTATCAGTAGGGCTACTTCATCCCCTCGGCCGTCTTCCCTGTCCCTCCGGTGAAGTTTGTAATCCGGCCTATTTAGTTTCCAATCCCAACCATCCTGCAGCCAGACCGGTGAACGGTACAGTTCCCTCCTGTCCTTAGACTGATGCCAGTGTCCCCTACAATGGCACCCCTCTTTGCCACTCCACTCCTTCAACCATATTTTTACTTCCCTAATTCTCTCATCCCTATGGCAATTTGCACATGGCTCGGGGGGGGGGGGGGGGGGGGGGGGGTGTAATCCGGAGATTATAACCCTTGAGAACCCGTTCTTTAATTTTGTTCCTAGTTCCTGATATTTCACAAACAGGTCCTCTTGCCTCGGTTGTTTGTCCCAACATGGACCGCAACAAGTGGATCGTGCCCCTCCCTCTTCATTATTGTTTTGTGCTGGTTAGAGATGATGATAATATAATCATGTGTCTCACCCTGGCATTGGGTAGGCAACATACCATGTGTGACTCTGTCCTACTTAAAAAGGATGCAAGCAGTACCTCCTAATTATGGAATCCCCTTCCACTTTTCCTTTTGCTCTCCCCTGCTGAATGGCCCTCTGTAGCATGTTGCAGTGGTCAGTTTGTTCATTCTTCCTGCAGTCCTTTTCCTCATTAACCCAGGTGCAAGTACTTCGTACCTGTTGGACAAGGTCAAGGGCTGAGGCTCCTCCATTTCTGAATTCAGGATCCCTCTACCTGCTTCACTTGCAGTCATACCTTGCTGTCATTGACCACTGGCTGAATTTGAGATACTTAATATGCGGGGTATGACTACCTCCTGAAACAGACAGCAGCTCATCAACTCTGAGCTGAAATTCCTTGTGCTGTAAATACTTGTTGTAGATTTGGTCACGGCAGCTTGCAATGGGATCTCCCAGCTCCCATATCATGCAGCTATGGCACATCACCTGCCCAACCATCGCTACTTTACGAAGTTAATTCGTTTTACAACTTTGGTACAGATTCCCTCCCAGCCAATCACTGTCATCACTTTATTCAGATGTTTTTTGCTTCAGCGAAATCCCTGAGGTTTAAGTTATTTATCCTCGCAGCTCCGACCCTCACGGTCTGCTCTTCCTCCAGTCCCCAGTGATTCGATGTTGTAGGCCTGTTGTAGGCCTCCTGCAACCTCTTCCCCAGCGCTCTGGCCTTGGTCTGCTCTTGTCGTCACTGACCTCAGGATATTGTAAGGGAAACAAGACACAGGAATACCTCCCTCCCCCACATCCCTTAACTCCCACACTTAAAACAACACCAGAGTCTCACTCACTGCAGCTTGCAGTCCATCTCATAAATATGCTTTCCCTTTGTAGTTTGCATCCTGAAATCCAGATCAGGTTTTCCAAATCACATTTTTAAACAAAGCTTCCACTCCCACTTTTTAAAAAAATTTAGAGTATCCAATTCCTTTCCAATTAAGGGGCAATTTAACATGGCCAATCCACCTATCCTGCACATATTTTGGGTTGTGGGGGCGAAACTCACGCAAACATGGGGAGAATGTGCAAACTCTACACGGACAGTGACCCAGAGCTGAGATCGAACCTGGGACCTCGGCGCCGTGAGGCAACCGTGCTAATCACTTGCGCCACCGTGCTGCCCGACTACTTTTTTTAACAACAAATCCAGTCCAGTATTTTACACCCACCTCATTCGGGTTCATTTGTCTTGACTGCTGTGCAAATGGTTCGCAATTGCTTTAATTATCAATTCCCAGATTGTATTAAAATGGTATTAGATGTTTGTTTTGCCTTTGACTGCTGTTATCCCACTTTAAATCTGGTTACTTCAATTGTCTATAACTCAGAACACTTTTATTTTTTCTTCAATTTTTCTGATTGTACCTTGGTCTCTCTTCTTGACATTCAGGGGTCTGAAATTCCTGTCGTAATTCCCTGGTTGTATCTTGTTCCCATGGAAGCTTGCAATTTTGCAACTCCCTTATCTTGTCCAACTTCTCCTGGCAGAGTTGAGATGTTCATTACTCCGTGTCCTTTCTCCAACTCCCCACAAATTGAACTAAAACTTAAAAAGCTCCTCTGCCACACAGGGTCCCAATTGCTAAGCAACAGTCACAATTCTATGCTTTTTGTTTATTCTTCATGCCATAGCCCTCTAAGCACAACAGAAACACAATTGGAACTTATCTAACCCACATATACAAACATCTTTGTCCAGCATGAATCTAACTATACATGTTACCCTTCCAGATGCAGAAACATTAAATTAAACCCATTTGAACATATACCTTATTTCTACTGTCTACCAATACAAATATAAATGCCTTAAAACTACCTTTATTTTCCTAACATGACAGGATTCAGTCCATCATGTTCAGTGCATGTGCAGATAAGTGAGCATTAAGGTGGGTTTGGGTAGCCATCTTGCATTGGCAGGAGACCGTGTAAAACTAATGGGCCCTGGTGCATGTCAATCTCCCATTGCTGTGCCTCACTAAAATGATAAACACTTGCTGTACAAGTGATTATTTTTATATTTATCATTGCACTGCCTGATAGGGTGATGGCTACATAGTCAATTGGATCATTCAAGAGGCATGTGGATAAATAGATGAAAAAAAATTGCATTGACATGAGGAAAGAGCTGGGCTATGATGCGAACTGAATTGCTCTTTGAAAGAGCTGGCGGGAAAACCATTAAGTGACTGGGGCTCCTTCTGTGCTGAGATGCAATTGTTCTGATTGTCACAAAATTAAATTTCAAATTTTCTGCTGGATTATATGTGTTATTATGCTTTGGGCCTTTGCTCACTCTTCGTTGTTTCAAACAAATATTTTGTTCAGGCATTTTTATAAACACAAACTGAAGGAGAATTACACAACATTATAAATACCCAACACCCAGTTCCCCCCCTCCCTTTGCTGACTCCTCAATCCTCCTTAAAGAAGTCGATGAATGGCTTTCACCTCCGAGCGAACCCGTCAACCGACCCCCTCAGGACGAACTGGACCTTCTCCAGCCTCTGGAATTCTGCCAGGTTGCTCACCCACATCCCTGCTTTCGGTGGTTCCGAGTCCCTCCATCCAAGTAAGATTTATCTCCGGACTATCAGGGAGGCAAAGATCAAGACATCAGCCCTCTTTCACCCCCTTGACTCTTGGGTCTTCCGACACCCCGAATATCGCTGCCTCTGGACTCGGGGCCACCTTCACCCCAGCACCTTGAACTTGCGTCCGCAGAGCCCCCTTAGCTTTGGATATGTCCAGAACATGTGGATGTGAATCGCGGGCCTCCCTGCACACCGTCCACACGGATCCTCTACCTCTTCAAAATACCCACTCATCCACACTACCATCATATGCGCCCTATGAATTACTTTAAACTGAATGAGGCTCAGCCTTGCACACAACGAGAATGCGTTCACCCTCCGCAGGGCCTCAGCCCACACCCTGGCCTCAACCTCCCCTCCAAGCTCCTCCTCCCACTGGGACCCCCTCCCAATCCATCAGCTCCTTTTCGACCACTGACACCTTTCCCTATCCTATCTTCTCCTTCGACAGCACCTTGTCTTGCAACCCCAAGGCGGTAACCCAGGAAACGACACCCCTCTTTTTGCAAAATCCCGAGCCTGCAGGTTCCTGAAACCGTTTCTCCAGGGCAGCGTCTTCATGATAGTCTGCGTTAATTTCATATTGTTGAGAGCCAGTTTATGATTAATCCTATTTTTCTGAGATTGTAAATTAGGGTTCAGGTATTAAGTGGACCAAGTACTAACCTTTTACTAACTCATCTTCTGATGAGGAGGTCTCTTGTCCAGTCTGCTTGCTATGAACCCACAAATACCCATATTATAAAAATTCACATTCCTGTTTCCAGTCATTCGATTGCAGAGACTACACTCTTGTTATCTGATATAAACTTCTGTATCATGCTTTGGGGGGAAAATTGTCACTTTTTCTCAAAGGATGTGGGCATTCCTGGGTAAGCAGCATTTGTTTCCAATCCCAAATTGCCCTCTAAGGTGCTTGAATCACTGGAAGGGAGTCCCTTGGAAGTTTCAAGGACAGAGATGATCCTTGCAACATACCAACTCACCGGCAACGTAACAGAAAAATCACTATCTTATTTGATACATTTACTCTTGTTAAAAAAAATTGATCTAAATGAGGTTTAAAGGGACAAATCAATTATTTGTATTTTGTTTGGTACAATAGCTGTGTCGTCAGAAGAGCACATTGTCTGACGTCATTAACAACCCACTAGCACTCCTGCCAGCACTGTAATGTCATTTCTGCTCACTGGGTCTGTGTGACTCCAGGCCCAGAGCTCTGTGTTTGACTCTTACCTGCCCTCTGACGTAGTCCAACAAGTTGCTCAGTTGTCTTGGAGTACATTCACAGCCACCTTAAATACCAGTCTTCTCATCAACATTCACGTTGAAACATTTTTAAAAACTTTACTCTGGGAATTTTGACAGTAACATCTCTCATTGCTCTTCCAGGTGCCTTGAGCTGTATATCGTTCCCACAACACGAAGAGGAGTACCTGCAGGCAACGGTGGGCTGCTTTCCATGTGTTATGATCCTGGGTCAGAACTGCGGGGCCAAATGTCATGTACTGAACAGTCTGTTGGGTGAAAAGCTCTTGCCGGTAATCAAGAGTGGCAACGAGAAGAAGTGTAAAAGGAGACGGCTGAAGTTTACCCATGGAAAGAGGACCAGTATTAGCTTGGCCTTGCCTGGACAATATGTGTTAGTTCACCACCTTGCAGCACATCAGGGCAAATGGGACACCATTCCTGAGGAGGACCTGGAAATCCAAGATAGCAGTCAAGATCCTGCACATTGTGCAGCGCATCTGGAAGTAACGCTACATCATCCACTGTTGCAGGTAATGGGATTGCTGTTAATCTGGCAGTGGGAGTTTTGTTTGTCTTTTACTTTTGCCTCCAGTTCTGCTGGAAGGTCACCAACGTACAGTCTTGAAGATATAATCTTTTATGGAATGTGGGTGTCACTGGCTGTGCCAGTATTTATTACCCATCCCTTGTTAATATCCTTGGGGTGGGGTGCAGTTACCATTGACCAGAAACTGAACTGGACTTGCCATATAAACACTGTGGCTACAAGGGCGGCACGGTAGCACAAGTGATAAGCACTGTGGCTTCACAGCGCCAGGGTCCCAGGTTCGATTCCCGGCTTGGGTCACTGTCTGTGAGGAGTCTGCATGTTCTCCCCGTGTCTGCGTGGGTTTCCTCCGGGTGCTCCGGTTTCCTCCCACAGTCCAAAGACGTGCAGGTAAGGTGGATTGGCCATGATAAATTGCCCTTAGTGACCAAAAAAGGTTAGGAGGGGTTATTGGGTTATACGGGGATGGGGTGGAAGTGAGGGCTTGTGTGGGTCGGTGCAGACTCGATGGGCCGAATGGCCTCCTTCTGCACTGTATGTTCTATGTAAGAACAGGTCAGAGACTGGAAATCCTGTGTCGAATAACTCTTCATCTGACTTCCCAAAGCCTGCCCACCATCTACAAAGCATAAAGCAGGAGTGTGACAGAACACTTGCCTGGATGAGTGCAGCTCCAACATTCACTTTTGTACACCCCAAGGTTAGTGACTCTTTGTCAGAATGAGAAATGAGGTTTCAAGGTAGCCAAAAATTCCACAGTCCTGTTCACTTCTGAAATGGAAAAACAATAGGCTACGAAAAGGGCAATCAACCTATTTCAAATGATGTAATACTAAATTTGTTCTAGAATTGAATTATTGCACATTCAATGTATTTCCACTTATTTATGTTGCTCTGAATTGAAATGGTGAGAGTGTTTCCAGTTTCTTTGCAAAATGCATGTTGGAATTAGCAGCAGATGGTTCTGCCAACCTGTTTCTTCGTATCTCTAATCAAATGAAAGATTATTCTTTGCCAGTGCCCTTTACTCCAACTGCTTTTGGTTTTATTCTGAGATGGTCTCAAATCCGTACTGTAATATATATCTCGTACATTGGATGTCGATTGTCATAACCTGTGGTTAAGCAGGTCATGGGACACTTATGAGACTGGAGGATTGATATTCCCAAAGCTATAGGGATTACACACCTTTTAAAATGTTTTACAATGTTTATTTTTTAATTTAAAAAAAGAAAAGAAATTTAGAGTAAAAAAATTTTTTTTTCCAATTAAGGGACAGTTTAATGTGGCCAATTCATCTACCCTGCACATCTTTTTAGGTTGTTGGCGTGGCACCCACGCAGACATGAGAATGTGCAAACTCAATGCGGACATTGACCCGGGGCTGTGATCGAACCTGGGGCATTGGTGCCATGAGGCAGCAGTGCTAACCACTGTGCCACCATGCTGCCCCTGGAAATACACTCCTCCACTGAGGGGTGCGGTGCCCCCTTCTACATCCTGTATAAAACTGGAGGGCCACGAACTGTGCACCATCTCCTTGTAGGACAGTAACTGCTCTGTACTCTTGCATTAAACCGTTTTCCCTTGACTCAACCTGTTCGCCTCATTGTGGACTCCTTTCCCGACCTTATAATATACGTGTTGCTGGCAAGGTTACCATTTATTTCTCATTCCTAATTGACTGTAAGAAGTTAATAGTGGGCTGCTGCCTTGAACTGCTGCAGTCTGTTTGGAGAATCATTTTTGTTGTGACTTTGAAATAGTTGGCTTACTCAGCCGAACTGTAGTGAGTGGTTTGAGTTGATTTGATTGAATTTATTATTATCACATGTATTAGTATACAGTGAAAAGTATTGTTTCTTGCATGCTATACAGACAACGCATACTGGACATACGGAAGGAAGGAGAGACTGCAGAATGTAATGTTACATTCATAGCTAGGGTGTAGAGAAAAGATCAACTTAATACGAGGTAGGTCCATTCAAAAGTCTGATGGCAGTAAGGAAGAAGCTGTCTTGAGTCGGTTGGTACGTGACCTCAAACTTTTGTATCTTTTTTCCTGACGGAAGAAGGTGGAAGAGAGTATGTATGGGGTGCATGGAGTCCTTAATTATGCTGGCTGCCATTCCGAGGCAGCGGGAATTGTCGACAGTCAATGGATGGTAGACTGGTTTGCGTGATGGATTGGGCTACATTCACGACCTTTTGTAGTTTCTTGCGGTCTTGGGCAGAGAACGATCCATACCAAGCTGTAATACAACCAGAAAGAATGCTTTCTGTGGTGCATCTGTAAAGGTTGGTGAGAGTCGTAGCTGACATGCCAAATTTCTTTAGTCTTCTGAGAAAGTAGAGTCGTTGGTAGGCTCTCTTAACTATCGTGTCGGCATGGGGAGGACCAGGACAGGTCGTTGGTAATCTGGACACCTAAAAACTTGAAGCTATCGACCCTTTCTACTTCGCTCCCATTGATTAGACAGGGGCATGTTCTCCTCTACGCTTCCTGAAGTCAATGACGATCTCCTTCGTTTTATTGACATTGAGGGAGAGATTATTGTCTTCGCAACAGTTCACCATATCTCATTCCTGTACTCTGTCTCGTCATTGTTTGAGATCCGACCCACTACGGTGGTGTCATCAGCAAATTTGAAAATGGAGTTGGAGGGAAATTTGGCCACACAGTCATAGGTGTACAAGGAGTATAGTAGAGGGCTGAGGACACAGCCTTGTGGGGCACCAGTGTTGAGGACCATTTTGGAGGAGGTGTTGTTGCCTATCCTTACTGATTGTGGCCTGTGGGTTAGAAAGTTCAGGATCCAGTCGCAGAGGGAGGAGCCGAGGCCCAGGCCATGGAGTTTGGATACGAGTTTTGTTGGAATCATGGTGTTGAAGACTGAGCTCTAGTGAATAAATAGGAGTCTGACATAGGTGTCGTTGTTATCCAGGTGTTCCAGGGTTGAGTGTAAGGCCAGGAAGATGTCTGCTGTGGACCTGTTGCAGCGGTAGGCGAACAGTAGTGGATCAAGGCAATCCAGGAGGCTGGAGTTGATTCATGCCATGACTAATCTTTCGAAGCACTCCATCATTTTTCTCTCCTTTTTTTTTTTAAATTTAGAGTGTCCAATTAGTTTTTTCCAATTGAGGGGCAATTTAGTGTGGCCAATCCACCTACCCTGCACATCTTTGGGTTGTGGGAGCAAAACCCACGCAAACACGAGGAGAAACTCCACACAGACAGTGACCCAGAGCCGGGATTGAACCTGGGACCTTGGTGCCGTGAGGCAGCAGCGCTAACCACTGCGCCACCGTGCTGCCCTGAAGCACTCCATAATGACGGATGTCAGAGCCACTGGATGATAGTCATTCAGGCACGCTGCTTGGCTTTTCTTTGGTACAGGGATGATGGTCATCTTCTTGAAGCAGCGAGGGACCTCAGATTGTTGTAAAGAGAGGTCGAAGATGTCTGCGGATACCCCCGCCAGCTGATCCGCATAAGACACGAGTTCTCGTCCGCGTACCCCATCCAGGCCAGTGGCCTTCTATGGGTTGACCTTCGAGAAGGCTGCGCTGACATCTGCAATGGTGACCTCAGATACA
This sequence comes from Scyliorhinus torazame, assembly GCF_047496885.1. Lineage (NCBI taxonomy): Eukaryota > Metazoa > Chordata > Chondrichthyes > Carcharhiniformes > Scyliorhinidae > Scyliorhinus > Scyliorhinus torazame. The sequence continues at coordinate 16,624,368 of NC_092723.1, read as the reverse complement.
AGTTCATCCGAGGCTTCTGGGGTGGAGGGTGTGTTCTTGCTGACCTCTTGCTCAAAGCGGGCATAGAATGCGTTGAGCTCATAAGGGAGGGGTGCGTTGGAGCCGGTGATCTTACATGCCTTCATCTTGTAGTCTCGCAGACCTTGCCATAGACGGCGGGGGTCCGTGTGGCTAGCCTGGAACTCTAGCTTGGTCCGGTACTGTCTTTTGGCATCTTTGATGGATCTCCTTGGATCATATCTGACTTTCTTGTATAGGTCACGGTCGCCTGACTTGAACATCTCAGACGTAGACCTCAGCAAGCAGTGGATATCCCTGTTCATCCAGGGTTTCCGGTTGGAAAACACTCAGATTTGTTTCTCTGGCACAAAGTCTTCTACACACTTACTAATGAAGTCAGTTACTGTAGTGGTGTACTCATTCAGGCTGGTTGCGTAAAAAGTCTACGGTAATGAAGGGACTTGGGTGACTGAATCACGAGCAGGCTGCAGCTTTTAATTCATTTTGTATCTACACCGAGTTCTTAAAGCTAGAATCATAGAATGGTTACAGAAGAAAGAAGGCCATTCGGCCTGTCATGTCTGTTCTGGTTCTCTGAAGGAGCTTTTTGGCAGGTGGCATTCCTATATCTTTTTCCTGTAGGCCTGCAAATCTCCCCTTTCAGATGATGATGATCTGATTCCCTTTTGAACGCTTCAATTGACGGTGACTCCTCCACACCCTCGGGCAGTGCATTCCAGATCCAAACCACTCAGAAGATTTTCTTGCTGTTGCTTCTTTTGGCAATTGTGTTAAATCTGTGTTCTTGATCCTGCTACCATTGGAGTTTCTCCCTATCTGCTCTGCCCAGACCCCTTGTGATTTTACGTACCTCTTGTCAAATTTCTCAACCTTCTCTCTGGAGAGCAACCCACAACTTCTCCAATTCTTCTGCATAACTGAAGTTCTTCTTGCCTGCAGCAATTCTCTCAGCTAGAATTGGGGGCACAGTTTCAAAATAAGGAGTCTCCCTTTTAAGACCGAGATGAGGAGAAATGTATTTGTTAAGAAAGTCATTCGTCTTTGGAATTGTGTTCACGGAGCAGTCGAGGCTGCGTCATTGACTATATTCAAGGCTGCGTTTGATGGGTTTTTGCACACTGAGTTGAGGGTGTGCAGGACGGGTAGGCTGGAAAGTGGATTCAAGGCCACAATCCGATGGGCCATGATTTGGGGGAATGATGGAACAGGCTCGATGGGCCAAATGGCCTCCTAGTTTTTAATCTTACCTTTTTTGAGGTGTCAATGTTATGCTGAATGACCTTGGGGGTATTTTGCTATTTGAAAATACGACTGAATATTTGAGAAATTTCGCAAGGGATTGGCATGATGAGAAGCTAATTGGTGGGTACCCTTGGGTAGTGTTGTTTAGTCCTTATTTTACTGGAGCCCAAGGTCAGAAACTGATCCTGTCAAATCTTTGGATTCAAACGCACAATACCAAATGTTCAATCTCCTCTGTGCTAAGCAATAAGTGGTGTTAAATACAGAACTTTCCAAAAAATATGTCCCGATGTGAACTCTGGTGTAAGTTCAGGAAATAGTTTAATATTTGACCTTTTATTTTTCGAACACTGAAGAATGTGGGTGGGGATGACAGTTGCTATGTTGATTGAATACTGGGAGTGGTGCAGTGACTTTAATCCCTTCTTAATTTCTGTTTATTACTTTTTGTAGTTATTATCCTTTGAGATGAACCTGCTTTAATTGTACCCTTTGTTGATGCAGTTTGGCTGCAGTTTGTTGCAGCATCTCGTTTTGATTAGTTTGCGCTATGCAACATGGAGCAATAAGTACTGTATTAAACAAAAGCAGAAAATGCAGGCCGTGCAACACATGTCTAATAATCTTTATTCGTGTCAGAAGTAGGCTTACATTAACACTGCAATGAAGTTACTGTGAAAATCCTCTAGTTGCCACATTCCGGCGCCTGTTCGGATACACGGGGGGAATTCAGAATGTCCAATTCACCTACCAAGCACGTCTTTCGGGACTTGTGGAGGAAACCAGAGCACCAGAGGAAACCCACACAGACACAGGGAGAACGTTCAGACTCCACCCAGGCCGGGAATCGAACCTGGGTCCCCGGTGCTGTGAAGCACCAGTGCTAACCAACCGCTCATGTAGAGAAAACAAACCAGTTAACACTGCAGGATGCCAAGATGTCATGATAATTGTCTGATGCTAGTGATTTCCTAGCTCCTTTCTGAACCAACACCACATTTTGGCTTCAACCTTCACTTCATTCTGTGACAAGGTGCCGCATGGCCAGAGCAATTCAACAACCTGTGTTTCTTGTAGGGTTTTCGGCATAGTAAATGACGCAAAAGATAAAAACACAGGTCACCTGGGTATTGCAATACCAATGGAGGGATAAGTATTGGCCAGGGTGCTTGGGGGAGCTCACCTTGTTATTGTTATGGGGAATATTGTTATGTGGTCTTTTACTGTCAGCTGAGAAGGCAGACAGTTTGACTTATCCAAAAGACGGTATCTCCAATAATATAACACACTTCTCACTACTGCATTGGAGTATCAAGCTAGATTTATTTGCTCAGGTCTTTGGAGTGGGACTTGAACCCACAACCTTGTGATGGGTGCGTGTTAGCGACCGAGTTACGACTGGTTCTACAAGAGACCAGATTTGCAGGTCTGAGGCAATATGCTGCTCATATCTCTAGTACTGCCTCTCCATAGTACTATTTATCTGCATTGCAAGTTTGACCTGAGCAAACACACGCATGCTGGGGATCCAGTGTTGGGAAATCCTTTCATAAAACTAGCTACAAAAAGTCTGTTATTGTGCATGATTACATCATGTGTATATTTGTGATGTGTCCTTGTTTTTCAGTTTAATCCAAAATATAGATGACCTGCATTCGCATTAAATGGAGCAACTACATTAGTTGTTTCGGGTGCCGTTTTGAGGTCATGCAATTTGACTTTATTCCGTTCTTTCTGCTTTGTGCTCAATTATCCTCATGCAGTAATTTCATGTTTTAGGGATTCTTTTCAAAATAATGAAGGAAAGCTTTTATTTTATCTCTGCATCTAAGCTGACTTCCATTGCTTATTAAAAAGATGGTCAATCGATCGTACATCACTTTGGCATTGGCGTGAGGATTTTGCAGCATTAATCAGATCGTTGCTATATAACCTTGAAGTCAACTGGCATGAAATGCAAGTTTGCAATTTCATTTTTATAATCTCCCTGTAGACCTGACTCTGCATTTTACTCTTCAAGAATTTAACCAATTCCTCATTCTAAAGTGGTGAATCTGCTTCCACAACCATTACAGCTGCGCATTTCAGATCATCACAGCTTGCCAAATTCAGTAAAAAGAAAAAGCATCTCCTAATTTTCTCTGTTTCTTTTGCTTCCACACCTGTCCTCTTTTAAATTCTAGCAATTAATCACCATGCGACAGTGTGTGAATAAAGTTAAGATTTTCAGCAAATGGGGATGAGGGCAAGTTCCAGAATATGACGGTGGCTAATCTACAGTAAAATCCCACCATTAATGTACTCACCCATGCAAAACAGTACATATAGCATTTTGCCAATTGTAGGTCAGATGTTCACTTATCTGTGCTTTGAGAAAAAAACTAGAAGAGAAGTTCCAGAAAAATGTAATATAATAGGTAAAACCCTAAATAAATTTATCAAAAACAGATATGGAAAGTATCCAAGACGAGAAAGTGAATACTATCTGCAATGTTGCTTACTGGAGTGTTTGCACTCTAATGTCTGTTGTTGTTAGGATTTCATTTGCGCCGACAGTACAGTATTTGCGTAGTTTATAAGTCACCATAGTTTAAAAAATATAGTGAAGCTGAACCAAACAGTAAACGTCTGGGAAAGAAGACACTTGCCAATATTAGACCAGCTGATAAATAGTGCTAGTGCTATTATGTTGGCCAAGGAATACAGGGCAAATTAATCTACAATTAGGTCCATGAGGCAGTCTGAAGGTAAACTAATGGATTGTGTTAGTATTCATTGTAGTCCTATTGGTAAGTTAACAATTGTAAATGGGAGCGATAAACCCTTGGAAGAACTGGAGGAGTTACTTAATATGTGGGTAGAGCGCCAGCATAAAGAAAATCCCAGTTCAAGCCCAATTATTAAAAATAAGGTGCCGAATTGTACTAGTGCATAAAGTGGGAACAAAAGGTAGCTCTCGTGATGATGATTCTAGGCCAGAACAGGATGGTTTGATCACTTAGTGTTTTGGTCTTCATAATGTGAAGTTGGTGGGAGAGACTGCATCATGTGACCATGCAACTGCAGGAGAGTTTCCCCACAGAGTTGCATAAATGCATTTGAGGAGAGGGGGGAATCAGCCAAACTGGCCTGTTCTGGAAGAAAATGCCAAAAATGACCAGTATATACAAAGGACAGCATCTGTTTTAAAAGCCATAAATGACAGGTTTTACTCTGTGCCAGTGTGTGAGTAGAGACATTTCGTAAAAATTCAAATCCAAGGGAGACAGCAAATTTATACTGAGGAGACTGCTGATTGGTTGGCAAGCGAGCTCTTGTCGAGACATTGACATGGTAAATGCACCATTGAAGCTGAAACAGGTGCAATGTGTGTACATGAAGGTTGTGAAGAACAGGCCCTTGTGTATTAATATATGTAGCTTCCAGTACTCGCGTGTCACACTGCAAACCTGACTGACGATCTTAAATTGGTTGTCAGGGTTATTCTTGGCACACTGGGAATTATTTAGTCATGGTTGTCCAACCTCCACGATTGGACAATATTTGCTAAATAATCCTTACTGTACTTGCAATTAATCTGATAATCAATTTACGACTCAGTCAAGCTCACAGTATGTACTGGCAGCAACATGCATTAATGCACAGGTTCTTTGCAGAAAGAACATGTACACACATTGCAACTGTTTCAGCTAAACAAAATAAGTGATGGCCATTTGTTGGCTCATTATCCAGGGCAATGTCATGGCTAATCGCAGTCAAGGTGCCTGGTTTAAATTTCAAACTATGCTTGGCAGCTGTCAGTTCACCATTAACTAGCGCATTCTCCATGGCAATGCATCTACCAATCAAAGCATATTTGCCAACCGATCAGCGCACTCACACTGAGCCATAAACTTGTTTCCTTTGGATTGGTATTCTTGCAAATAACTATTAACATTGAAGCTTTTAGTTTCTTCCCTGCCACCTCCAGCCTCCCTGCTTGTTCTTGCCTTTTGTCCTTCCATTAAAGCTGCATTTGGTACCTATGAACGGCCATATGGCATTCTTGACACAGTTGTGTCAGTTTTTTTGTGTATTTTGCTCACGTCTTCAACACAAGTGCTGTACTTTTAAAACTAGAGCGCAAAATAACATTTTTGTATGTGGGCCAGGTTCTTCAAATTCTTTCAGCCACCCCCAACTCTCACCACACAGTTCTTTCTCCCTTTTAACTGTATGCAGGCTGTCTGGCTGGAGTACAGCTGATGGGTATTTGCAAGCCTATGGTAACTCCGCATACCACTCGGCATGGACGCTCAGTGTTAACATACTGTTTATTTTATGGGAGACACATGCAGTCCTGTCCTCTGTGCCCATGAGCACGTGCATACTTCCCTGCAGGTTTACTGTACAGTGAACAGAAATGGAAGAGTTGCTGCTTATTATTGTCTCCCTAGTTGATGTCAGCTAACTTGGCACAGAAATGTTACCTGGACCTTCCTGGATCATGTACCCAAGTTATTGGAGAGCTTGTCATCCCTCGATGTATTACAGGGACAGCCCCCCCAAAAAACCTATCCTCCACCCCCGAGGGAAAAAAAGCACTCATCCACACCCTGGTCAAGTATGCCCTGTGTCCTGCCTTGAACTGGATCAAGCTGAGCCGAGCACAAGAGGAGGGGAGTTGACCCAGTTCGCCCTCCCACTTTCTCTTTACTTACTCCGACATGACCCGGCCAAATATATCTGAAATCCTTCCATTGTCCAACTTGGCCAGAAAAAGGACCCTATCCAAGAGTTAGGGTGACGGTGCCAGGGGAAATGAAGAAATCACTTGCGCAAAAGTCACAAACCTGCAAGTACCTAATAGTTTGCGGGAGCTGCAGGTTCTCCAATAACTCCAATAGGGTAGCACAGTGGTTAGCACCATGGCTTCACAGCGCCAGGGTCCCAAGATCGATTCCCTGCTGGGTCACTGTCTGTGCGGAGTCTGCACGTTCTGGCTGTGTCTGCGTGGGTTTCCTCCGGTTTCCTCCCACAGTCCAAAGATGTGCAAGTTAGATGGATTGGCAATCATAAATTGCCCTTGGTGTCCAAAAAGGTTAGGAGGGGTTACTTGATTGCAGGGATAGGGTGGAAGTGAGGGCTTAAGTGGGTCGGTGCAGACTCTATGGGCCAAATGGCCTCTTTCTGCACTATGTTCAACTCCTCCATACTGGTGAACCTCCTGTCAATAAAGATGTCGCCAAACCTCCCAACCCCTCTCTCCCTCGTGCTTTGAATAATGAGTCCAAGCTAGAAGGCACAAACACATGGTTTCTGCAAATAATGGCCAACATTGACATGGAGCCCAGCTTAAAATGCTACCTAAACAGCCTCCAAATCCTCAGTGGTTACAACTACCGGACAAGAGGTGAATTTTGTGGTGGAAAACGGAAACAAGGCACTCTGACTCGGAAACGTTATACTAGCCTGCCCCCCATATAGAATCTGCATCTGTAAGCCACCCTGCACTATTTCAATATTTGCAGCTCAATAATAAAATAACAAATTAGGTAATGCCAAGTCCCCCAGCTGCATCTCTCTGCAGAAATGTCCTACAAATCCAGAGGATCTTGTCCGCCCAAATAAAGGAGGATGCCACTTTTTTGGTCCTACAAAAGAAAGATTTGGGGAGAAAGACTGGGAGACTAGGTCTACAAAATATGAGGGCCACAGACAGAGTGGAAGAGACTTTTCCCCAGGATAGAGGGGTCAATTACTAGGGGGAATAGGTTTAAGGTGCGAGGGGCAAGGTTTAGAGGCGATGTACGAGGCAAGTTTTTTTACACTGAGGGTAGTGGTGCCTGGAACTCGCTGTCGGAGGAGGTGGTGGAAGCAGGGATGATAGTGACGTTTAAGGGGCATAATTGAGGGATACGAACACCGGAAGTGTTCAAGATTTTAGTTTAGACGGGCAGCATGGTCGGCGCAGGCTTGGAGGGCCGAAGGGCCTGTTCCTGTGCTGTACTTTTCTTTGTTCACTGATACTGAAACAAAAACATAAACCTTGGGAGGACATTCAGTTTCACATTCTGCACCCTGCCCGCTAAGGACGGAGGGAGCGCATCCCAGCTTTTTAAGTTGGCCGTAACCCCAGTCACCAGACCAGCCAAGGTAAGTTTGTGGAGCAAGGCCCAACAATGGGCCATCTGGATTCCCAGATAACGAAAGCTAGTCCTGGCCAGGTGAAACGGCAACTTCCCCAGATCAGCTCCCCTCTCTGTGGGATTCATCGGAAAGTTTTTGCCCTTGCCCAGATTCCACTTGTATCCCGAGAAGGAGCAAAAACTGCTGGTAGTTTTGTTATCATCTCAATATGCAAATAAATTGCTTCTGTATATCTTGGACCCACTCACCTATGCATTTCCCCCCCTCCCCCTCCACCTAGTGGATGACCTCAACGCCATGACCAGAAGCTCGTTTGCCAAGGCAAACAAATGTGGAGACAATGGACAACTCATACTCCTGTTCAATTGGAAGTAACCCAAACGTGGCATTGGTACGCACACTAGCGATGGTATCCTGTACAAAAGCCGAATCGATGATCTAAATGTTGACCCAAAGCCAAACCGTCCAAGAATTTCAAATAGGCACCCATGCTCAACCCTATCAAATGCTTTTACAGCCTCCATTGAACTAATCACCTCTGGTCTGGACAGAATGACTTTTAACAATCTCTGCATGTTGGCCGATGACTGCCGGCCCTTAAGAAAACCAGTCCGCTCCTTGGAAATCACCCCTGGAAGGCAGGCCAATTACTTCACCCCCTTGGACAAGGAATCATTGAACATATCCAGCAACACTGGGATCAACTCACCTGCAAACATTTTATAAAATTCGATGGGGAATCCATCTGGACTGGGAGCTTTACCCGACTGCATTAATCTGATGCGTTTAATGGCCTCCTCTGGCCTCATCATCGCCTCCGATCCTCCTGCCTTCTCTGCTCCACCACTGGGAAGGCCAACCTGCACAAAAACTGCATCGTTGATGCTCTCTCCTCTGGAAACTCTGATTTGTATTGTTCTCCAGAAAAAGCATCAACCTTCTCTGGTGTTGGAAACCAACCCGTCACCCGAATCGTTTACCTGCACTATTTCCCGTGAGGCAGCCTGCTGCACCAGCTGGTGTGCCAAAAGATGACTGGCCTTCTCCCCATATTCGGTGAAGGTCCCCCTTGAATGCTGCAACTGGTTCACAGCATTCCTTGTTGAGAGCAGCTTAAAATCTGTCTGCAGTTTCTTTTAACTCACCAATAACACGAGATAATCCAGTATTGGCTGTCTCACTCCTATTGAACTACATGTACTCTCCAATGGTGGACGATATACGCTCACAGAATCCCTTGTCTGCCAGCAACGCCGTGTCCAATCTCCATGGGGGTCGTTGTGAGGGACCCGGCTCTGACATCAGATCACAAAATGTGGAATGTGATCAGAGGTAACATTCGCAGAGTACCCTGCCTCCTTCACCCCAGGAAGAAGAGACCTAACGACCATAAAGAAGTCAGTCCGGGAGTAGACCCAATGGACCTGGGCGTGGGGTGGGGGGGTGCTGCTGCTTACCCCTTGGAAAATCTCCACAGGCTCGCTCTCTCTCTCTCTTTCCCCCCTCCCCCCTTGCATTTGCTCCATCAAGACCAATGTCGCCTCGCTATTTTGTTTCTTTTTAATAAATTTAGAGTACCCAATTCTTTGCAAATTAAGGGGCAATTTAGCGTGGCCAATCCACCCACCCTGCACATCTTTGGGTTGTTGGGGTGAGACCTACGTGCGCACACTGGAGAGAATGTGCAAACTCCATACGGACAGTGACCCACAGCCGGGATCAAACACGGGTCCTCAGCGCTATGATGCAGCAGTGCACACCACCATGCTGCAACTCACTACACCTGATAGTCAGAGTTAGGACTTGATCCATGTAACCTAGGATCCAAAACGCAATTGGAGTGTCCCTCCCAGATGTGAATCCAGACATGGGACAGAAGCCAGCACCTTGTATAAATGTCATATCATCCCAATTCGGTGCATACACGTTAAACAGGGCCACCTATGTGCCTGCCAACAACCCACTGACTATTTCATGCCTCGTGCCTGGGTCTACCAATATTTTAGCAGCTGAAAAGAGCATCCTCTTGTTGATGAGCAGTGCAGCCCCTGCCCCCCGACTCTACCATCGAAAACTGAATGTTACACCTGCACCACCCAGCCCTTCCATAACCTTGTTTGGTCCTTGATCTGCAAGTGGGTAACCTGTTAAAACACCATATTAACCTTCAAACTTCTCAGGTACACAAATACCCATGACCTTTTTACTGAGCTGTTTAACCCCCTTAAATTGCAAGTTATCAACCAGACAGCTGGCATTCTACCCCCCCCCCCCCTCTCCTGTCCCCACCGCAACCCAGAGTCAGCCATTCTCACCATGTTGGGTACCCCACCAGCACCACAACGAGAGCCAGTACCAGGCCCGCGCAAGATGACGGCCAAATCCCTCATAAAACCAGAACAAAGACACAGACACAGAATTTGTCACCATCAGCAGTCTAAGCCTCCCTCTCAGCCATACCATACCCCAATAAACAAACAAATAGCCAAAAGGAGAGCAAACATCCCTATCCTCCCCCCAACCCCAAACAAAAAAAGAATCTGAAGCTCATTCATTACCTGATAGAAAAACCCTAAAGTAATGAGCTGCAGATACCCCATTCCTCCTCTCCCGCTAACTAACTTTGCAGCTAGCAGGGTGACGCCCGTACAGAGTAAAACCAGAAAAATAATCATACTGACTGCCAGCCCCCTCCGCCCGCATCCAAGTTTAATACAAAAAAATAGAGGGGGGGAAACAAAAAAGCAACACATGTCCCACAAACTACCCCAAAAATACAAACTCCAAACTTGCCCAGAAAACCCCCCCACAACAACAATGCCTTCACCCGCAATACATAAATCCCACAAGAAATACCAATATAAATGCATCTAGCAATTAGCAAATATTTTGCTCCCACTCCATGCTTCTTTGCAAACTCATCTGCATCCTCCGTGCATTGAAGTAATAGTCTCTCCCTTTTAAAAGTCACTAAGATGAGCCGGGTGCACCACACCGAATCGCACATTACTTTTGTACAATGCAGCCTTGTCCTTGTTGGACACCACACACCTTCTTGCCAGTAGTGCTTCTATGTCCTGATATTTCTTGATGGCTTGGCCCTCCCATCTCGATGATTCTTTGCCCATCTTGGGACCCATTTCCTGTAACCTGACAATGATCGCCTGTGGTGGTTCCCCAGATCGAGGCTTCTGCCTTAGCGATTGATGGACCTGATCCAATTTGGGAGGGAATGGCAATCCCGCCCCTCCCATTTTTCCGTCTGGACTTGTTCTCCAGCTCGTCCACCTTGGCCTTCAACGCTTTATGGTCTTCAGCCAGCAACAGTTCGCCTCCAGGGAAACAATCCAGTCACTCTGGTCACAGCTGTCTCCACCCCTTGTATCACTACGCCTTGCTCCTTGATCTTCTGATTCGTCTTCTCCAAGGCTGCACTGATGAGGGCAGTCTTTTATCACATTATCAAGTTCCCCTGAGACCGCCCGCCGCTGCTTTTTGAATTGATCCATCCAGAAACTTGCCAGCAACTTGGTTATCCACGGAGTGGGCTGTCCACAGAGTGGCCAAAGTTGCAGCAGGAGCCTCTGCCATTTCCTCCACCAACAAGGCTTGAGGGGCTTCCAAGTCTGATGACGATTCTTTACCCGTCTGCTGCCTTATATTATACTTGTTGGCCATTACTTTTACGTGGGGACCATGTCCCACCGAACTACTCCAATTCCACCCAAAAAATCACCCATAAACTGGGCGAGAGGGCCAAAAGGAAAGTACCCTGGCGGGAGCCACCGTGTGCGCATCTGCTCACCACATAGCCACTGGAAGTTCACAGAAATTATCTCTTAAAGATGTTCAGAATATTGTGTTTAAATCCATGTTTACAAAATAAAACTTGCCAGTTGTATTGTGATCTGAAATTCATGATCTGTACAAATCTGGTGGTGGGAGGAACTAGTGAAACTTTTCGCATCCTGAATACTTGAAAGGAACTGTAGTTGTGATAATGACTAGCCTTGCATACCTTCTTGTGTGCACGTACTGAAGGAGGAAGAGTGTGGCCGTGCACTACACGAGAGGCTTCTGACAATTGCAGAACCAGCTGAATGTTTGTCGTCCTTAATTGTACATGTGGTGGTGCTGATGTCCTCGTGTGAAATTTCCTGAAAAAAGGCTAAGTCACTTGAAAATTGTGTTGTTTGCCCCAGCTGTTTCCGTTCCTGACGTTTGGATGCATTGCAACACTTCTGGTGTGTTGTCTGTAAATTATCAGGCACTTTGACTAGTTTATTTGTAAAATATTTTGCCCAGATCCCCTTATTTGCAAGGTCAATGAAGGACGACACAAGTTCACAATTCAACCCAAATTTATTTTCATGCACAACAGTTATTGTCCAAAATTATCCCAACTATAACATGCCCAAGATTCTAATACTACCTGTGCCGATCTGGAGCGAGCTGCGGGTCCAATCCTCTGAACCTCAGTAATATCAGGCTCAGGCTCTCGTGTACGATGGTGGGGCTCGCACGCCTCTTCCATCCGTTCTCTGGTCTACCATTGAATCTTCTCTGTTGCCTCTGCATCGAGTCTTCACTGGGGAGGTCCCTGGATCTGTGTTCCTATCCCTCTCTTCGTGCCCTTCCAGAAGTTTCTCTGGCCCTAAGCCAATGCGAAAGTTGCCCCCCCCCCCCACACACCAAAAGAATCCATTACCGGGTGCATTGTCTGCACGGAACCTTATCCCATATAAGGTAATAACTGGAAATCTAGGTGCCAGAAAGTCTGGTTTCATCTAGGCAATACACAACAATGGAACCATTTGAAAAGGGCCAATTATCATCCGATCTCCTGAATGCAGGATAGGCCCAGACTTGTCCCGGTTGTTTGTCTTTGTCCAGTATATTCAAGTACGAAGTCTTACAACACCAGGTTAAAGTCCAACAGGTTTGTTTCGATGTCACTAGCTTTCGGAGCGCTGCTCCTTCCTCAGGTGAATGAAGAGGTTTGTTCCAGAAACATATATATAGACAAATTCAAAGATGCCAAACAATGCTTGGAATGCGAGCATTAGCAGGTGATTAAATCTTTACAGATTCAGAGATGGGGTAACCCCAGGTTAAAGAGGTGTGAATTGTACCAAGCCAGGACAGTTGGTAGGATTTCGCAGGCCAGGTGGTGGGGGATGAATGTAATGCGACACGAATCCCAGGTCCCGCTTGAGGCCGCACTCATGTGTGCGGAACTTGGCTATAGGTTTCTGCTCGGCGATTCTGCGTTGTCGCGGGTCCTGAAGGCCGCCTTGGAGAACGCTTACCCGGAGATCAGAGGCTGAATGCCCTTGACTGCTGAAGTGTTCCCCGACTGGAAGGGAACATTCCTGCCTGGTGATTGTTGCGCGACGTCCGTTCATTCGTTGTCGCAGCGTCTGCATGGTCTCGCCAATGTACCACGCTTCGGGACATCCTTTCCTGCAGCGTATGAGGTAGACAACGTTGGCCGAGTCGCACGAGTATGTACCGTGTACCTGGTGGGTGATGTTCTCACGTGTAATAGTGGTATCCATGTCGATGATCTGGCACGTCTTGCAGAGATTGCCATGACAGGGTTGTGTGGTGTCGTGGTCACTGTTCTGAAGACTGGGTGGTTTGCTGCAAACAATGGTTCGTTTGAGGTTGCGCGGTTGTTTGAAGGCAAGTAGTGGGGGTGTGGGGATGACCTTGGCAAGGTGTTCATCGTCATCAATGACGTGTTGAAGGCTGTGAAGAAGATGACGTAGTTTCTCCGCTCCGGGGAAGTACTGGACGACACGACTTCTGTCGGAAGTCCTACAGAAACTCAGCACCCATGGACCAGTTGAACCAGGAACATTCCTCGTCACAATGGACGTCTCGGCACTCTACACCAGCATCCCCCATGACGACGGCATTGCTGCAACAGGCTCAGTACTCAACACCGACAACTGCCAATCTCCAGACGCAATTCTGCAACTCATCCGCTTCATTCTGGATCACAACGTCTTCACCTTCGACAACAAGTTCTTCATCCAGACGCACGGAACAGCCATGGGGACCAAATTCGCACCCCAATACGCCAACATCTTCATGCACAAGTTTGAACAGGACCTACTCACCGCACAGGACCTTCAACCGATGTTATACACCAGATACATCGATGACATTTTTTTCCTTTGGACCCACGGCGAAGAATCACTGAAACGACTACACGATGACATTAATAAGTTCCATCCAACCATCAGACTCACCATGGACTACTCTCCAAAATCAGTTGCATCCTTGGACACACTCGTCTCCATCAAGGACGGTCACCTCAGCACTTCGCTTTACCGCAAACCTACGGATAACCTCATGATGCTCCACTTCTCCAGCTTCCACCCTAAACACATTAAAGAAGCCATCCCCTATGGACAAGCGCTCCGTATGCACAGCATCTGCTCAGACGAGGAGGAGCGTAACAGACATCTACAGACGTTGAAAGATGCCCTCGTACGAACGGGATATGGCACTCGACTCATCGATCGACAGTTCCAACGCGCCACAGCGAAAAACCGGACCGACCTCCTCAGAAGACAAACATGGGACACAACCGACAGAATACCCTTCGTCGTCCAGTACTTCCCCGGAGCGGAGAAACTACGTCATCTACTTCACAGCCTTCAATATGTCATTGATGACGATGAACATCTTGCCAAGGTCATCCCCACACCCCCACTAGTTGCCTTCAAACAACCGCGCAATCTCAAACGAACCATTGTTTGCAGCAAACTACCCGGTCTTCAGAACAGTGACCACGACACCACACAACCCTGTCATGGCAATCTCTGCAAGACATGCCAGATCATCGACATGGATACCACTATTACACGTGAGAACACCACCCACCAGGTACGCGGTACATACTCGAGCGACTCGGCCAACGTTGTCTAACTCATACGCTGCAGGAAAGGATGTCCTGAAGCGTGGTACATTGGCGAGACCATGCAGACGCTGCGACAACGAATGAACGGACGTCGCGCAACAATCACCAGGCAGGAATGTTCCCTTCCAGTCGGGGAACACTTCAGCAGTCAAGGGCATTCAGCCTCTGATCTCCGGGTAAGCGTTCTCCAAGGCGGCCTTCAGGACCCGCGACAACGCAGAATCGCCGAGCAGAAACTTATAGCCAAGTTCCGCACACATGAGTGCGGCCTCAAGCGGGACCTGGGATTCGTGTCGCATTACATTCATCCCCCACCATCTGGCCTGCGAAATCCTACCAACTGTCCTGGCTTGGTACAATTCACACCTCTTTAACCTGGGGTTACCCCATCTCTGAATCTGTAAAGATTTAATCACCTGCTAATGCTCGCATTCCAAGCATTGTTTGGCATCTTTGAATTTGTCTATATATATGTTTCTGGAACAAACCTCTTCATTCACCTGAGGAAGGAGCAGCGCTCCGAAAGCTAGTGACATTGAAACAAACCTGTTGGACTTTAACCTGGTGTTGTAAGACTTCGTACTGTGCTCACCCCAGTCCAACGCCGGCATCTCCACATCACAGTATATTCAAAGTTGGCTGTTTGAATTCCCATCAGTCCTGTCTGACTCTGGTTTTAATTAAGTGTCCAGTTCTTAACTTAAAGTATCCAATTGTAAATCTGGCGCAAGACTCAGGTCATTGGCCATTTTACCAATGGGCTACTCAAATTTAATAATATTGAAGTAGTTCTGTTGAAAACTTCAAATATGAATCATAGAATACAGTGCAGAAAAAGGTTATTCAGCCCATTCAGTCTACACAAACACTGAAACAGCACCCTACCTATGCCCACTCGTGCACCCTATACCTGTAACCCTGCACATTGATCATGGTTAATCTACCTAAACTGCACATCCTTGGATATTAAGGAATAATTTAGCATGGCCAATCCACATTGCACTATGGGCAGAAACCCACGCAGATACTGGGAGAACGTGCCAAACTGCACACAGTCACTCAAAACTGTAATTTGAACGGGGGTCCTTGCCGCTGTGAGACAGCAGTGCTAGCCACCGTGCTGCCCAAATATCTGTTAAAGAAAAGCCAAACCGGTATATTTAGAGTTGGCATATATTTGCTTGCTTAAAAAATGTAAATGTCACCACTGCCCCAGAGGGACCAAGGTCTGCTCTCCCCTTTTGAACGAGAACTGACTGGTGGTGATTTAACCTGAGGGTCACCACATCTGAGGCAAGGGGCAAGGTTGAGAAGGTTCATGAATAACGTCGGCCGGTACGGGGATTGAATCTGCACTGTTGGCATAGCTGCGCATCACAAACGAGCCATACAGATATCTGCTATCTGACACTCTTTCCCCCCCCCCCCCCCCCCCGCCCCCATTAAAAAAAAAACGGTAACCATTGTCTGAGTGAAATAACTGACCAAAGACTTTATACCTGTAAGTGATGTGCATATTGACTATTCTACATAGTGACTGCACCACCCCACCCTTTATTGAACTTAATACACCTGCAGCTCCAATTCACGGCCTTTTTGCTGGATGAGAGATCTGTTTGCTCATCAATATGTTGAGTTCAGTGGTGTAGTTGCTGACTTTAGCATCAGATTTTAAAATTTTACTTCTGGCCTTTTTGCAATAAAGGCTGGAACATTTTGTTTCTAGTTTTGGCACCCATTGAAACACTCAGCACCTCTACATCTGCAGTAGCATTGTGATGTGTTATATAAAAAACTTTTAGCTATTTGAATTTCTTCAGGCGAGATGTGCCTTTTTCCAGGCCAAATGCCCTTGTGCCTTTGGCTGGTCTTCCATTGTGAATGTGCAGAAACTGGGTTAAGAATGGCTAAACTTTTGTTCAGTTTATAAGAGAGAATACTGACTCGGGAACGAATACTGTATTAATAGGCTGAATTTGGATGTGTACTCTAACTTCAATAGAAACACAATGTGTATATGACTGATGTCAGATTGGCAATGCAAGTGAGATCCAAGCTGAATGTAAAAGGTTGCGAAGGGAAGTGCAAAAGGAAATGAGATTTGAGTAAAAGAGAAGCTTGTTGTCCTTAAAGAGAAAGTTGATGGAGATTTGCTAAGTGTTCAAAGTCATGAGGTGTTTATCCCATGTGGATAGGGTGAAGTTGTTCCCATTGGTGGACGGGTTGCGAACTGAGGGACAGAGATTTCAGGTAGATGCTGAAGGAACCAATGCTGACATGAGAAACTTTTACACAATGGGTAGTTCGGACCTGGAATGCATTGTTGCAAGTGTGGTGGAAACAGATGCAGTCTTGGCTTTCATAAAGGAATTGGATTAGCCCCTGAAAAGTCAAACTTTGCAGGATTGTAGGAGAAGTGCAGGGAATGAGGTGAGCTGGAGAGCAGACCGAGAAGGGCGAATGACCACCACATGTTGTAGCCATTCCATGATTGCAGAAGCTATTTGTATAATGCCTTTAATGTTCTAGGAACTGCATTCTTTTACGTAGATAAATTAATGAAATGCTTCTGCCTCCTTGCAAAGTTTCTTTCATTTAAACAAGGAAAATCGCCATAGTCCCAGATGACCATCGACTGCTTTCGAGCTGACTGGTGGTGATTTAACCTGAGGATCACCACACCTCAGGCAAGGGGCAAAGTTGAGAAGGCAGGGTATTCATGAATATCTCAGCCGGTATAGGGATTGAACCCGCGTTGCTGGCCTTGCTCTGCATCACAAACCAGCTGTCCAGCTAGCCAAGTGAGCTAAAACGGACCATTATGTTGAGTATGAAGACACAATTGAATGAATGGAAGCAGTCATCATCGTCATTAGCTGTTCTGTGTTTGGGATTGATGTCTACTTGAGGTCATGAGCTACTGCCATGGGTCCTTGTGTGCTAAACCCGCATATCTTTGGGCACTTGGGGCATGATGTCCCATGAGATAGTGGAATCCGGATTGCAAGTTTTGGTTCCTTTCTTTCCCTGCTCTAACTCATCGAAGACCTTGTGACTGATGCAGCTCGATGGCCAAGTTGTCGCCATCTTAAACGGTTTGGTAGCAAGCTCCACCAGTCATGAAAGTCAATGCCCTTGTCTTTCGAGCTGCCTTTCAGTGTCTTTGAAGTGTTTTCTTTCTCTCCCCTGGAATATTGGCCGTTTGAGAGTTGGGGAAAAGATTTGGCAGGGAGATGGTTTTTGGCCATCCCGAGTGTCAAGTCCATCAAAGTCAGCAATAGATTATTTGGCGCTTGTGGTGCTTTTCTGCAGCATTGGAGGGATAAGTGTTCGGATGTTGAGAGAGGTATCGAGAGTTTCTGTCTCCCGTAGTTCGATGCCTCCTGCTGCTTGGTGCACATGTGCCACTGTGAATGTGACAATCCCCATTTTGGTTAAGTGTGGGAACAGGTATGTCATTCTTTTTTTTTTTTAAAAGTCCCCAAGACTGCCTGTTGGACGGCACCCCATCTTCAGGAGAAGGAGGATAGTAAACTGGGGAAGCCAAGTATGGCAGATGTTGGAGGTCTGAAATAAAAAGAGAATGTGCTCAAACTCAGCAGATCTTACCTCTTCTGTGGAGAGGGAAAAATAATTAACATTGAGTACAATGTGACTACTTTGGAAGGGAATTGGATAACTTCGGAAAGAACTTCATCCCCGCCCCAGCAAAGAACCTTTATCTTTGTATAAGGCTCTGGTCAGACCTCATTTGGAGGACAGTGAGCAGTTTTGGGCCCTGTATCTAAGGAAGGATGTTCTGGCCCTGGAAAGGGTCCAGAGGAGGTTCACCAGAATGATCCCTGGAAAGAACAGCCTGTCATATGAGGAACGGTTGAGGACTCTGGGTCTGTACTCGTTGGAGTTTAGAAGGATGAGGGGGGGATCTTATTGAAACTTACAGGATACTGCGAGGCCTGGAGTGGCCATGGAGAGGATGTTTTCACTTGTCGGAAAAACTAGAACCAGAGGACACCATCTCAGACTGAAGAGACAATCCTTTAAAACAGAGATGAGGAGGAATTTCTTCAGCCAGAGAGTGGTGAATCTGTGGATCTCTTTGCCGCAGAAAGCTGTGGAGGCCAATTCACTGAGTGTCTTTAAGACCGAGATAGATAGGTTTTTGATTAATGAGGGGATCAGGGGTTATGGGGAGAAGGCAGGAGAATGGGGATGACAAAACGTCAGCTATGATTGAATGGCAGAGCAGACTCTGGGCTGAGTGGCCTAATTCTGCTTCTCGGTCTTGTGGTTTTTGGATCAGTTTTTCAGCTGTATACAGATGAGATTTGCTGTTTAGACAGCCCAACATGAGTTGAGTTCTGCATTTTCCCTGAAAATGGGTGCTTGGATTCTGAAATTGAGCTATTTTCTGTTGAAGTTTTTGTATGTAACTGAGACAGGATTCTTCCTTTGTTTTAATACTGCATGTACTTGTGTGTTATACCATGTCCACGAAAGGTGTTTACTAAAAGCCTTGCTCCAAATGGTGTATTAACAGTGAGCTGCCAGTTGTCACCCCTATGATGAAAGACCTTGGATTGAACAGCAGCTATTTTGGAAACCTGTAAAATTCCTCCACTCGCTTCTCCCTAGTTTGAGCATTCCACTGGGAGGTGTGCAGTTCAGTTTTGTCGTTTGATGTCACTTCTGGTTCACTGTCAACTCCAGTTGTTTTAAAGCCTCTACTTTTTCATCCCTTATCGGTCTTGAGGTACCATAAATCTGACGTGTTTGGGTGATGCTGAGGTGAGTTATTTCATCGTTGGATTCTGCTTGCAATTTTCCATTTGCCAAGATTTCACTGTCTATGGAAGACCGATGCAAGTTTCTTCAAGAAAGAGAGTGGCGCCCATATCTCCTTAGATAATTCCTAAGCATTTTACACTGAATTTAATATTTCTGAAATATACTTGTAATGTTGCAAATGTGGCAGCCAATCTGTACACTGGTTGATCCTAGCAGCTGCATTGAGTTAGATGATCACATCATCTGTTTGGCGTGTTAGTTGAAGGATAAATATTGGCAGCAGCTGGGAACAAGTTTTTTTTTCAGGAAATGCATGATTTGGATTTTGTACCAGATGATCTGGAGAATTCTGAAGTCGAGTTGTCTCTGGGCTAGTTCATCCAATGAGCAGCAGTAGAAATTACCAACAAATCCGTCAAATTGGTTACTGAAATCTCTATGGATCAAATGTCTTCAACTTGCTTTTTCTCCTTGCCTCTCCAAGCTAATAAACATAGTTAGATCCCTTTTATCTCATGGCTACCTCACAACCTCTTCACTGCCTCAAGTTTCAGCTGCTGGTTCAATTTCCAGCCTTTGATAAGTTGAAATTTTCTCCCAGTTAAATGTAGCAAAGACTGATGGTGTTTTATTCAGACCTTTAAACTCCTTTTGATTTCCACATTCCATTGTTGATTCTTGGCCACTGCCTCAGGATAAATGAGGCATTCATAACCTCGGATCCTGTTGGATACTCGCTGGGCTTCTGAACACATTTTCTTATCATCACAAACACTACCTCCTTCCACTTCTCAAATATCACCCATCTGCTGCCAAAACTCTCATCTCACGTTTTTTTCTCAACATTCAACTATTCCAGTGCTCTGATCAGCCTCCCTCTTTCACATAAATTTGAGTTCATTGAAAGCCAGGATACAGGGAGTTAGCACCAAGTCCTGTTCAGCTGCTAGTTGTCTAGCCCATAAGCTCTGTAATTCCCTTATTAAACTTGACCTATTTTAAAGAAGGGCCTCTGGTCATGTGTCTGAAATTGAATTTCTTTAGCTTGGTGTCAGGTTCTGATTTGTCTTTCTATTCATGGGCTGTGGGCATTGCTGGCTGGGCCAACCTTTATTGCCCACCCCTAATTGCCCTTGAACTGAGTAGTTCATTGGATCTGAAGTCGCATGTTAAAGGATGACAGATTTCCTTCCCTAAAGAGCATTTGTTTCGCCGGTTTAGCTCAGTGGGCTAGACAGCTAGTTTGTAATGCAGAACAAGGCCAGCAGCGCGGGTTCAATTCCCGTACCGGCTTACCCGAACAGGTGCCGGAATGTGGCGACTAGGGGCTTTTAGGGGCTGATTTAGCCCAGTAGACTAAACAGTTTATGTACTCTGGGATGTAGATTA
Organism: Scyliorhinus torazame; assembly: GCF_047496885.1. Classification (NCBI taxonomy): domain Eukaryota; kingdom Metazoa; phylum Chordata; class Chondrichthyes; order Carcharhiniformes; family Scyliorhinidae; genus Scyliorhinus; species Scyliorhinus torazame. The sequence continues at coordinate 16,603,868 of NC_092723.1, read as the reverse complement.
TCAGGCCCTGGGGATTTATCAGCCTTCAATCCCATCAATTTCCCGAAAATCATTTATCTTCTAATATGGATCAACTTCAGTTCCTCCCTCTCTCTAAACCGGTCTTCCCCAACATTTCTGGATTATTTCCTGCCCTTATTGCCTAAGTCAGAACCAAAGTATGTATTTAGTTGCTCAGCCATTTCTTTACCCACCCTCCCCCATTATAGGGACTTTATCAAATTTCTGAGTAAGGGGAGTGGTTCCGATCAGTCTGTGGCTGTCCTGGTTGTTTGATTGGAGTTCTATTGTCCTGGGAAAATGGGCCATTAAAATGCAAACGAGCGGGTGTTTCGATCAGGTCTGATTATCTTGTGTTTTAGATACCCACAATCTCTGTATCTGTCTGAGTCCTGGGTTGGCCATAATTCCCATGCTCCTTTGCAGGTGGCCATCTTAGATGGCTACGCTCTTCAAAAAATTCAATGAGATTTGTCAGGATTCCTTTCGTGAATCCATGCTGGCTCTCCCAGACTGACCAACAGTTTCAAATTGTTCAATTACCCCATCCCTGATTATAGATGCCAGCAATTTCCCCACCACAAGTAATGCAAGTAACTTTAGGGACTAAACCAAGTACCGTGATCCAGTTCATCATCTGCATGGGCTACTCCTTCAGCTTTGAAGAATTACATTTATTTATTTGTGGCAGTTTGAGTTCCAGCAGGCTTGCTACGTAGTAACTTGGAGATAACCAGTGACTGCCTCCTTTGTGGGAGCAGCTTAGACTGGAGTCATTCATTCCTCTCGAGCAGCCAGAGCCATGTTTAATTTAGCCAGGCTTTTAATAATTTATTTGAAAAGAATTTCTATTTGATTAAAGCTTGTTTTATCTGCATCCTTTTTGCAGCATGATTTCAATTTACAAAGCAATTATTGAATGAGTAACAAGCACTTTGAACATTCGAATAGAGATAAGGTCCAAGCGATTTTAAATATTTCAAATATTTTTTCATCAAGTGCTGAACACTAAAATATGTCATTGTACATTTTCTGTAAGACTTGGATTGTAATTTGTGATGAATGCTGGTGAGGCCTCAAGATGCTTAAAAGTGGTCTTTTAAAAAAAACTTTTGCCCCTTTTCATGCAAGATGTTTTACCTTATCAATTATGAAATTCTTCACTAATCTTGGATTGTTTTTGAAATTTAGAGCACCCAATTAATTTTTTCCAATTAAGGGGCAATTTAGTGTGGCAAATCCACCTACCCTGCACATCTTTTGGGTTGTGGGGGGCGATACCCACGCAAACACGGGGAGAATGTGCAAACTCCACACGGACAGTAACCCAGAGCTGGGATCGAACCTGGGACCTTGGTGCCGTAAGGCAGCAGTGCTAACCCCTGCTCCACCATGCTGCCCTCACTAATCTTGTATAATCTGCAGGTCTGAATTTTGAAAAATTCAAGTCTGTGCTGTCACTTGAGATTGTTTCTTGTAAAAAGTTGCACATTATCCTTTCATTCCTGGCATCTGCATTTCAATCCAATATGAACTGGCAGTGTGTCTCTACTCTGGCTGTTATGGCTTCATGAATATTCAACTTGGGAATTCTGAACTATATTGAACAATGAGTGTGTCTGGAATTCGACCTGAAAATTACTTACTAAATGATCACCTGAAGATTCCCAAATCATTCACTTCCTTTTTTAAAAAAAAAAAAAATTTAGAGGACTCAATTATTATTATTTTTTTTGCCAATTAAGGGGCAATTTAGTGTGGCCAATCCACCTAACCTGCACATCTTTGGGTTGTGGGGGTGAAACCCACGCAGACATGGGGTGAATGTGCAAACTCCACATGGACAGTGACTCTGGGCCGGGATTCAAACCCGGGTCCTCAGCGCTGCAGTCCCAGTACTGACCATTGTGCCACTAAGCCACCCAGCATTCACTTTCATAACCCTGAAAATTTATGGGAGAGGGATTGCAAATGAGGCCTTTAGGTTGTTGAGCCATGTACGTCGGAGGTCAAGTTCATGTGATCTGCCAGATGCATACTATTTGTTCATTTTTAAATTGTTTTAGGAGAAAGGGTGATCAGTGTTGCAGTGAAGATGTGCTCCTTATGTTGGCTACAATGCACACTGTTGGGGCGGAGAAGACCATAACTCAAAATATAAATCTTGCACGTGCTGTGGCACTTGAGGTTTACAAACCAATAAAGTCTTTGGTTTCATAACTGGCCTGTATTGGCATTAGCATTCTTGCAGGTGTGTGCTACAAAGTCCCAGTCTGAAAAATCGTAGGCTCGATTTTTCAGACTGGGACTATCATCTCAGCTGACAGTCGAGATGCATGTTTTGGTCAAAAATTATGTTTCTAATTAGTTGTGGTGTTTGGGAAATGAATCCTATATAAAAGTGGATTTTCACAGTAACTTCATTGCAGTGTCAATGTAAGCCTACTTGTGACACTGGTAAAGATTATCTGAACCAATTTTGCTTGCACTAGGGCGCACTCTGCAGTAGTGTATGAAGTGAATCTGATGTCAGCTGTAACTCTGGGGGTGGGAGGGGGGGTGGTGTGATTCAGTTGAAGTACTTGCTGTGTGCAATTTGGCTGCTGCATTTCCTTTTACTGTGACTGCTTCAAAAATATTTAATTGTAACAAACATTGAGACATTCTGTAGTTTTGGAAGGTTTTCGATCTGGGCTGAACGACCGTTATGTGGATCAAGTAAATTTTCCAGTGGGCTAACTGAGGCCTTGAAAATCCTGCGCACGTGCACATTGCTGCCCCATCCTGGTGGCTTCCCTTGGAGACTTGTGTTTATATCGAACCTTTCACAACATCAGGAGGCCCTAAACATTGACCAGACAGCAACATGCATTGTAGTCACTATTGCAGGAAGCCAGTTTTCTCATGGCGAGCTCCCAGTGATATCAGGGTGGTAATGACCAGGTAATCTGTTTCATTGCCGTTGACTTGCTGGATAAATATTGGCCAGTGCAGTGGGGATAACAAGTCAGCTGTTCTTCAAAGCAGTGCTTTTATGTCCACCTGAGAAAGCAGACAATGGCTTGCATTAATGTCTCCTCTAAAATCTAGGAAGACAGAAATTGCTGACAGGGGCAGGTATTCAGTTTGGGGTCAGCCTGAATAATTTCTCAGAAGAGTTAACTTGCAGAGCGACACTTCAATTCAAATAGTAACCAAGTGGAGTGGCTCTGTATATTTCGGTTCTGACCATTTGAGCTTCTTAGAATTTCATTAATAGACTAGCAAGGCTAATGATGGGGATGGTTTAGCACACTGGGCTAAATCACTGGCTTTGAAAGCAGACCAAGGCAGGCCAGCAGCACGGTTCAATTCCCGTACCAGCCTTCCCGAACAGGCGCCGGAATGTGGCGACTAGGGGCTTTTCACAGTAACTTCATTTGAAGCATACTTGTGACAATAAGCGATTTTCTTTCTTTCTACTAATCCGTTCAGAGAGTTCAAGCACCAGACACTCAAGCAGCCCGTGTCATAAGGCTTGATACTTCTGAGAGCTGACTCAGTAATATTTTTTCAAGGTCTTTGCCAGTTTTATCTATTCAGACTATCCTGAAATCCAGATGGCAGAAATTAAATTAGCACTTTTTTGGGAGCAGTTCAAGGCAAAAGGCCATTCTGCCCATTGACAATAGTTCCTCCAGAATGCAAGCCCCACCCTGTCTAGAATTTGACTGCATTTTATTTATACCTATCTTGCTTGCCAGATGTGGAGATGCCGGCGTTGGACTGGGGTGAGCACAGTAATAAGTCTTACAACACCAGGTTAAAGTCCAACAGGTTTGTTTTGAATCACTAGCTTTCGGAGCACTGCTCCTTCCTCCAAAAGCTAGTTATTCAAAACAATCCTGTTGGACTTTAACCTGGTGTTGCTTGCCAGTGTAGTCCAAATATTAATGACAGTACTCTAAATAAAATGATTCCGTGACTCAGTTTGAAATGCTAATTTTTCGGGTTTCTGCTCGCTTGACCCCCTTCTTAAGCAATATTCAGGGTTTGTTTTGGTTATCAAATCTGTATTTCCATCAGGTGATTTAAGTTTCGGAACATTTACTTTCATGAAAAGATGTACTTGCATGTGGGGAATGTTATAACTGGGAGGTGTTTTTTCTTGGATTGCTCAGAATAAATGCGTACAGTTCCAGGATTTTATGAGCTGAATCCTTTAGTCGTTATTATGGCCTCAAGTACCACAGTGTTTTCATTTCCTCGAATGAGACTACGTTACTGTCGCAAGGACTTCAATGAAGTGTGTAATAATTCCGAGATGACTTGATGTGGCAAGTAATGAACGAACAAATTTATTGATTAAGAAGAAGTATTTGCATTAAGAGTTTCAACTGCGCAACTATATAGGTCCAATCCTAACAACATCTTGGCTCCCAACTGCTGCCCTTTAAAGGCGTGCTCCCAATGGCTTTGACCGGGTTTCAACTTCCACCCTCCAGCCCCAGGTTTGTGAGCTTGCGTTCCAAATGGCTCTGGCCTGCGAAGTGTCGCCCATCAAATGGTCCTGCCACAACACACCTCCGCCCCTTCCTCCTGCCAGGTTATTTTGTCCCTGCATTGCAAATGCAGCATCATTTGCTTGGCCTTATTGAAGTACCATCCTGTGAGCATCATCATCTTGATTTCAGAGAACAATGGGTCCCTACCTGTGCATGGCTTAATGTAGGCTGTTGTGAGGGACAGGACGTCCAAAAAATGCAAAGCTAATACTATCTCCTGCAGAAAAGCTGGTGACGGTATGGTCTCTGCCCGTTGGAGGCGGCTCTCTGCATCTGCAAGTGAGATTGAGATTGGCCAATGCTGGGAAGTCCAACTTTATGCTGCCAACAGCAAGGCCCATCTCTGAACACTGAGGCAATAGGCAGCACTGGCTTATTCTGGAAAAGCCCAACAATGGATTGTGGTCAGACACAATGGTAAAGTGCTGTCCGTAGATATACTGGTGAAATTTCTTCACCACATAAATGACTGCTAGGTTTTTTTTGTCGATTGGAGAACACGTTTTCTCGGTGTCTGACAAGGCCCTTGAAGCGAACTCAATCAGCCCCTCCACCCCATCTGTCATTCTATGGGATAGAACTGTTCCAACTCCAGAGGGCGAGGCATCACAAGTGACTACTCATGACTTGCACAGATCAAAATTCGTGAGCACTGTTGAAGACTAAAAGTCTGTTTGACTTGGGAAAACACTCCTTTCAGCAATGCTCCCCACTTTCATCGCTGATGCTTTTTAAAAAAAAAAAAAAAGCTGGTAGTAAGGGGCCAGAATTGTTGATACATTTGGCAGGAATCTTCCGTAGTAATTGCCCATTCCTGGGAAGGACTTTAGTTCTGTCACATTCTTGGGTGCAGGCACTCCCTTAACTGCTTTTGCATGGTCTTTGGGGGGATATAATCCCTTTGCATCCACTTTGAACTAGAGGGATGTAACCTCATCAGCTTGAAATATACATTTCTCGAGTTTTAAACATGTGCCAATCCCTTTAAACCTCCCGAGGATCTCCCTCCAGGTTTGCCCCTTGCTCTTTGGGAGATGCACTTGTTACTAAGACATTGTCCAAATATGCCGTCACTTTGGGGACTCTTTGTAACAGCCTCTCCATAGTGTTGTCAAGCGGAATGGAATACTATCCCACCAGTGTCACCAATAATGTGGGTGTTTCTATTTCTCTTACTGAACCACAAGGCTTTCCCGTATATCAGTTCAAATGACTACACAACCAGTCAGTTCAAGTTCAAAGATGGTTTATTTACACACGAGGGTTACTTCGACATGCAAGCACAATATACTACAAGTTACACTACACCTATCAGCTACAATAACCCTATACTTAACTTCAGGCGACCGGCACTGTGCAAGTGGATAAGGGCCTTTATCTTGATATCAGGTGGCTGGTTTGAAGAAGTGGCTCTGTCTCTGCTGGGCTCATCTGTCAGGTAGCGATCGTTGGTCTTGAACTTGGCTGTCTGGTCGTTATGCTGCAGTTGGGATGGCACAGGCCGGATTCCAAGGAGGCTGGCACAGGCCGGGTCCAAACGAGATAGAACACATGGCTGTGTCCCCTTTTATCCCTCTGGGATTTCGCGCTATTTGGGGCGGTCCTTAATCTTGGACCCAATAGTTCGATTGGGCTTTGATCACTGCCTTTGATTTCGGCCAATAAAGGGGCAGGTGCCTTGGTGGCTGGGCAGGTCCTTAGCGGTCATTGACCTTGGCAGTTGGGCTCTGAGTAAAGGGAATGGTGCCGACCAGTCTGTGGCTATATCGGTTTCTTGAGTGCAGTCCTATTGTTGTGGGGAAATGGCCCATTAGAATGCAAATGAGTGGGGGTTTCGATCAGGTCTAGCTACCTGTGTTTCAAATATTCCGTGTGTGTGGCTCTGTGTCTGTGTGTGTGTGGGGTGGCTGTGTGTCTGTGTGTGTGTGTGGTGGCTCTGTGTCTGTGTGTGTGTGTGTGTGGTGGCTCTTGTGTCTCTGTGTGTGTGTGGTGGCTCGGTGTCTGTGGGTGTGTGGCTCGGTGTCTGTGTGGCTCTGTCTCTGTGTGCGCGGTGGCTCTGTGCCTGTGTGCGCGGTGGCTCTGTGCCTGTGTGCGCGGTGGCTCTGTGCCTGTGTGCGCGGTTGGCTCTGTGCCTGTGTGCGCGGTGGCTCTGTGCCTGTGTGCGCGGTGGCTCTGTGCCTGTGTACGCGGTGGCTCTGTGCCTGTGTGCGCGGTGCTCTGTGCCTGTGGCTCTGTGCGTGTGCGCGTGTCTCTCTCTCTCTCTCTCTCTCTCTCTCTCTCTCTCCGCCACTCTCTCTCTCTCTCTCTCGCTCTCTCCGCCACTCTCTCTCTCTCCGCCACTCTCTCTCTCTCTCTCTCCGCCACTCTCTCTCTCTCTGTGTCCGCCACTCTCTCTCTCTCTGTGTCCGCCACTCTCTCTCTCTCTCTCTCTCTCTCTCTGTCCCGCATCTCTCTCTCTCTGTCCGCCACGTACTCTCTCTCTCTCTCTGTCCCGCCACACTCTCTCTCTCTCTCTCTCTCTCTGTCCCACTCTCTCTGTCCACCACATACTCTCTCTCTCTCTCTCTCTCTGTCCGCCACTCTCTCTCTCTCTCTCTCTCTCTCTCTCTCTCTCTCTCTCTCTCTCTCTCTCTCTCTCTCTCTCTCTCTCTGTCCACCACATACTCTCTCTCTCTCTCTGTCCGCCACTCTCTCTCTCTCTCTCTCTCTCTCTCTCTCTCTGTCCGCCTCTCTCTCTCTCTCTCTGTCCGTCTCTCTCTCTGTCCGTCTCTCTCTCTCTGTCCGTCTCTCTCTCTGTCCGTCTCTCTCTCTCTCTCTGTCCGTCTCTGTCTCTGTCTCTCTCTCTCTCTCTCTCTCTCTCTCTCTCTGTCAGCCACTCTCTCTCTCTCTCTCTCTCTCTCTCTCTGTCCGCCACACTCTCTCTCTCTCTCTCTCTCTCTCTCTCTCTCTCTCTGTCCCGCCACTCTCTCTCTCCCTCTCTCGCTCTGTCTCTCTGTGTCTCTCTCTCTGTCTCTCTGTGTCTCTGTCTCTCTCTCTCTCTCCCTCTCTCTCTCTGTCCCCCTCTCTCTCTCTCTCTCTTTCTCTCTCTCTCTCTCTCTTTCTCTCTCTCTCTCTCTCTCTCTCTCTCTGTCAGCCACTCTCTCTCTGTCAGCCCACTCTCTCTCTCTCTCTCTCTCTCTCTGTCCGCCACACTCTCTCTCTCTCTCTCTCTCTCTCTCTCTCTCTCTCTCTCTGTCCCACTCTCTCTCTCTCTCTCTCTCTCTCTCTCTGTCCCTCTCTCTCTCTCTCTCCTCTCGCTGTCCCGCCACATACTCTCTCTCTCTCTCGCTGTCCGCCACATACTCTCTCTCTCTCTCCTCGCTCTGTCTCTCTCTCGCTCTGTCTCTCTCTCTCTCTCTCTGCCACTCTCTCTCTCTCTCTCTCTCTCTCTCTCTGTCAGCCACTCTCTCTCTCTCTCTCTCTGTCCATCTCTCTCTCTCTCTCTGTCCGCCACACTCTCTCTCTCTCTCTCTCTCTCACTCTCTCTCTGTCCATCTCTCTCTCTCTCTCTCTCTCTCTCTCTGTCCGTCTCTCTCTCTCTCTCTCTCTCTCTCTGTCCATCTCTCTCTCTCTCTCTCTCTCTCTGTCCGCCACTCGCTCTCTGTCCGCCACTCGCTCTCTGTCCGCCACTCGCTCTCTGTCCGCCACTCGCTCTCTGTCCGCCACTCGCTCTCTGTCCGCCACTCGCTCTCTGTCCGCCACTCGCTCTCTGTCCGCCACTCGCTCTCTCTCTCTCTCTCTCTCTCTCCACACCACACTCTCGCTCTCTCTCTGTCCGCCTCTCGCTCGCTCGCTCTCTGTCCGCCTCTCGCTCGCTCGCTCTCTGTCCGCCTCTCGCTCGCTCGCTCTCTGTCCGCCTCTCGCTCGCTCGCTCTCTGTCCGCCTCTCGCTCGCTCGCTCTCTGTCCGCCTCTCGCTCGCTCGCTCTCTGTCCGCCTCTCGCTCGCTCGCTCTCTGTCCGCCTCTCGCTCGCTCGCTCTCTGTCCGCCTCTCGCTCGCTCGCTCTCTGTCCGCCTCTCGCTCGCTCGCTCTCTGTCCGCCTCTCGCTCGCTCGCTCTCTGTCCGCCTCTCGCTCGCTCGCTCTCTGTCCGCCTCTCGCTCGCTCGCTCTCTGTCCGCCTCTCGCTCGCTCGCTCTCTGTCCGCCTCTCGCTCGCTCGCATCTCTGTCCGCCTCTCGCTCGCTCGCTCTCTGTCCGCCTCTCGCTCGCTCGCTCTCTGTCCGCCTCTCGCTCGCTCGCTCTCTGTCCGCCTCTCGCTCGCTCGCTCTCTGTCCGCCTCTCGCTCGCTCGCTCTCTGTCCGCCTCTCGCTCGCTCGCTCTCTGTCCGCCTCTCGCTCGCTCGCTCTCTGTCCGCCTCTCGCTCGCTCGCTCTCTGTCCGCTCTCGCTCGCTCGCTCTCTGTCCGCCTCTCGCTCGCTCGCTCTCTGTCCGCCGCTCGCTCGCTCGCTCTCTGTCCGCCGCTCGCTCGCTCGCTCTCTGTCCGCCGCTCGCTCGCTCGCTCTCTGTCCGCCGCTCGCTCGCTCTCTGTCCGCCGCTCGCTCGCTCTCTGTCCGCCGCTCCGCTCGCTCTCTGTCCGCCGCTCGCTCGCTCTCTGTCCGCCTCTCGCTCGCTCTCTGTCCGCCTCTCGCTCGCTCGCACTCCGCCTCTCGCTCGCTCGCCGCCTCTCGCTCGCCTCGCCTCTCCGCCTCTCGCTCGCTCGCTCTCCCGCCTCTCGCTCGCTCGCTCTCCGCCTCTCGCTCGCTCGCTCTCCGCCTCTCGCTCGCTCGCTCTCCGCCTCTCGCTCGCTCGCTCTCCGCCTCTCGCTCGCTCGCTCTCTCGCCTCTCGCTCGCTCGCTCTCCGCCTCTCGCTCGCTCGCTCTCCGCCTCTCGCTCGCTCGCTCTCCGCCTCTCGCTCGCTCGCTCTCCGCCTCTCGCTCGCTCCGCTCTCCGCCTCTCGCTCGCTCGCTCTCCGCCTCTCGCTCGCTCGCTCTCCGCCTCTCGCTCGCTCGCTCTCCGCCTCTCGCTCGCTCGCTCTCCGCCTCTCGCTCGCTCGCTCTCCGCCTCTCGCTCGCTCGCTCTCCGCCTCTCGCTCGCTCGCTCTCCGCCTCTCGCTCGCTCGCTCTCCGTCTCTCGCTCGCTCGCTCTCCGTCGCTCGCTCGCTCGCTCTCTCCGGCGCTCGCTCGCTCTGTCTCTCGGTCTCTCCGCGCTCTCTGTCTCTCGCGCCCCTCTCTGTCTCTCGCGCCCTCTCTGTCTCTCGCGCCCTCTCTGTCTCTCTCGCCCCTCTCTGTCTCTCTCGCCCTCTCTGTCTCTCTCGCCCTCTCTGTCTCTCTCGCCCTCTCTGTCTCTCTCGCCCTCTCTGTCTCTCTCGCCCTCTCTGTCTCTCGCCCTCTCTGTCTCTCTCGCCCCTCCCTCTGTCTCTCTCGCCCTCTCACTCTGTCTCTTCTCGCCCCTCTCACTCTGTCTCTCTCGCCCATCTCACTCTGTCTCTCTCGCCCTCTCACTCTGTCTCTCTCGCCCTCTTCCTTCACTCTGTCTCTCTCGCCCTCTCACTCTGTCTCTCTCGCCCTCTCACTCTGTCTCTCTCGCCCTCTCACTCTGTCTCTCTCGCCCTCTCACTCTGTCTCTCTCGCCCTCTCACTCTGTCTCTCTCGCCCTCTCACTCTGTCTCTCTCGCCCTCTCACTCTGTCTCTCTCGCCCTCTCACTCTGTCTCTCTCGCCCTCTCACTCTGTCTCTCTCGCCCTCTCACTCTGTCTCTCTCGCCCTCTCACTCTGTCTCTCTCGCCCTCTCACTCTGTCTCTCTCGCCCTCTCACTCTGTCTCTCTCGCCCTCTCACTCTGTCTCTCTCGCCCTCTCACTCTGTCTCTCTTTCTTTCCAAAACCCGCCCCCCCCCCCCGTGCCTTTGAGTCAAACCGCATTATGGCATACTCGTCCCACCTGCCCCTTCCTCTGCTCAATCTGACCTTTGACTCTGAGGTGCATCTCCTGTTGGAAGATCACCTCCGCCTTCAATCTCTTTGGGTGTGCAAAGGCCCGGGATCTCTTAATCGACTCATTTAGCCTCCCGAACATTCCACAAACATCGGATTGGGGGTCTACGCCTCCATTCTTCTCCATCATCCACCATCGTCCTCATTCGGCTCAGCTTCTCCTGATAGCGCCCTATATCGGGCCCATCAAGGATGGACTCCCTCTTTGTCCATGACCATGCTTGATCTTCACGTTTGCTGCTTCGTGATTTTTCCACCCCTTCTTGCTTCTCTCGCTCTCTCTTTCTCTCTCTTTCCCCCCCCCCTGCTGAAGTGGCGTTCCCTTCCTGACTGTCCACAAAGCACATGTCAGGATCATAATGGGATGTTGTCTGCTGAGCTGAAGCTGCATTCAGCCAGCTGTGCTGAAGAAGCAGCCTGCCTGTTTGGCATGCTCACCACCAGCTTAAATATTCATTTCCTTCACCCTTGATGCACAGTGGCTGTAATTTGTTCAGCCTACAAAATGCAGTGCAGTAACTTGCCAAAGCATCCCAAACCTGTAACCTCTACCACCTAGAGAGACGGGAGCTGCTGGCGCATGGGAACGCCACCTCCTGCTAGTTCCTTTCCAAGACCCTCACTGTCCTGACTTGGACATATTGCAATTCCTTCATTGTCGCTAGGCCAAAATCCACGAGTCGCTTACCTAAGAGCAATGCGGGGAGTATCTTCACCACATGGACTGAAGTGATTCAAGAAGGTGGCTTGCCACTGCTTTGTTGGCAACTGGGGATGGGCAACAAATGCTGGTCTTGCCAGCCTCAGTGAATGAATAACTTTCCATCCTTTTCAGTTAGCAAGTAACAGTCACCATGGGTTGGGAAGTGAGTACACTGTCCATTCTTGTGAAGAATAACCACTTGGAATGCCTTCCAGCTCCAGTCCCGTGCTCAGCAAGAATCAAAGCTCGCGTGAGGGGAGGAGAAAGTTGGGCCAGTGGCAAGTATAATTTACAAAGCAACACCTAGAAACTAGTGAGCCTCTGTGATCCGTGTTCCTCTTTGTGGGTTTTTCCCTTTCGATGTGGCAGTGGATTGCAAACACAATGCTCAAAATAACTAATGTGGAGAAGTTATTTCCTCATTTCACCATGCACACAAAATTAAATATTTGCACTTACATTGAAAGACTGTGCCCTACCCTGCCAAGAATGCAGGTTCCTTCGCCCATATTCCTTCCCACTCATTTTTTGCCCATCTCTTTGGTTCAGGCCTTTGTTATAAGGAATGGGTGGAGGCACAATTGGGTGTGCGGTGGGAGGAGGTGCAATATGGATCTTGGACGGGCTGGAGACCAAGCCCCAGCTACAGGATTGACTTAGCAAAAAAAGGAGGGTTTTTTTCAAATGAGGTTGATGAACCGTTCTAAGAATACAAGTTTTGTCCAGAATCAGTGGAATAGCAGGATGAATGGGAGGCCTACAAGTTAGTCCTACATTCTTGTTGAGTTTGCTTCCTGTGGTTTCATGAATGTTTTTCAGTACGAGGTAGAATATCAAGCTCTGTTCAGGATAACGAGAGCTCTTTTGTTAGATTATTTCAGCTGTAGCTTTATTCCTGTAAAATGTGTTTGGAGATTTTGGTATGTTGGAGGTGCTATATAACTCTGCCAGCTGCATGTTGACAAAACTGAAGCTGCCAGCCTTCATAGCTGTCGTTCTTTACCTCTGACCTTCATTCCATCTCCCTCCAGGTATCATTTCAGGCTCTCAGGAGGTGCAGAACCTTGTTACCCTGCTTCTGTCTCCATTATCTGCTGTGTTACTGTAAGCACTTCCTTCCATATCCTCAGTTGTGCCTACCTCAGTCCTAATCTCTCTCCTTGTAACGCTGTTGGGGAGGCGGTGACATAGTGGGCAGCACAATAGCAGAGTGGTTAGCACTGTTGCTTCACAGCTCCAGGGTCCCAGGTTCGATTCCCGGCTTGAGTCACTGTCAGTGCGGAGTCTGCACGTTCTCCCTGTGTCTGCGCGGTTTTCCTCCGGGTGCTCCGATTTCCTCCCACAAGTCCTGAAAGGTGTGCCGTTCGGTGAACTGGACATTCTGAATTCTCCCTCTGTACCCGAACAGGACGCGGAATGTGGCGACTAGCGGCTTTTCACAATAACTCATTGCAGTGTTAATGCAGGCTTACTTGTGACAATAAATATTATTATTAGTGGTATTATGGTTGGACTAATAATCCAGACACCCAGGGTAATGCTGTGGGGTCACAGGTTCGAATCCCACCTCGACAGATGCAAAATTTGAATTCAATAAACATCTGGAATTAAAAAAACCTAACTGTGACCATGTAACCATTGCTGGTTGTTGTAAAAACCCATCTGGTTCCCTAATGGCCTTCAGGGAAGGAAATCTGTCATCCTTACCCGGTCTGGCCTACATGTGACTCCAGATCCACAGAGATGTGGTTGACTCAAAACTGTCCCCCACTGAAATGGTCTAGCAAACCACTTGGTTAAAGAGCAATTTGGGATGGGCAACAAATGCTGGCTCACACAGTGCCCACGCCCCAAGACAAATTACAAAGAATCCCTGGAGCGTACCTTCAGTGCCTCAAGTCCAAAGCTGGCACAACAATATCGTGCTGGCACCTGGCACTTTCCTGACCACTGCTGGTCCCTGAATCCAACCATCCATGCACATGAGTGAATAAAAGCCAAATGCTGCTGATGCTGGAAATCTGAAATAAAAACAGAAAACGCTGGGAAAACTCAGCAGGTCCTGGCAGCATCTGTGGAGAGAGAAACCGTTGGCGTTTTGAGTCTGTTTTGACGCATACCTATGTTCTTGTAGGTGAAGAATGCTAAAACTGACTGAAAGGGAAGAACAAACTGTCATTTTATACAGCATTTTCCATGACCAAGCTGTTTGTGACTTACGGGGCAGTGAAGTTGTTCTGAAATGTAGGTAGTGTACAAATGTAGCAACTGCATTCCAACAGCAGCTACCACTAACGATCTGAAAATAACCCAGATCATTTGTTTTAGTGTGGGGTTAATTTTGGCCAGGACACGTGGAGTGCAGCCCAGGTTGTCTTTGAACAGTGCCGGGGGTATTTTATGTTCATTTGAGCGATGGGTGACTGTATTTAACATCCAGAAGTCAGAATCTCTAACGTTGATTCTCTCAATGCAATCTGGTTTGATTGATGTGCTCCAGTCACTGGAGTGGGGCTTAAGACCATGACCTCTGACTGTGAAGTGAGACTGCCACTGATTGAGTCACAGTCAACAGCATGGGCATTTATCCCATTTCTAACCATTTGTCTCTTTTTTTCAGGAAATGGATATTCTAGTTCTTCCATGCCATGAAACTGGGGCAGAAGCAGGCAAGCTTGATGACTGTTGGAGACATTCCCTGCCAATTATTGTCTATGCCATCAGCGAGGAACGTTTGACAGACTCTGAGGAAAGTGAGCTGCAGGAAATGAAAGAACATGCCCTGCCTGTTTTCTTCATCAAGGTACCGAAACACTTGAGCAGTCTCCACGCAGACTCTCACTCCGGAGCGGACAAGGAGCTCTCGGTGAAAAATTCCAAGTCTGAAAAGGAAAAGAGTTGCCTCTACCGTCAGCTTGCAAAGTTGGACTACTTGAACCCCACTGTAGGTGGGCTGTCCAACACTAGCAAAGCCCAAAGCATGTTGGTAGAACACTTTGAGAAGTTCCGGCAGCTTGGCGCATTTGCAAAGCAAGTGGTGCAGATGCACCTTGTGGATGCAGCGACTGTGCTGAATGGTGTCCACTGCCGCTGTTTGGATATCTTCATCAACCAGGCCTTCGACATGCAGAGAGACTTGCAGATCACTCCCAAGAGGCTGGAGTATACCAGGGACAAGGAGAATGAGCTGTTCCAGTCACTGATGCACATAGCCAACAGGAAGCAGGAGGAGATGAGAGACATGATCATCGACACACTCAGCGGCATGAAGGAGGAGCTCTTGGAAGAGGCGGCAAACTTGCAGTTCAAAGGTGAGATTCAAGTGACAAAAAGTTTTGCAACTTTACGGCAGCTGGCAGTTAACTGTTCATATTGATCATTGCACTTCAAGCGATTCTGCTTTAAGGTCCGATTCAATTGATGATATGTCAAGCGTTCTAATTTTGAAATTCTGTTCCTGCTGCTATCGATTATTCCAGGGGTAGGTGAAGGAGCTGGGAATGGATTTCAATGGGGACTGGGAGGAATGACATGAGAGCCTGTGATGCTCTGAGGCAAAAGCAAACACTGTGGTGATGATGAAGAAAATGAGCTAAAAGAGCACTGTTGTCTTAAGACTTTGCCTGTCCCATATTTGTAGAAGCCAACACAATGGTTAATTTTTTTCAAGTAACGGAAACAATTTTCCAGTGTTATTTCCCATATGTAAGATGGGGGCTAATTATCTTGCATTCTATTTTTTCACAAACATTATCCATTTTTAAAATCCATAGTTTGTTTTTCCTCGATATGAACTTCCATGAAACTGTGCTTTGAGAAGGAAGAGAATAGTTGTTCGTTAACCTTTTACAATTTCCGAGGGGGCATGGGGGCCCTCCGTTTCATGTCTCTTCTGAAAGACGGCACCTCCTTGACAGTGCAGAACTCCCTCAGTACCAAACTCCGGTTCTGGCTTCTGGAGTGGATCTGAATCTTCAGACTACTGCATTCTGCACAAGGTACCAGACTTCATTTGCAATTCTGGAACGTGCACCACTTGTGCTCAAAGGTTTGCCAATCTAGCACCGATTTTTCCACACGTTCTTTCGTTCTGCAGCTCTACCTTTAAAGTCAGTGGAGCTGCAGTGTGTTACGGAATCGGTTTATATTGACCGACTGATGAAAGTGCCAGATATAGGAAATGGTAATGACGCCGCTGCTTATGAAACTGAAGGTTGCATAGTTATCGTGACGTTAGTGAATCCACATAGCTCTGAAGAATGTGTAGGTGAATCCACATAGCTTTGAAGAATGTGTAGTTATAAGAAGAGTCTGTGGCTGTTTCTATTAGAACAGAGGAGTCTGGGCAGCACGGTGGCACAGTGGTTAGCACTGGGACTGCAGCACTGAGGACCCGACCCGGGTTCGAATCCCGGCCCTGGGTCACTGTCAGTGTGGAGTTGGCACATTCTCCCCGTGTCTGCGTGGGTTTCACCCCCACAACCCAAAGAAATGTGCAGGTTAGGTGGATTGGCCACGCTAAATTGCCCCTTAATTGGAGAGAAAATTAATTGGGCACTCTAAATTTATTTTAAAAAAGAACAGAGGAGGCTCGGGAGATTTTGAATCAGATGTCCTAGCAAACTTCTCTTGAACATCACATCATTAGAATGGATTAACTGGCCATTTCATCTCCTTGCTGTCACTTTTCCCAATATGGCAGTGCCAAGGCTTCCAAATTAATTAGGATTGATTTATTGGTAGGCAAAAGGATGCTGAAGACCTCGCACCAGACTTGTGCTATTTTGTGCTCCTTTGTTGTTTGCTATGAGGTTGGAAGTGCAAATCTTATGCTTTTGTCTGGAGCTTTTACTGACTGGTATATGGTGAGAGTGACACCTTGTGGTTAGACATTTCCCTGCAGGAGCTCTAAAATTAACCTCAACACAAACATTAACAACAGCAACTTGTATTTATGTAGTATCTTAAATGTCATAAAACATACCCAGACACTTCAATTTGACACCAAACCACACAAGATGATATAATGATCATAATCTTTATTAGTGCCACAAGAAGGCTTAGATGAACACTGCAATGAAGTTAAAGTGAAAAGCTTATCCCAAGCTTAATCAGAGTTTGGTTTAAAGATGGGTCGTAAAGGATAAAGTAATAGACTACGGGAGTATAATGCTTCATACAAAGTGTTGTTGAAATATTTGACAAGATTCCATTCGCTGAATCATTCTGAAATGCAGCGAATGTTTATTGCAGAGAGAAAAGCAGCAGACAGCCTGTCTGTGCCAGACGATGAAACGCGGCCAACTGATCCTTTTGGTGAGAAGCAACATTGGCCGAGTGGATGTCTGCTCGGCAAATAATGCTGTTCGGATCGTTAATGCCCTGCCGAAGCACTAGAATAGACAGATGGTTTAACATGTTGAAGGTTAGCATTTCCTACATTGTAGTGTTTGCTCCACAGCGTGCTGACTCTGCATTTGGACAGTAGCTCATTAAATTGTCAGCATTTATAAGGGCTTCACAGTTATTTTCACTCTTGTATGTGGTGTCGGCTTCGCTGGCTAGGCCAGCATTTATTGTCCATCCCGAATTGCCCTTGCAGAGGTGGTGGTGAGCCATCATGCTGAACTGCTGGATTCCATGTTGTGTAGGTACACCCGCAGTGCTGTTGGGGAGGGAGTACCAGGATTTTGACCCAGTGACAGTGAAGGAACAATGGGTAGCACTGCTGCTTCACAGCTCCAGGGTCCCAGGTTTGTTTCCCGGCTTGGGTCACTGTCTGTGCGGAGTCAGTACGTTCTCCCCGTGTCTGCGTGAGTTTCCTGTGGGTGCTCTGGTTTCTTCCCGCAAGTCCTGAAAGACGTGCTGTTAGGTGAATTGGACATTCTGAATTCTCCTTCTGTGTACCCGAACAGGCGTTGGAATGTGGCGACTAGGGGCTTTTCACAGTCACTTCATTGCAGTGTTAATGTAAGCCTATTTGTGACAATAAAGATTATTATTAATTATAGTTCTACGTCCGGATGGTGTGTGGCTTGGAGGGGGACTTGCAGGTCATATTCCCAACTACCTGCTTCCTTTGTCCTTTTTGAGGTGGTAGATGTTGCCGGGTTGCAATTGACAGCGTTAAGAATGTGGTCACTATGTTTGCAAATGCAACATACTTCATTTGGTGAAATACAGGGCGCAAGAATGATGCCCAACGATGTGGAGAGTAATTAACAAAAAATGATGGAAAATCTCAACAGGTCTGACAGCATCTATGGAGAGAAAAGGATGCTGAAGTTTCGAGTCTGGAGTCTTTGTCAAAAGAATCATCCAGACTCAGACGGTTAGCTCCCTTTTCTCTCCACCGATGCTGTCAGATCTGCTGAGGTTGTCCAGTATTTTCTGTTTTTGTTTCAGATTCCAGCATCCGCAGTAATTTGCTTTTATTTGGAGAGTAATTAAGATTCTTCCCTTTACTCCCCGGATAAATTTCACCTGCATTCCTTGAATCAGCAACTGTAAACTGTGTTGCTTGGGCAAGTGGCTTGCAAAGTTGCCTTGTTCCAGCATCTCGGGGATGTCAGCATTGAACTTTGTGTTTACCACATGTGTGTATTATGCAGCAAGGGCCATAGGCATTACCAGGCTGGCCACATGCATCTCGACCACTCTTGCATTGTTTGAAGTTCTCTCTATTTTAAGTGGCCTTGGCCTTGCACTGGCCGCTTTCATCACTGATGATGAGAGTATCGGGCGCGGACGCTGGCCAGGCTATCTACACCTGGTTTTATCTGCTAACAGGGGCGTTCTCTCTGCTGACCAATTTGTATTTCAATT
The DNA here is from genome assembly GCF_047496885.1 of Scyliorhinus torazame. Lineage (NCBI taxonomy): Eukaryota > Metazoa > Chordata > Chondrichthyes > Carcharhiniformes > Scyliorhinidae > Scyliorhinus > Scyliorhinus torazame. Next base: position 16,585,790 of record NC_092723.1, on the reverse strand, counting down.
TTTCTTTCCAAAAGGGACATTAGCAAAAGAGCATTGCATTTCAAAAATACATTTCAAAATCTCAGGACATCCCCAAAGCACTTCATAAGTAATACTTCGGAATTTCTTCACTGTTGTAATGTAGGAAACTTATCTCGTCATGTTCTCAAGTTTGTGGGAGCTTTCTGCGCACAAAGTCGGGGCTGACATTTTCACGGGATTTTCGCAGTAACTTCATTGTGGTATTAATGTAAGCGTACATGTGACTCTAATAAGGATTATTAGTGCATTACAACAGTGACTGCATTTCACAAGTGCTTCATTCCTTTGGGTTGTGAAGGGTGCTAATGAAATGCAAATTCTTTCATTGTCCCTACTTAACAGTTGGCCCGATGAGAGCTGAGCAAGTCCATGACTTTGGCCATACTTTCTCTCCTTAAGCAGGCAAAGAACACAAGATCGTTATCGTGCTAATGAAAAGCAAAATATTGCGGGTTCTGCAAATCTGAAATAAAAAGACAAAATGCTGGATAAACTCAGCAGGTTTGGCAACATGTATGGAGAGAGAAATAGAGTTAACGTTTTGAGTCCATATTACTTTTCTACAGCAATATAGAAGGGTCGTATGGACTCGAAACCGCAACTCTGTTTCTCTCCACGGATACTGCTAGACCTCCTGAGTTTATCCAGCATTTTCTGCTTTTTATCTTTACCCTTGTTGTCGGGTACCCCAATCCGCAAGTTATGACAATTGAATGAAATAGCTCTCAATATCACGTGATATCAATATCACTATCAATCTGGTCTGTTGCATTTGCTGCTTCCAATGCAGTCTACTCTACATTGGACAGACAAAGTACAGACTAGGTGACCACTTTGCAGAACACATTCGGTCCTTCTGCAAGCAGAACCCAGACCGTCCTGTTGCTGCCATTTCAACTACGATTCTGCCCTCCTGTCCACATGTCTGTCCTTGGCCTGCTGCAATGCTCCAATGAAGTCCAGTGCAAACTGCAGGAACAGCACCTCATCTTCCAATTAGACACGTTACCGCCTACTGGACTTAACATTGGATTCAACAACATCAGACTCGGAACTCTGGCCATCAACTCAAGAGTTACATTGGAGCCCAAAAGTAGTGCAAAGTTTTCCAAATCCGCCAACCCTTATTCAACCCCTATGTTAAAGCAGTTCAGCAAAACAGAATATGTAGATTCTGAGTAAGAGGCAGTTATGTCCACTTTGCCTGTTCTGCAGTATAACTGTTTCTTCTGATGAGCTTTTGAGAAATCCACCCAGAGGTGACTCTGCGATCTCTGATATAGTTCCAGCACAAAGGGGCAGCACGGTGGCACATTGGTTAGCCCTGCTGCCATGCGGCACCGAGGACCCGGGTTCGATCCCGGCCCCGGGTCACTGTCCATGTGGAGTTTGCACGCTCTCCAGTGTCTGCGTGGGTCTCACCCCCACAACCCAAAGATGTGCAGGGGAGGTGGATTGGCCACGCTAAATTGACTCATAATTGGAAAAATTTATCAAAAAAAATAATAGTTCCAGCACAAGAATGATACAGACGGGCTGAGTCTAGTGAGTGATAATCAAGCCTGTCACTCAAATGGTATTGGTATAAAAAATAATCTTTCATCATTTAAAATTACAGATCTTTGATTTTTCACAAGGTACGACTTATTGCAAGGGTTCGGATGAAGGTGGCCATGGCATACACAAAATTGTGCTTGATGTATTTAATGCTTTGTGTGATCATCTTGCATATTGTACATATAAATGAGAGTTCTAAAAAAAGATAATTGGAGATCCAGCGTGACCTTTATTACAAAGTCAGGGGTTGTTGAGATCACTGCAGAAGACACTGCCCTGCTTCATAACCAAACATCTAAACGAATTGCATTGCAATAACATAGAAGAATTTTAAGATAAATTTTAGCTTGGTATATGAATATTAAGATCATAAACTGCTATCTGGTGAATCTGCTTGCAAGGCTCACGTGGCAATAGCAGCGTGAGAGTTGAAATGAATGAAAATGAAAATCGCTTATTGTCACAAGTAGGCTTCAAATTAAGTTACTGTGAAAAGCCCCTAGTCGCCACATTCCGGCACCTGTTCGGGGTGGCTGGTACGGGAATTTAACCGTGCTGCTGGCCTGCCTTGGTCTGCTTTAAAAGCCAGCGATTTAGCCCAGTGTGCTAAACCAGCCCCTGGTTGTCCAACACTTGCCATCAGAGTTCTACCTTCACCCAGGAGTGTGAGCAGTTGTAATTGTTCCTCAACAGATTTGAGAAGATGAGTCTGTCCAAATGTTAGCAACCACGCTTCGTGCAGTGTGTCCAGAAATCAATCTCTGCCTTGAATATACTCAGCAACTGAGCATCCAAAATCCTCGGGGGTAGAGAATTCACAACCCTCTTTTTTTTTTTTTTTTTTCCTTCCATTTTGGTCTGAAATGGCCAACTCATTATTGTGAGATGGTGTCCCCAGACCACTCTCCTGGGCCTCTGGATTGCCAGTCCAGTGACATTACCACTATGCCGTCACCATCTCTATATAAAATGATCTACTAATGAATTGGTATTCAGCCATGGACCATTTACTGGATGCTTTCACCGTCTCCAAATTTTTCTGAAATGAAATGTATGATGTGGCGAGCGTGCATTGGTTAAATGAGACTTTTGTACCTTTAATTCCATCATCGCTATATTTTAGAGGAAGTCGCGCCATTGCATCATTAAAACAAAATTATATGTTTTTTCCAGTACTAGTCTGATATCAGTCCGATAATTTGTACTTCTTACATTTTGTATCCTCTCCACCCCTCCCCAGACATAATCATCTCGGAGAATGGTGAGACTGTTGGCAATAAGGACATTAAGTGCTGCATCAAACAGATTCAAGAGTTGATTATTTCTCGGTTAAATCAAGCGGTCGCCAATAAGCTCATCAGCTCCGTAGACTACCTTCGAGAGAGTTTTGTCGGGACCCTCGAACGCTGCCTCAAGAGCCTGGAGAAATCCAATCAAGATTCGGCCATGAACAATGCCACCAGCAATCACCTGAAACAGGTGTGTCGACAGTGGGTTCACCATCACAAGCTGAATGCAAAGAGAATTCTCAGAGCTGCACAATCTTGGTTGGTTTATGGTTGCACGCCATGAAAACTCTGCCCTAAAGCTCTAAAGTTTTTCAAATAGCGTCTCGTTCTTTTGCCAGAATTGTGGTGAATGGTAACTCGAAGGGTGATGAGAGTTTATTTTAACCTTATTTCCAGCAAGTGGGAGTTGAGAGCCTCAGTGGTTGGGAAACCCCATTGGCAGATTGAGCTTGGGCTCAAGAGTGTATGAATCTTGGAATAGAGAGCAACCTCTGGAATTGTAGGTTTTGATCGGCAAAAATAGACCCAGTCCCATCAAGTTTGCCTTCTCCCACCTTGGTTAGTCAGATGCTATGCCATAATAGAATGGACTAATCATTGGATTAGATTTGTTCAGTGTCACATGTACCAAGGTACAGTGAAAAGTATTGTTCTGCGTACAGTACAGTCAGATCATTCTACACATGAAAAAGATACATACGGCAAACATAAATACACAATGTAAATACATAGACACCAACATCGGGTGAAGCATGCAGGAGTGTAGTACTACTCAGTAGAGAAGATGTGTGAAGAGATCAGTTCAGCCCATAAGAGGGTCATTCAGGAGTCTGATAATAGTGGGGAAGAAACTGTTTTTGAATCTGTTAGTGCGTGTTCTTAGACTTTTGTATCTTCTGCCCGATTGAAGAGTTTAGAAGAGAGAATAAGTCGGGTGGTAGGGTCTTTGATTATGCTGCCTGCTTTCCCAAGGCAGTGGGTGGTGTAGACCGAGTGAATGGATACGAGTCCGGTTTGTGTGATGGACTGGACTGGGCTGTGTTCACAACTCTCTGTAGTTTCTTACGGTCTTCAGCCGAACTGCTGCCATACCAGGCTGTGATGCAGACAGATAGGATGCTTTCCCTGGTGCACCTGTAAAAGTCGGTAAGAGCCAATGTGGGCATGCCGAATTTCCATAGTTTCCTGAGAAAGTATAGGCACTGTTGTGCTTTCTTGGTTGTAGCGTCGATGGGGGTGGACCTGGACAGGTTGTTGATGTGCACACCTCGGAATTTGAAGCTGTCAACCATCTCCACCTCTGCCCATTGATGCAGACAGGGGTGTGTACGATGCTTCGCTTCCTGAAGTCAATGACCAGCTCTTTAGTTTTGCTGTTAATCAATCTCTATCGATGAGTTTAGAACAGACCCAAACAAACAAATTAATAAAACCCCAGACAGCTTTGAGAGCCAGACATCCAAAGCCACCATCTTCGTCCCCAGTCAGCATCCTTTACCACAAGCCATGTCTCAATATGCTACTTGTGCTGTGAATTGTATCTTTTCAGTTTTTTGCAAAATATTGTTGTCTTTTTCTAGATTTTAAATGCTGCTTATCACGTTGAGGTGACATTCCATTCAGGATCAACTGTGTCCCGGCTGCTTTGGGAGCAGATTAAACAGGTAAAGTTGCTTGCTTCTGTTAATTTGATTACACCACTGGATCAAAGTCTCACTGGATGAAAGTCACCACAGTCCCAGAGAACCATAGGCTGCTCTCCCCTTTTAAAGAGAGGGAGCTGACTGGTGATAATTTTACTTGATGGTCACTACACCTCAGGCGAGGGGCAAGGTTGAGAAGGTGGGCCTTCATGCATAACCTCTACTAGTACAGGAATTGAATCCACGCTGTTGGCGTCGCTCCGCATCACAAACCAGCCGTCCAGCCAACTGAGCTAACTGTCCCCCAAAACTACCGTTTAAAGGTGTTCCATGTTTCCTCATTCCAGTGCAGTATCTCCAAATGATTGGACATCTCTCCTTGTCATTCGTGTTGAAAGGCCTATCCTTTTTTTAATGCCCCCTAATGTTGAAAATTGCCCATCAATTGCTAAATGTGCTGTTGTGCTGAACATTTTGATTGGAAAGCACTGGGCTTAATTGCAGGTAATTGATCTCACAAGCGAACGGTAATGAAATATATTTTGGCTATGGTAAAATAAATGTCAGGAGTACGATTGTCAATGAATGGTTAGTTTTCTCATGATTGGTGAATACTTATTGCATCAGTGCAATTTCAGTTACATTGGGGTGGATCAGCAATGGCTTGCCTTAATAACTAACTTGTATATTCTCACTCAGGTAGAACAGAAGAATTCCATCCCTTGCTGATGTATATTGAGTTGCTGGATGTAAGCAGGGGATTTACAAGTTGAGCCAATGTACTTGCCCTCACTTTTTCTATTTTAATAATAGGGAACTGGACGAAAGTGCAACCAGGGCCTGCATTCCTGAATGCAGTCCAGTGTTCCCTGCTGGAAAGTGTGCCTGTGAATGACCAGATGTGTCTTCTATAATCAAGTAGTCTGCTAGTTTATTCTTTGTAAAGATATTCATGAAGACTGACCACTTGGATGATGCACCGGAGAGCTGCTGGAACCCATGGAACCGCATCTCTGCAAGAATCCGCACCTTGCAAAAACAATTGAAGAAACTGAAGCTATATAATTTCTTTTTAAATGGTTATCCAGAGATTGGTGACGTTCCTTGTTAGAAAATCTTGCAAGTTTAGTGTTTTTGTCTCTCTCTTTCCTGTAGATTGTTCATAGGATGCCTTGGGTACATCCCCCTTCTGTGACAATTGAGTGGAAAAGGAAAATTGCTCAAGATGCCATAGAGAGCCTCTGTGCATCAAAACTTGCCAAGAGTATATGTAGTCAGTTCCGCACTCGGCTCAACAGTTCTCATGAAGCATTTGCTGCCTCTCTACGACAGGTTTGTTCATGTTGACCAAATATATTAAAGCACGTGCTCACTTGTACTTCAAGCATGATTATAGATCCTGTTCACTTCCTTAACCAGTCTCTGCGGTTGAAAGGCGTGTCTTCTGTAGCTTCTTGTCAGCCGTGTCTGAATCTGGCCTGAGTCAGAAAATTGTGGGTTTTAGTTCCATCTAGAGACTTTACCACAAAATCTCACTGACACTCATTCAGTTGTGGATGAAACGCTGAAACGTGCCTTCGCTAGATATAAAAGATCCTGAAGTATGACTTCAAATAAGAATTGGAAGTTCTCATGGTGTCCTGGTCAATATTTATACCTCTGCCAACATAATTTATTTAAAAAGAACAGCATATTTGGTCATGATTACATTGCTATTTGTGGGATCTTGCGGTGTGTGAATTGGCTGCTGTGTTTCCCACACTGCATATTCCTTTGGTACAATTGATTACATTTAAAGTACTTAATTTGGCTGTAAAGCACATGGTGATGTCCAGTGGTTATAAAAGTGCTTTAGAAATGCAAAGCTGCCTTTCTTGACAGCAGCTGCTAATATTTGTACCGTGCTTTTAACAGAAAACATCCCAGAGTGCTTTACTGGAGTATCTCAAAGCAAAACATGACAGCTATGTGAGGAGAGGGTAGTGGGTGCCTGGAACTCGCTACCGGAGGAGGTAGTGGAAGCAGGGACGATAGGGACATTTAAGGGGCATCTTGACAAATATATGAATAGGATGGGAATAGAAGGATACGGACCCAGGAAGTGTAGAAGATTGTAGTTTAGTCGGGCAGTATGGTCGGCACGGGCTTGGAGGGCCGAAGGGCCTGTTCCTGTGCTGTACATTTCTTTGTTCTTTGTTCTTTGAGATATTGCATTAAATGACTGCAAATTTGCTCTGTTAGATTTAGAGGAATGTCTTAAAGGGAAAAAGTGTCATGAGGCCAATTTGTGTAGGGAAGAAATTCTTTGAGTTTGGGGCCAAGCAATTGAAGGCGTGCGTGGCTGTCAATGGTGGAGCAATTTGAAATCAGTAATGCTTAAGGGCCCAGAGTTAGCGGAGTGCAAATATTTTGAGGATTGTGGGGCTGGAGGAGGTTCCAGAGATGGAAGGACAGCGCCATGAAGGGATTTGAAAGCAAGGATGAGTTTAAAAAAAAAAAAAAAAAAAATCAAGATGTTTCTGAACCAGGAGCCAATATAAGTCACCAAACACTAGATGACGCAAGTTAACACATGGTCATCCAAGTTTTGGATGACCTCCAGTTTACAGAGGGTACATTGTGGGAGGCCAGCGGGATGAGATTGGATTAGTCGAGTCTAGAGCAGGCAAAGGTGCAGATGAGCTGAGAAGGGGAAGACTGAGTCAGGCTATGGGGCTGGTAATAGGCAGTCTTAAGGGCTGGACTTGGGAGAGCGAAGAAGTTGGTATTTAGAAAATGAAGTTTGAAGAGACGACTGCAAACAATTAATTAGGGGAAATTTCTTCTCGCCCAGCGAATACACCGGTCAGCGTTCTTTCAAAGCATCCCCAGATTAATTGATATTTCATCTCATTGCTGCTTGTAGAATCTTGCTGTGTATAAAATGGCTATTTTATGTCATTGTGCTGCAAAGTAATTAACTGTGTGAAACACTTTGGGCCTTTTCTGAGACATTTTTCTGAGAAATGATGCACAAATTGGCTCTCCTATTTGGTTAAAACGTAAAATCAAGACTGCACCACTTATCCCGTGATAAAAAAAATTAAAGTGGACAAATGAAGGGTATCACCAAAGTGTGATGCATAGAATTAATTGCAGCTGGCAATTCTGCCCAGTTTTTTTTTTGTTGCCAGTGTTTATGCTCCAGATAAACCTCCCTGTTCACCCCTCCCCCACTATCTTTTCATTAGAACTCCAACATATCCTATCCATTTTCCCACACGTTTATCTAACTTCACTTTCAACGCATTGACTCCCCCCTTAAATTCTTCAGAGGGTTCGATTTCTCTGCTGTTCCTCCACAGCTTGAAACAGGGCTTTCGGGAAGGCTAGAAAAAACTGAAGATATGTGGTTGAAAGTAAGGAAAGATCACGCCCCACGCCTAGCTCGCCTTTCACTGGAAAGCCGTTCTCTCCGGGATTTGCTGCTGCATGGTAAGGTTGCTTTTTTTGAGGGTCTTTTTGTTGCTTGGCGTTTGGGGGCCTTTAAAGCTCTAATGGCTCGGTAACATGTGCGTGGCATAACATTCCTACTATGTCATATTAAATATGTCTCCCTGTATTGGGAACAGAAATGGGCGATTCAGCTTCTTGAGCTGATTCAATTAAATCAGGGCTCACCGTTATCTTCATTCCATCTACCTGCTTTGGTTTTTAACCCTATCTTGTCTATCTCCGATTATAAAATTTAAATTGACCCCAGCTTCAACAGGTTTTTTTAATGAGGGATTTCAAAATGTCCAGTCCCCCATTGTGTGAAAACATATTTCCTAACTTTACTCCTAAATGGCCTATGCCAAATCTGTGTGGTTAGACCCTCTTGCTCTGGACTTCCCCACTAGAGGAAATAGGGTGATTGAAAGCTCGTAAGCACCTTAATTAGATCACCTGTGATCATCTATACGCGAGGGATTAAAACCTATGCAGCCAGTCATCATTTAAGCCTTTTAACCTTCCAAGGGAGCCTGTACTGGAGGGCCAATGTATTCTTCCCCGGGTGCAGTGCCCACAACTAAACACAGTACTCTAATTGTGTTCGACTCTCTAACACAGGTAAACCTAAATTAGGGCGTGAGTTGGGCCGTGGCCAGTATGGAGTTGTGTACCTGTGCGATAGTTGGGCTGGCCACTCACCCTGTGCACTGAAGTCTGTCGTGCCTCCAGATGACAAACATTGGAATGACCTTGCACTAGAATTCCACTACACCAGGTAGGATCTGTGCCGAGCTTGATATCTAGTGTTGTTTCACAAAGAATCTTCAGTCTTTCTTGGCGGACCTTGTCTAATCGTACGTACATTTGTATTCAGCATGATAATCGCAACCAGAAGGGTTCAGTGACTGGTGTAAACTGCTTTCATAGGGTGCACTGGTTCTGCTACAGTTGGTCTTATCAGAATTTTACCGCTGAACTCTAGTTTTCATAAAGTCAGAGTTTTACAGCACAGAAAGGCCATGAAGCACCGATCTATTCTAAGGCCATTTGCCAGCATTTGGTGCGTAGCCTTGTATGTTATGGCATTTCAGGTGCTCATCTAAATGCTGCTTCAATGATGTGAGGAGAATTCGTGCATCTACCACCCTTTCAGGCAGTGAGTTCCAGATCTCTTTTCCCCCCCCCCACCCCCCTCCCGAACCCATCTAAATCTCCTGCCCATTACTGTAAATCAATGCCCCTGGTTATCGACCCCACTACTAAGGGGAAAAGTTTCTTCCTATCCATATCCCATATCCATTGGGCAGCACGGTAGCATAGTGGTTAGCACAATTGCTTCACAGCTCCAGGGTCCCAGGTTCGATTCCCGGCTTGGGTCACTGTCTGTGCGGAGTCTGCACGTTCTCCCTGTGTGTGCGTGGGTTTCCTCCGGGTGCTCCGGTTTCCTCCCACAGTCCAAAGATGTGCAGGTTAGGTGAATTGGCCATGCTAAATTGCCCATTGTGTCCAAAATTGCCCTTCGTGTTGGGTGGGGTTACTGGGTTATGGGGATGGGGTGTGGGCTTGGGTAGGGTGCTCTTTCCAAGAGCTGGTGCAGACTCGATGGGCCGAATGGCCGCCTCCTGCACTGTAAATTCTATGATTCTAAATTCTATGATTCTATGTCTCATAATTTTATACACCTCAATCACAAAAACAACCCTTGGCCAACACCCTCCTGCCACTAAACCAATTTTGGATCCAATTTGCCAAATTGCTCTGGATCTCATGGACTCTTATTTCTTGATCAATCTCCAGTGGGGCACTTTGTCAGAAGCCTTTCTGAAGTCCATGTGGACTACATCAACTGCACTGCCCTCATCTATGCCCCGAGTCACCTTGAAAAATGTAATTGTTAGACATGAAAATTAAGGTCAGACCTCTGCAATCCCCCCTCTTGCCTCACCAAGCAGCCCAGGATACATCTCATCTGGTCCTGGGAGGGTTATCCACGTTTAAACCCACTAAAACCGCTGACACCTCCTCCCTCTCAATGCTGATCTGTTGAATTATATCACAGTCCTCCCCCTCTCTGCTTTCTATACCTACATTGTCCTTCTCCATAGTGAACACAGATGCAAAGTACTCATTTAATAAAATCTCACCTACGTCTTGCAGCTCCACACTTAGATTACCACTTGGTCCCTAATGGGCTGTACTTATTCTCTGGTTACCCTCCTGCCCTTAAAATACTAATAAAACATACAATCTTGACTAGCACAAACTAGGTAGCGTCTCATTGGTATTGCTTGAAATGAGTTTGTTCTATTTCTACCTTCTACCTAGTCCTGTGAGGACTGGTCTTGCACAAATTCCCACTGGACAGCCACTTTGTAAAATTGGGAAGAATTCACAGGAGGCTTCTAATATTGCAACTTGGCAATATATTACTGGCGCCTGTTCCAAAGAAGAGTCATATTGGACTCAACATTAACCCTGTCTCCCCTCCACAGATGCAGCCAGACCTGCTGAGTATTTCCTGCACTTTTGTGTTTTTAATTCAGATCTCCAGCATCCACCATATTTTGCTTTCATTGGAGCTACATCTGGTTTTTACTTGATTTCGGAGAGCTTGGTGGTGCAGATTTAGCTCCCAAGCTAAACCCCAGCTTGGGGCTGATTGAGCACAGTGGGCTAAATAGCTGGCTTGTACTGCAGAACAAGGCAGCAGCGTGGGTTCAATTCCCATATTGGCCTCCCTGAACAGGTGTCGGAATGTGAGCGTAACTTCATTGAAGCCTACTTGTGACAAATTATTATGATCTTTTGCCACAGTTTTCATGTCAAATTCCCTAACCAGTCCAATACCCTGCAGGGGAGCAAATGTTAACTCCCAAGATGTCACCCCAAAAGTTGAGTGCTGATTGGTTTGATCAGGGTTACTGCAGTTGCAGCTAGATGAGCTTTTGAGATGCCACTTGTGCATAAATGGTCACATCCAACATGTCCATTCCTTATTTTATTGAGGATTATTCACATGCTCTTGGGTGAGATTGAAGCCTGGATGTTGCATGTCAGTTTTTCTAGTAAGATTAAATAATAGAGAGGCGAGGGACATTCAAGGCGTAGAGTTGGTATTTGGATGGTGTGGAGGGCACATGGTCAATGGTGGTAAGAAATTCCCTGACATGACATTTTGCAACAAACATTTAAAAAATCTGACAGAATAATCTGCTCTGAACAGGCAAGTTATAAATTTTGAATACCCAATTATTGTTTTCCAATTAAGGGGCAATTTAGCGTGACCAATCTACCTACACTGCACATATTTGGGTTGTGGGGGTGAGACCCACACAGACATTGAGAGAGAATGTGCAAACTCCCCACGGACAGTGATCTGGGGCTGGAATCGAACCCGCGTCCTCAAGTTTAAAATTAGAAACACCGCTAATTTGTGAAATTAAAATAAGAGGTATATATGTTACTGTTTCCAAATTCAAGTCCAGAGGGATGGAAATGAAGAAATCTATATTGGTTGTCATTGTTTAACCTTGCAATTCAGAATATTCAACTAAGTTTTAACTGTGTTTCTAAAATTGAAAACCAGTGTTTTATTTCTTCCTCCAATAGATCTTTACCCAGACATGAACGACTGGTTGACCTTCATGGATCAGTAATAGACTACAGTTATGGAGGTGGATCCAGCATTGCTGTCCTGTTGATCATGGAGAGACTACACCGAGATCTCTATGCTGGACTGAAGGTAAACACAAAGGAAGCTGACTGCTCTTCTACACTAGACTCTGGCTCGGTCTAGGAGTGAGTTATTCAGCTCCTCCAGCCTCCTCCAGTCAATTAAGCAGTGACTGATCTGCACCTAAACTTCATGTATCAGATTTTGCTCCATTTCCATTCGTAACCTTGCCCATGAAAATCTAGTGATCCTGTCCAGTTGACCCCTGCATTCACAACCTTTTGGGGAATGAGTCTCGAGTGTCTGCTGTGCGGTGTATAGAGAGCTTCCTGATAGCAATCCTGAAGGACCTTGGGTTTAATTTTAAGATTGTGGCGTTTGGTTTTGATTTCACCACCAAGGGAAATAATTTCTCAGTGTCTGCACTATCAAATCATTTTTAATTTTTTTTAAATGCCTCGATCAGATCTACCACCCTATACCAAGATTTTGTTATTCTCCGGTCTGGCAGATGAGGAAACCCTCCTTGCTTTGGATGATATGGAGGTGTAATTTGTAAATTATCTGCACCACCTAATGCAGATGCTCTGACTCTGCGCCTCATTTATCCATCTTCCCCTTAAATACATTCTACTGTTCTCCATAACTAGCTCATGTGGTTGTGAGGTCACCATTCCAGTTACACTCTGGGTAAAAAGGTTTCTCCTAAATTGAGTCTTTAAAGTGACTGTGATATTTACTATCCAAATAGAACCTTCCTGCATTAAACGCCTCATAACAAAGGCCTCTTATCAGTTCACCCCAGAGTGTCTCTTGTAGAGAAAAGAGCTTCAGTCTGTTCAATCTTTCCACTTTTGGTATTATCCCTGTAAATCATTTTTCGTGCTTCTTATGGTCTGGTGATCAAAACTACTCACAGCAGAGGCTTCCGGGTGCGGCTATGCAGAGCTAGGTCGCATATTCGGCAGCTCCTGCTTGGAACGGACTTTTGGGCTCTTTTACAGGGCCCCCACGGCATTTGTTTGACATTTCCCGGTGTGGGAAGAAGGCGGCAATATTCCCCCGACAGTGTCCCCCAGGAAGGGTATGTCTCTTGGTTGCCAGACACACGCAGAAACAGTGAAAGATTTGGCTGCAACTACAGGATAAACAGGGCCTCTTCCAGCATGCAGGCGGGGGAAGGGCAAGCTTAAAGCTGCAAGCTGACCTGAGGGCCTGTATCAAAGGTGAATTCTAGCAGCAGAGGGAACAACTGTGAAAAGACCTCATCAAGGCCACTGAAGGGACTTCCGGTTGCGGTGATGCCTAGCTAGCCGCACGCTTCGGCGGCTCCAGCTCCGACGGACCTTCGGGCTCTTTTAAGAGCCTCAACGGGGAATTTTTCGACGACGCAACCCGGTGTGGGGCGTGTGAGAAGGGAGTCCCCCCCAAACGAAGGAGGAAAAAACCGGCGGCGGCGGCTGCAGCGCGAGGAATCGTCGACCAAAGGGTCAGAAAGAGAGAAGTACAAGATGGCGGCGGAGAAAGCGCAGGCGACATGGGGGCCTGAGCATGAAATTGTGAGACGGTGCGTGGAGCTGCTGAAGAGGGAGGTGCTGACCCCGTTGCTACAGGCAATTGAGGGGCTCAAGGAGACATTAAAGACCCAGGAGACAGAGCTCCGTGTGGTGGAGCAGAAGGTGACAGATATTGAGGACGAGATCCTGGGCCTGGCGGTTAAGACACAGACGCACGAGGCACTTAATAAAAAGTGTACTGAAAGGATCGAAGCCCTAGAAAATGGAGCGCGAAGGAAGAACCTTCGGATACTGGGTCTCCCTGAGGGTGTGGAAGGAGTGGACTGTGGAGCGTACGCAAGTACGATGCTGAGCTCACTGATGGGTGCTGAGGCCCCTACGGGCCCCTTGGAGGTGGAGTGGGCAAATCGGATTCCGGCGAGAAGACCAAAAGCGGGAGAACCACCCAGGGCGATAATCGTGCGATTTTACTGCCTTAAGGATAGAGAAGAGGTCCTGAGATGGGCTAAAAAGGTGCGGAGTAGCAGATGGGAGAATGCAGTGGTACGGGTATACCAGGATTGGAGTGCGGAGGTGGCGAGAAGGAGGGCGAGCTTCAACCGAGCCAAAGAGGTGTTGCATAAAAGGAAGGTGAAGTTCGGGATGCTGCAGCCGGCAAGACTATGGGTCACGTATCAGGAGAGACACCATTATTTCGAGACGGCGGAGGAAGCATGGACCTTCATCAAAGAAGAGAAATTGGATCGGAACTGAGGGACTGATGCTGCAGGAAATGTTATTGTTAATGTTACGGTGGAAGTTAATTGAGAAGTAAACAGGGAAGGGGGGAGACATTGGGGAAATGTGGGCGCCGGTGAGGGGGGAAAGACGGGACATAGTTGGAGAATGGGGAAGGGGAGGGGAAGGGGAGGGGGAGGGGAAAGGGAGCTGCGCCATAAGAGGCGGGTCAGGTAAAGGGATGTTCCCGCACCAGAAAGAATAAGGCGGGAAGACAGGCGCAAGGCGGATGGGAGTTCCCCACATGGGGGGGGTCGAGGAGTGAGCAGGAGTAGCCGGGGTCAGTTGAAGTCAGCTGACTTACGGAAGTAATATGGGGGGAGCAATCAAGCTAGAAAGAGATCTAGCGGGGAGGGGAGGAGGGAGGGAGAAGGGGGGGGGGGACAACTGGGTTGCTGCTGCGGAAATCCAAAAGGAAATGGCTAAAGAGTGGGTGGGCGGGGATGGTGTGCGACGCTGGGGGAGCGAGCGGGAGCGCGGAGGCGGGATATGGGACTGGCCTAGAGAAGGTAATGGCTAGTCGACACGGGAGGGGGGCAGGTAGCCCCCTAGTGAGGCTGATCACGTGGAACGTGAGAGGCCTGAACGGACCGATAAAAAGGGCCCGAGTGCTCGCGCATTTGAAAGGACTAAGGGCAGACGTGGTTATGCTCCAAGAGACGCACCTAAAGGTGGCGGACCAAGTTAGGCTAAGGAAAGGATGGGTGGGACAGGTGTTCCACTCAGGACTGGACGCAAAGAATAGAGGGGTGGCCATTTTGGTGGGGAAACAGGTCGCATTTGAAGCAAAGAACATCGTAGCAGATAGCGGAGGTAGATATGTAATGGTGAGTGGCAGGCTGGAGGGAATGGAGGTCGTGTTGGTTAACGTGTATGCCCCAAACTGGGACGATGCGGGATTTATGAGACGGATGCTGGGGCGTATACCGGACCTGGAGGTAGGAAACTTGATTTTAGGAGGGGACTTTAATACGGTGCTGGACCCGGGGCTAGATAGATCCAGCTCAAGGACCGGAAGAAGGCCGGCAGCGGCCAAGGTACTTAAGGGGTTTATGGACCAAATGGGGGGAGTGGATCCATGGCGATTTCTTAGACCTAGGGCTAGGGAGTATTCCTTCTTCTCCCATGTCCATAAAGTGTACTCCCGGATAGATTTTTTTGTTTTGGGAAGGTCGTTGATCTCTAGGGTGGAAGAAGCTGAGTACTCAGCCATAGCGGTTTCGGATCATGCCCCACATTGGGTGGACCTGGAATTAGGAGAGGAAAGGGAGCAGAGAACACTCTGGCGATTAGATGTGGGACTGATGGCGGATGAGGGAGTGTGTGCAAGAGTGCGGGGGTGTATTGAGAGATACCTGGAGGTCAATGACGACGGCGAGGTCCCTGTGGGAGTGGTATGGGAAGCACTAAAAGCGGTGGTCAGAGGAGAGCTGATCTCCATTGGGGCCCACAAAAGGAAAACAGAGGCCAAGGAAAGGGAAAGATTACTGGGGGAGATTTTAAGGGTGGATAGGGAATTTGCAGAGACCCCGGAGGAGGAATTGTACAGGGAGAGGAGACGACTCCAGACGGAATTTGACCTTCTGACCACCAGAAAGGCGGAGGTACTGTGGAGGAAGGCACAGGGGAGGAGGTATGAATATGGGGAAAAGGCGAGTCGCCTGTTGGCTCATCAATTGCGAAAGAGGGCAGCAGCGAGGGAAATAGGAGGAATTAGAGACGAAAGGGGAGACACGGTGCGAAGGGCAGGAAAGATAAATGAGGTGTTCAAGACCTTCTATGAGGAACTGTATAGGTCTCAACCCCCAGAGGGAGAGGAGGGGATGCGGCAGTTCCTGGACCAATTGAGGTTCCCGAAAGTGGAGGAGCGGGGGGTGGTAGGCCTGGGGGCACCGATTGGGGTGGACGAGGTTATTAAGGGACTGGGAAGCATGCAAGCAGGGAAGGCCCCAGGACCAGACGGGTTCCCGGTGGAGTATTACAGAAAATATGTGGACTTGTTGGCCCCGTTGATGGTGAGGACGTTCAATGAGGCCAGGAAAGGGGGGACTCTACCCCCGACGATGTCGGAGGCGACGATATCGTTAATTTTGAAGAGGGATAAAGATCCGTTGCAGTGCGGGTCCTATAGACCCATTTCATTGTTGAACGTGGACGCCAAATTGTTGGCAAAGGTACTGGCATCGAGGATAGAGGACTGTGTCCCGGGGGTGGTGCACGAAGACCAGACAGGGTTCGTAAAAGGGAGACAACTGAATGTTAACGTGCGACGACTATTAGGGGTGATAATGATGCCCCCAGTGGAGGGGGAGGCAGAGATAGTGGCGGCAATGGACGCAGAGAAGGCATTTGATAGGGTGGAGTGGGAGTATTTATGGGAAGTGTTAAGGAGGTTTGGGTTTGGGAACGGGTTTATTAGCTGGGTTAGACTTCTTTATGGGGCTCCAACGGCAAGCGTAGTTACAGGTCGACATAGATCGGAGTATTTCCGACTATATAGGGGAACAAGACAGGGATGCCCGCTGTCTCCATTGTTGTTCGCGTTGGCAATTGAACCTCTGGCCATGGCGTTGAGAGACTCCAGGAAATGGAGAGGGGTGATTAGAGGGGGAGAAGAACACCGAGTCTCGTTATATGCGGATGACCTATTGTTATACGTGTCGGACCCAGCGGGGGGAATGATAGAGGTTATGCGAATTTTGAGGGGGTTCGGGGATTTCTCGGGGTATAGGCTAAACATGGGGAAGAGTGAATTATTTGTGATACATCCAGGGGACCAGAGTAGAGAGATAGAAGGCTTGCCTCTAAGGAAAGTGGAAAGAAACTTCCGATACCTGGGGATTCAGATCGCTAGGAGCTGGGGAACCTTGCACAGACTTAATCTGACACGGTTGGTAGAACAAATGGAGGAGGACTTCAAGAGGTGGGACATGCAGCCTCTATCGCTGGCGGGCAGGGTGCAAGCAATTAAGATGATGGTCCTCCCGAGGTTCTTATTTGTATTTCAATGTCTCCCTATACTAATCACTAAGACCTTTTTTAATAAAATAGACAGGAGCATCACGAGCTTCGTGTGGGCAGGGAAAGTTCCGAGAGTAAGGAGGGGGTTCCTTCAGCGTAGTAGGGACAGAGGAGGATTGGCACTACCGAACTTGGGCGATTACTATTGGGCTGCCAATGTGGCAATGATACGTAAATGGATGATGGAGGGTGAGGGAGCGGCGTGGGAAAGACTGGAGAGAAAGTCCTGTAAAGGGACGAGTTTAGAGGCGCTGGTGACGGCGCCGCTACCGATCTCACCTAAAAAGTTTACCACGAACCCGGTGGTGGCGGCAACATTGAATATCTGGGGACAGTGGAGGCGACAGAGAGGGGTGCGGGGAGCCCTGGTGGGGTCCCCAATCAGGAACAACCATAGGTTCGCCCCAGGAAGAATGGATGGAGGATTTCAGAGCTGGTTCCAGTTGGGAATTAGGAGGGTGGGAGATTTATTTATAGATGGGACTTTTGCGAGCTTGGGAGCATTGGAGGAAAAGTATAAGTTGCCCCGGGGAAATTTCTTGAGATATATGCAGGTGAGGGCATTTACTAGACAACAGGTGAGGGAATTTCCATTGCTCCCGACACAGGGGATACAGGACAGGGTGCTTTCAGGGGTGTGGGTCGGAGAGGGCAAGGTGTCAGAGATTTACCGAGAGATGAGGGAAGAGGGGGAGGAGTCGGTGGGCGAACTAAAAGGAAAGTGGGAAGAAGAACTAGGGGAGGAGATAGAGGAGGGTATGTGGGCTGATGCCCTAAGCAGGGTAAATTCCTCTTCCTCATGCGCCAGGCTTAGCCTGATTCAATTTAAGGTGCTACATAGAGCACACATAACGGGAGCAAGATTGAGCAGGTTCTTTGGAGTGGAGGACAAATGTGGGAGGTGTGGCGGGAGCCCGGCAAACCACGCACATATGTTTTGGGCATGCCCGGCACTGGAAGGGTATTGGAAGGGAGTGACGGGAGTGATTTCGCGGGTGGTGAAGGCCCGGGTCAAACCAGGCTGGGGGTTAGCTCTATTTGGAGTTGCGGAAGAGTCGGGAGTGCAGGAGGCGAAAGAGGCCGACGTTGTGGCCTTTGCGTCCCTAGTAGCCCGGCGCAGGATCCTACTCATGTGGAAGGAGGCGAAACCCCCCGGACTGGAGGCCTGGGTAAATGATATGGCGGGGTTCATTAAACTGGAGCAGATAAAGTTTGCCCTGAGAGGATCGGCTCAAGGGTTCACCAGGCGGTGGCAGCCATTTCTCGACTACCTAGGGGAACGTTAGAGGGAAGACAGATGACCAGCAGCAGCAACCCAGGGGGAGGGGGGGGGGGGGGGGGGGGAGGGGGGGTTTAGTTTAGGTCAAAGATAAAGGGGTTTTGTTACTTGTGTATTGTTTAAAATTTCTGTATTGTTATTGTTGCGTTTGCTTTGTAAGAGGGGAAAAATTGTTGTTTGGGAAAAAATTTTCAATAAAACATTTATAAAAAAAAAAAAAAAAAAAAAAAACTACTCACAGCACTCCAAGTAAAATTTTATGCAAGTTTAATATAACTTCAGGAAATTATATAAATTTAGTGTAATTCAAAATAAAATAGTGAGTAAGCCTGTTGCCTTTTTTTAGCCTGATTTAGTTAAGTGGGTGAATAGAGGGGGAATAATTTAATGATATGGGGATGCATAAAGCAATGACAACAAATCCATACAGAGGATTATTTTAAAGATTTCTGTTTGTATGTCTCGTGATTTTAAGGAGTTCCATCATGGTATGCTGTAGGAAAGGGATGGAGCTATTGTTTTCATCCAGATCAAACTCCTCCCTGTGGAATTGCCAGGGCATTGGCACCATTGTAATGCAATTGTTGTAAGACCTACACAGGAGTCTCTGTAAATAGCAGAGGTGCTTTGGGTAACTTGGTCAGCATTCCTCCTGTTTTTAAAACTAATTTAACCGGCCATTATGTTGGCACAATAGTTACTTTGTTGACTCAAGTCAATAAGTGATTCATTATATATGAAGCATATTGAGACTTGAGGTGCACAATCGATGCAAGTTGTTTGCTCTCCGGTAGGTTTTTGGTTGTTACAATTAACTCTAATCAGTCAGCTAGTTTCCTATCTCTCGAATGCAGTCAGCATGTTGAGGGACAGTCATCATTGGAAAACTCACCCAGTGCCCTTTTCCCATTATTTTTAAATGGAGTTGCGCACGGGCACCTAGGTAGTATTCCAGTTGTCCAACACTTCGGATGTCCAAGCTTTCAGCCATTGTTTGAGTAGACGCCGGAGCATAGATTTGAATGTTGCTTTTTGTTTTACTCATTCATCTAACGAAAGCGCCTCAAACGCTAGAAACCTTATAGAAGAATTGCATCTGTCTTGGTTTGGTGTGCATTTTGCTGTAGTTAAGTTCAGTGGTACACTTTGACGCCATCGCAATTGTTTCTGACTTCTGACTGACTGCCTGAAGCTGTTGTAGACACAAGTCTTACTCTAAATTTAGAAATTGTTTCTATTTTCTAGGTTGGCCTGAAGCTTGAAGTGCGTTTGCTGATTGCTCTCGATGTAGTGGAAGGTATCCGGTTTCTCCACCGCCAAGGACTCGTGCATCGAGACATCAAATTGAAAAATGTCTTGGTAAGATTTAAAAGTTCTGGCTTTACCTAATAGGTTTGTGTTGTCTTTTACTTACCTTTTGTACACTGAATGGTCGCTTATTTAGTTCACTGGAGTCTTACTATCTCACTGTATTCCTTCAAATTCATTCATCTCTTTCAGTCTTCACCTGAAGCAGGGTTAGAGAACAGCCCTAACGGGCCAATGCATTTGCTTCTCACTGGACTAAGGACAGCTTTTTGGAAAAATTGTTTCTCTCTTGTGGATTGATTCCACTTCTTATCAAGTTCAAATTTCCATTGAATCACAATACACAGAAGGAGGACCTTCACCCTACAGTGTCTGTATTGGCTCTTTGAAAGAGATGACTATTATTCCCACTCTCCACTTTCCCCATAACCCTGAAAATGTCATTTTCAAGTAAATATCCAATTCCCTATTGAAAATTGCATTCAATCAGTTTTCCCCATTTAGTCAGTACATTTTAGATCATCATGTATTGCATAAAATAATTCATTCTTCCCGAACCCCTGGATTTTAAAAATAACCATTTGTCTTAAATCTGTATCCTTTGATCATCAACACTCCTGCCAGTGGAAACAGTTCTTATTTACCCGATTCCATTCCCTCAATTTTGAACATGATCAAATCTCCCCTTAAACTTTCTCTGCTCCAAGAAGAATAATCCCAATTTATTTAATATCTTCACTTGTGTTCTTTTTAAGAATATGAAATGCTGTTTTGTTTCCTCTGTAACATATATCTGACCAGGTATGTTTACCCTGTATACTCAATTTGTTTGCAGCTTAGTATTTTTCCACCTTTGGCGACGATGGGGAGAATTTCATAGCTTTCCTATCTGTGCTCCAGTAGTGAAATACTCAGATCCATTACGGTCGAAGTAAGATTTGGTTCAGTAATCTAGCAATGAAAGTGAGGAAATATTGGTACAAAACAACTTTCCATTTTATTGTGAATAGCAAGATACAGAAGTGGAAACAAAACGTTATTTGTCCAAACTTGTAGATCAACTTGTATCAATTTTGCCTTCCTTCCATTTAGTACAGCAGTTGGGAAATCATGTTGCAGCTATATAAAATCTTGGTTAGGCAGCATTTGGAGTATTGCGTGCAGTTCTGGTTACCACATTATCAGAAGGGCATGGAAGCTCGAGTGCAAAGAAGGCTCACCAGGATCTTGCCTGGTCTCGAGGGTGTTGGTTATGAGGAGAGTTTGAATAAACTAGGGTTGTTTTCACTGGAAAGACGAGGTTGAGAGGAGACCCGATGGAGGTCTATGAAATTATTAGAGGCATAGACAGGTGGATAGTCAAAGGCTTTTTCCATAGGTGGAAGTGTCAGTTACAAGGGGCACAGATTCAAGGTGAGAGGGGGAAAAGTTTAAAGGAGATGTGCGGGGTAAGTTTTTCACGCAGAGAATGGTGGGTGCCTGGAATGCGCTGCCACTGGATGTGGTGGAAGCAGGCACATTAGCGACATTTAAAAGGCATCTGGATGGGTACACGAATAGAGGGATATGGACAGTGAGGGCAGAAGGATTTTTTCTGTAGTCATGACATTCTGATCGGTACAGGCCTGGAGGGCCGAAGGGCCTGTTCCTGTTCTGTAATTTTCTTTATTTCCCAGGTCGGCGCAACATCGAGGGCCGAAGGGCCTGTACTGCGCTGTTATGTTCTATGTAACACCAAGACAAACTTGTGAATCGGGCTTCTGCCTATCTTCATTCTTTTGATGTTTCAGCTGAGTCGAGGGGTGTAGTTTCTCGCCCTCTCGAGACATTATTTGTGGAACCGTGTTGTGCTGTAAATAGGCCTGTGCCCCCCCCCCCCCCCCCCCGCTTAGTTTGGAACCCAGTGTAATTAGGTGGTTTTGTGCCATCTCCAATTTGAAATGATTTCAGTAATTTAATCTTGAGTGTTAGCTCATATAACTACATAGCACTTGGTATCCCCACACTTCCTGCAGGAGTGGCCAATGGGAATTAGAAAAATTGACCACAGCCTCTGTACTGGCTGATAAGGTCAGGGAAGTTACAACATTCTTTCTTGATGCTGACACTGGGTTCACAAGTTGCGTTCGTTATAACTTGGTCTGGGCATTAATTTGACTTATCTGCATCTTCCCCATTGAACACGAAAGTTAACTGGTTTTCTCAACTATTACGTAGAAGGAAGGAAATTGACATCTTTGGATATTGTAACTTTTGACATTTATTATCATAAGGTCTTTCTGTTGTATTTAATTTCTGAGGTTAAATTAATTTTCTCAACCTTTCTTGCTTTGTATTATAAAGTAAGCCTTGTTCCTTCAATGTTTAAACAATAAGATTGGAAGAAATAACGCCCATCTAGTTCACAATGGAAACCCTTCATTTCTAACTCCTTTTTTTTGTACGTGTCAAACGCTTAAAATATTCTTTCATTAAAGACAATGAAGTATGCACACACGGAAATAGTTCTGGGAGAAAGACAATGAAATGTAAGAATGAGTCATCCTACATTGATGTAACCTTTATGATGACAAAATTACAGTCAGTGATTTTAACATATCGTGGCCTGGGCTTCATTAAATAAACAATAGAGTACAAAAGACTGAGTTCTGCTAAATGTATTCTATAGTAATAGTCGTTTGGCTCCAGCTTGAGTTTTAGATTAGATTTGTTTATTGTCAGGTGTACCGAAGTACAGTGAAAAGTATTGTTCACACAGTTCACACAGATCATTAAACATACATTTTTAAAAATACACAGATCATTCCGTACATAAAAAAAACATAGGGCAAACATAAAATACACAAAGTAAATAAAAGTCACAGGCATCAGGTGAAGTATACAGGAGTGTAGTACTGCTCAGTAGAAAAGATGTGCAAAGAGATCAATTCCGTCCATAAGATGTTCATTTAGGAGTCTGGTAACAGTGGGGAAGAAGTTGATTTTGAACCTGCGTGTTCTCAGACTTTTGTATCTCCTGCCTGATGGAAGATTGAATAAACCGGGTGGGAGGGATCTTTGATTACGCTGCCCGCTTGCTGATGATTGATCATTAATTTCTGGAGAGTTAGAAACCCTATCGATAACAACCTTTGAAAGAGAATCCGATACTTGACAGAAAGGAAATGGGGAAAGAGGGTTGGGACTAGCTGATTTTCTCTTGGAAAGAGCTGGCACTGACTCAATGGGCCAAGCAGTCCAATGTTTCAGCAGTACATAATTGGCTGTAATGCACTTTGGGATGGTCTAAGGCGGTGTTCTTCAAACTTTGTTTCCGAGGACTCATTTTTACCAACCGGCCAACCTTCGGGACCCGACCCATGCCGGCCGACCTTCACGACCCACGGAGGCTGACCTGCGCGACCCACCATTTTCTCTTACCTTGTTTGCTGCTGACATAAATGGAGGAAATGGTTTTGGGCCCCTTTGGCCCTCGTACACGCTCCTCCAATGGAACCTGTTGGATGAAGGTGAAGCCTTCCGGTGTCGGAAAGTATGGAGTCTCCATCTGTCCAAAGTTCTGTACTTTTTTTCCTGTAAAATTTTATCAAATAAAACCCCGCCGAATTTGTAAATAAAAATAAAATAAAGGAAGAAATAAAAATTAAATGAATAAACCCCCCCTCCCCCATACCCACCCCCCGAACTTGTAAAACAAAAAACTGTGATCGTTAAAAAAAAAACGGCTGCACTCCACATGCGTGCCCGATCACGCCGATGATCCGGCACTCATGCGCAGTTTTTTTTTTTACATGTTCGAGGCCGCGTTTTTTATTTTATATGTTCGCGACCAGTTTGAAGGCTGCTTGCAGCAGCGTTATTAACAGCTGGCTGTCGCGCGCAGATTTGCGTGATCGGGAGCGCCGTGACGGACGGCTCAGCGACCCTCCGGACACCCGCCCGTGACCCACCTGCGGGTCGCGCCCCCGAGTTTGACAATGCCGGGTCTAAGATTGTGAAAGGCACTACATCACTGCAAAATCAGTGACCTGGGTGGCACAGTAGGTAGCACTGCTGCCTCACAACACCAGGGGACCCGGGTTCAATTCCAGTCTTGGGTAACACTCTGTGGACTTTGTACTTTCTCCCTGTGTCTGCGTGGGTTTCCTCCGGTTGCTCTGGTTTCCTCTCACAGTCCACAGATGTGCAGGTTAAGTGGATTGGACATGCTAAATTGGCCATTAGTGCTCAAAAGATGTGCAGGTGAGGTGGGGTAATGGGGACAGGACATGGGAGTGGGCCTAGGTGGGGGGAGTGGGTCTAGGTGGTGTCAGTGCAAACTCGATGGGCTGAATGGCCTCCTTCTGCACTGAGAATTCTATGATTCTATTCTATGAAGTTATGTCGTTGTCATTTGGATACTTAAAAACACTCTGCAACCAATTAATTACTTTGAAGCGCAGCTACTGTTATATGGGACAAGTTAGTAACCAAAACCGAGTATTAACTCTCCAATAATGAGAGTGGAATAGCTAGAGCATAGGAATCAACCATAAATAAAATTAATCAAAAGCTGCTTGATCTGTTAGCGAATGCACTTCCCTGGGTTGTCTTAGTCCAATGCCATGTCTTTGGCAGTGTTATTGAGGGAACATCTGGCGAGCTCCCTGCTGCCGTTTGAATACAGTTGGGAAAAGTGGTAGCATAATATTGTCAGGAGCAGAATTTATTAAATACACATTTTGTCTCCAGTAATGCAGGGTGTTTTGTTTCAATACTTTTGATGTCTCTTTTTGTGACCCCACAGTTGGATAAACAAAATCGAGCCAAAATCACTGACCTGGGGTTCTGCAAACCCGAAGCTATGATGTCTGGGAGCATTGTGGGGACTCCTATCCATATGGCTCCTGAGCTGTTTTCAGGTATGTTGTTTTCTCAGTGTCAAATTGTTTGACTATTGCTACACTAATGTAAAGGGGCTGGTTTAGCACAGGGCTAAAGAGCTGGCTTTTAAAGCAGGCCAGCAGCACAGTTCAATTCCCGTACCAGCCTCCCCGAACAGGCACCGGAATGTAGCGACTAGGGGCTTTTCACAATAACTTCATTTGAAGCCTACTTGTGACAATAAGCGATTTTCATTTCATTTCATTTCATTCATTTCATTTTCATGTTGCATTAAGAAAGGGCTGTTGGCTGATGTGCTAACTCTACCCAGTAACTGAGAAGCTCCTTGCTTCCATGCTGTCGAGTTAGCTTGACAAAAATGGCTGTTTAAGGTCTCTGCCCTTCAGCTGATGAAGGTAAAGTTATTTTTTTCCTTTCCTTTTTAAAAAAAAATAAAAAATAATAAAAATTAAAGTACCCAATTTTTTTTCCAATTGAGGGGCCTTTAGAATGGCCAATCCACCTAGCCTGCACAAAATTGGGTTGTGGGGGTGAGACCCATGCAGACATGGGGAGAATGTGCAAACTCCACACGGACAGTAACCTGGGGCCGAGATCAAACCCAGGCCCTCGATGCCGTGAGGCAGCAGTGCTAACCACTGCGCCACCATGCCGTCCTGATGAAGGTGCAGTTGAGCAGAGTTTCCACCCTTTAGTTATCCGGTGTACCAGTGGTGTGTAAGAGGGTTCGGCACAATTCTGATTGCCCTTTTGATTGAATAGCTTGCCCTGCAAATGGAAACGTTCCTCTTAGGTGAGACACCAAAGAGCAGCCAGTACATATCATTTGAGATGTGCATAGATAGCAGCAAGAAGTTGCATTTATTATAACGTGCTTTAACATAAATGTCCCGGGGTATTTCTGAAATTTTGTATGTTCATGTTAAACCTGTTGGTTTTTAGCTTTTTCTTGCTGCTTCTTGGATCTGGCACTTAAAGACATTGGAGTCTTAAGATCCTCTTAAAGGCGATCGGTCAGGAAAGATGTATGGTGGCACCTAACTCGGGGATGGGTGTGGTGTGTGTTTAGGCGGGTGGGGGGGGGGTGGTCGGTGCAGGGTTGAAGTTATCTTTCTTCTCTCCCCCCCCCCCCCCCCCCCCCCCCCCCCAAAAATCCCACATGGGAGGATCTGCCCAAAAGCAAGGGGTTGCCTTGCTCAGCGCCATTTCAATGTAACTGCAGTGAATTTGGCACCAAGAGACCCGGCATCATTTGTTGAAATTGGCCTTGTCAAAGCAATAGCAGTAGTAGACCATTCAGCGTCCAGCCCGTCCCACCTTTCGTTCAGATCTATTCTGTGCCCCAACTCCAATAACTTGCCTTTTTTCCCCCTAGCCATTGTAAAGCTTGCAAAACTATCTATTTCTTGATGTGATAAGAGGTGCAAGATCGATCATGACTGATCTTTGTCAGCGCTCAACAAATACTACTCACTAGGAAGCTGTCAGGAGAAACCAGATGTTTTGTCTCCAGTGGTGCATCAAATAAGTCTGAGTACCTTCACTGTGATTGGGTTTTGAGGAGGGAGGATGAGGAAGAGGATCGTTTGTCAACTGGCCGCAGCATATCCTCAAACATAAGATTATAATTCTGTCTTTGTTTTCTTTTCATGCTCTTCTTCCTCCCCGCCCCCCAAAAAAACCCTTTAGGAAAGTATGATAATTCCGTAGATGTGTATGCATTCGGAATCCTTTTCTGGTATCTGTGCACAGGAACAATTAAACTCCCGGAGGCATTTGAAAAATGTTCGAGCAAAGATCAGCTGTGGAACAGTGTGAAGAAAGGTACTTGGTAACTGCTCCTCTATGCCTGTCTCAAGTGAAATAAGTTGGAAGTTTTCTCAAAAGTATCTGCGTGCAAATAACGCTCTTTTAATAAAGCTAAACATCCTAATGCGTTTCACAGCTTCATTGTCCAACAAAGTTGACAACCAAAAAGGTGCCATTTGGACAGGTAACCAAAAGTTTTGCATTAATTTTATATTTGACATCTTTAGCTTGGAGCTCACAACTGTTGGGAAATGCTATTTGCCTTGTCCATGGTGCTGGTACTGCATTGAGACAGGAAATGGAGATGATTACTCCTCTGCTTGCCTCCCTCTCTCCTTCCTTTGGATGTTGTCAATCAATGGTTCCCAGTCGCTGCTTGTGCCTGGTGGTGTTTTACACTAGAATTGCTGCCACTTAATTTTTTTAATTTTAAGTTTTGTTTTGCTAAAACAACTCGCTTGAGCCTTTTGGTGCATTCAGATCCCCTTCAAAATATTGAAGAAGAATATTACAACTGCACATCATAGTTTAATTGAATACAAACTTGGAACTGAAGCTGCAAGGCAAGTGTGTTGATGCTTGAAGGGTTTAAAGTGAAATCTGGAAAAAAATAATCCAAATTTTTACATTTAACCAAAGCTTGGTTGCAGGTAGATTTGAAGAATCCTCTTGAGGGAGGAGCGACACACAGACCGGTTTAGGAGCGAGTTCCAGAACGGAGAGTTTTGACGTTATGGTGGAGTGAAGGAAATTAGTCAGTACATAAGTGGATTACTCGATCTTTATCCTGGTAGATGAGTTCACTTATAGAATGCTAGAAGGAATAAGATTTATCCTGCGGGCCCTGGGACAGTTGACTAGCCTGACTTTCTGGAAATTGTGACCTGCAGCCTGGCCTGAGTGCTTGATGCAAATTTTGCTGCTGGTTTTAAGGATGTACTCGAGCCAGATTGCGGGTCAGAATTGCCACAAAGCCAGATGGGTCTACCCTCCCAGGTCCCATATCATAAAATCCCATTTCCTCTGATAATTGTACACCATGAACCTGCAATGGTAGCGTCTAGATTAGAGTGACCCTCTAAAAACCTAAAAATGCATTTTATCTATACTTCGCCCACAGAGTTTGAAGAGCGTGTTGGTTTGTATTTTGTGCAATATTTCTAAACTCCTAAACATCATCTGTCTCATTCTGCCAGTAATTGCGACTTGCTGATAGCAGTGATGTCACTGACACGAGTCACTTAACTGTATCCCCGTCTCTAATCATAAGATAAAAAAGTTTTGGGCCTGTTGTTTGTGCTCATTAGCAAGCCTTGCGCTAAGTTTTCTGGCTGTCTCTCCTACAGTGATCCCAAATTACCCTCATGATGTGAAGCAACACCATGTAGCATTTTGTTAGGATGACTTTCTGATCTCTTTAATTTCTATATCACCACATAGACATCAGTTGGCTGGGCGGCTGGTTTGTGATACAGAGCGATGCCAAAAACGCAGGCCCAATTCCCATGCCAATTGAGGTTATCCATGTAGGATGCCCCTTCTCAGCCTTGTCCCTCGCCTGAGGTGTGGTGACCCTTGGGTTAAATCACCACCTGTCTGCTCTCAAAAGTGGAGAGCAGTCTCTGGTCCTCTGAGACTGTGGCGATATTTACATTTTAAAAAAACATTTCGAGTACCTAATTCATTTTTTCCAATTAAGGGGCAATTTAGCATGGCCAATCCACCTATCTGCACCTCTTTTGGACGACAACTAGGGGACATGGTTTAAATATAATGGGTCTTCCATTTAAAGCTGGAAATTAGAATAATATTTTTCTGCGTGTTGAGTCTTTGGAACTCTCTTCCCCTGAGAGCTGTGAAGGCAGGATCATTGAATATTTTTAAACTAGAAGTAGATAGATTCTTGACAAAGAAGGGGAGATTGAAAGGCTATCGGGGGTAGGCAGAAATGCATTTAAGTCTAAATTTGATCAGCCACGATATTGAATGGCAGAGCAGACTCAAGGGGCCAAATGGCCTCCTTTATTCACTTGATTGTGTGCAAGTCCTGCCAATGTATTCCTTTTTTTAGATGAGTGTCAGTGAACACAGGATATAGATTTCTGATAATCGTAAAGAAAATTGGGCTGAGCAAGATGTGATCCGGATCGCATCTTGCCTTTCGTGATAATGAAAGCTGGTTCAGTAACTTCCAAAATGGAACTAGATAAATACTTAATGGAGGCATGTATGGGGTTATGGCCAAAGGTCATGGGTCAGTGGGTCTAATTGGCCAACTTTAAAGAGCTGCATGGCCTCCTTCATGTAGTGTGATTGTGATTTCTGTGGTTTTAGGTGCACGGCCGGAACGGCTACCTACCTTTGACGAGGAGTGCTGGCAGCTGATGGAAGCATGTTGGAACGGCGACCCTTCCCAGAGGCCCTTGCTTGGGATAGTTCAGCCAATCCTGCAAAGCATCATGGACAGACTCTGCAAAAGTAACTCCGGGCCGCTGAGCAAAGACAACTCGACGTGATGAACAAGCGGAAAACCGTGTGGATTTGCAGGATCTCTCCACAGAATGGGGAACACAAAAAGCAAAGGAGGAACTCAGCTTGTTGAGGCTGCGTTGTTTCCATTGACTCAATTTAAGTATTAACACTAGTTCAGCATTACTGTTTACCTTCTATGCAGCAAGAAAGCAAAATTTGATATTTTTTATCAATTTTCTTGCACTTGTGGGGGATGCAATAGGACAGCTTGTTGGGACTGGTGCAAGGAACTTATTGGTCTTTTCTGGACTGTTTTTGAGCAAACCTTCCTTGTAGTTCTCCAAGTTATCACAGAATATCATTTAAAAAAAGACATAGATAGGAATGTAGCTGCTTGTTTCTCGCCCCTTCCATCCCATCCATCAATTTCCTTTTACTTTCCAACCTCCCTACACCCATTCTGACCCATGTAAGCTTTTGCAATGGGCGTGGGTTGCAAGTGTTCTTCGCTGAGTGCTGAGGGGAGACGATGGGGAGGGAAATAATATTTTGGCTGAAGTTCTTCACTCGCTTTCTGTCAATAGCCTCTAATACCGAACACGGTCGCGTTTGATTTTTGCATCACTGGCATTCGTCTTGCTCTTTCCCTCCACAAATAGTGTCACTTTGCACTAATTTTGCATTTGATATTTTTAGTTTGTAATTTCCATCTGGGAGATTGTCGAGTTTCACTATTTGCCTTGTCTGTGCTGCTGTGTACTTGATTGAAGACGGAAAATGGCGGCCAAGGCTCCGGTCTCTCCTTTTGAAGCTGCCAGTCAATAGCTCCTGGTCCTTGCTTGTGTCTGCTGGTGTTTTACACAAGAATTGCTGCTTTTGTTCATTACTCTAAAACAGCTCACTTGGGTCTTTTGACGCATCAAGATCCTCTTCAAAATATTGAACAACGATATCACTATTGCACATAATCATAGTTCAGTTGAATAAAAACTGGGAACAGAGGCTGCGAGGAAAGTGTGGTGCTTGAAAGGTTTTAAAATGAGTTTGGAAGCAATCCCAATTTTTACGTTCAGCCGTTATGCTTTTAGTCACATGCCAATGACCTTTTTCAACAACTAGTCACATGTTTGCCATCCAATGGATTCTTCAGCTTCTGCTGATTTTCAAGCAATTGAAATGCCTGACGGTGAAGGAGTGGAAGGGCTGCTAAAGTCCTGACCTTCCCCTCTAGCCAAGAGACTAAACGGAATATCTTTGAATTGCGGCTACTTGAAGCTACCCAACATTAAACACTACATTTCCTTCCATTGCCCTTAGCTCCAGTCTTAGTCATTAAAGTTGAAGATCTCACAATTTCACTTTACTTGGTGGTATGCCTGCCCATTTGTCAGTATCCAGCCGTTCAGGAATGGCAGACTGTGCCGTAATATATGGATACATCGATCAGTTATAAGCAAACTGCGGGTCAACTCTTTATTTGATAAATGTATTGTGGCTGAAAACTTGGTGAGCATTTTTGAACAGGAGGTATTGAATCACCAGCCTTGTTTTATACTTCATCCTATTTGGGTTTTTTTAAAGTGCAAATCAGGCTGACTGTTCTCTACCTTCCATCTTGCATTTCCAGCCAAACCCAGATTATTTTGTGTTCTAATGTACAGTTTTATACATGTCTTATTTTTAAAGTGTTCTGTGTTACTTTATTGTTTAATTTTCTTTTCAGCCACCCTTTCCCAAGGTTAAAAGGCTTTTTCAAATGGTTGCATTTTGTCCCATGGGGGTCCATCGTCTTTCTGAAATTTGGTGCTTCACTCTTTATTGTCCATATTGAACTAAGATATTGGAACACTTTTTTTCAAAGATGTGAGTGTTATTATAACACAGGAAAGATATATGGATACCTATTTTGGTAATCACTTTTTTTTTCAAGGCGGTGTTTCTGGAGCCCGAAGAGCCAATGAGTAAGGTTTATCAGTGTGTCTGAAAATTGTAGTCAATGGGATCAAATTAATTAGTGGTACACACAACCCCTTAATTTAGCACTTGACACCAGCACTAGCCAGGTTAGTTTTGTTTCTGAACTGAGGACTTAGATTTAACACTCCATCCTCTACAATCCACTTGAAGATGATGTAAACACTAACTTTATTACAAGCAAACGTTTAGGTGCTTCAGAATGGACTTTTGTTATCAGCTTATTCGGTAATCTGAGCAGTTCAGTTTGATCACTTGGTGTAACATGAAAAGGTTAAGCTGTTGTGACATCTGCTACTGAGTTCATGGCAGCTGGGATGTTATTTCAATGCTGTTGAGAAGGATGCAGCTCTTGGGCATTAGGAGCGGTCGATGAATTAGACAGGTGATAGATGCAGAATCAGTTTGGCAAAATGTTTTCATATAGAAGCACTCTTGAGACTGTAATGGAGAGAGAGCACTCTTCAAGCCTGTAGCATCATGTGATTATAGGATGAACTATACTATTACTAATTCTGCTGCTCGTTTGACTGTCCTGTTTGAGTGGCTGGGCATGTGTTTGAGAGCCTGAGCATTTGCAAGGACTGCATCACCGTGGCTACATGTGTACAGTGTCTCCTGTTACCAAATGTGCCTCTTGCACTTTGTTTAATTTGTTTTGACCAGTATTGCTTTTGAAGCAGAAGTATTACTTTGCCATTGATCAAAAAGTCTTCTAAACTATGTGATAGAAAAATAAATAATTAAATTGGGGAGGAGAGATCAGAGCACAGATGGGTTCTTAACCCCAGTGTTTGTTCTCCATGTATGTGTATGAGTGAATATGTAGAGCGTGAACCAATGGAGCGAGTTCAAAACTACATCCCACTGGTTGAAGGTACTGAAACTTTTGAAAATTTGCATCGAGACACTTTATTACCAAGGGGTGACGTCAGTGCAATATTGGTTTGCCTTTTGGACCAGTGAAATGCAGTCACTTTTCTTAACCTGACTAAAAGATCCTCCACACTGAAATGAGAATAGGCTCCGTCGCATTCCTCGTTCGTGCAAATCCACAGCACAAAGCTACCCCCAGATTTGCTCAGTTGGGGGAAATAGGAAAGTTCAAACTAATTGAGAAGAATAGAGGGAGATAGCAGCTGTACAGGTGACCCATATGCAAAGATCAAACCTTCAATCTTCCCCTCCTGTAGTTAACTGCAGAAACGTATGTTGATTAAACATTGTTGCAGCAGAGGAAGGAACGTTTTTTTTCCATTTGGCTCCTGCTACACCTGTCCTGGAAGTTGTGTATTGCTGCCATTTGGGATCCAAAACGTTGTCCCATTTCTCTCATTGTTCCTCAGTGAGCACAGAAAAAATGTTCGCCAACATTGGAAATTTGGGTGGGCAACAATAGTATTTGGAAAATACTCATCGTCCCGTTAAGCCATAGAAAATAATCCTTTTACAAAAGCTAAAGAAATTTGCAAAATCACCACTGATTTGGGCATGATTCGCAGCACACAATTATCAAGATGAGGGAGGGGATGTGAGAAACACTGAAAGAGCCAGAGTTCAAAGAAATAAGTAGGAGATCTGAATCTATTGAAGCATTTTTGAGTTTAAATGCCCAGACCCCTTGTCTTCAGGATTTATTTCCAAAGGGGACTAGATTAACAGGCCCAGTGACATTAAATAGTTACCGCCAGGAAGCAGTGAACCTTTAGCCAGATAGCTTGTACATATTATTTTAAAGAGGAACATTACTCTTAACCTGTTTTCAAATCCTCCTTCTGTGAAGAAACCTAGGTATTGCATGTAACGTTTGGGGGGGAAATCATTCACTGTCAACTTTTTTCCAAGTTCTAGATTAGAGACTTAGTTGCAGTGAAGTATGTGTCATCAGTCCCTTTTTATTTAAAAAAAAAAAGTAATTCCTGGCCATAAAACATTGCTGGATTTAAGTTGGATTGCTCAATAGGGTGCCTCGTTGCAAAAATTTAGTTTTGAGTGAATGTGCAGTAACGCAAGAGTCTTGGAGCATTGAAGTGCAGAGCAAGAGGGTCCTGGTGTTTTATTTTCTGCCACACTCCTCAATTGAATTCTGTATGAGAGTTGGGGAAAAAATAGAGGGATGATTATAGCTTGCCAAGTTATTGCAATGAATATGGTTGTACAGGCTGCATTGTGAGATCTCGGAGGGGGCCATCTGATTACCCAAACTCGGAGTAGCTGCCCAGCTCATACAGAAAGTGGAGAAACTGAAGAGGTTTTGTATCAAAAATTAGGTAGAGGTTGTTCTCGCTCTTTTTTTCATACAATGGCATATACAAGGATCTAGAGCCAAGATCAAGTAGTACGATGTCATGATGCTTTATACTTCAATCTCCGAAAGGCTATTAAAGGCTATTAGAACTAAAGGTCAGTATTTTTTAATGAGAGCAAAGCTGCAAACTTTGTGTAAATTGTATTATTGAATGTAGTGACAAGCTGGTCTCCCTTCTAGCACTTCAACCCTTGAAAGACGCTTGTCTTTTTTTTCTCAAGAAAGCACTTGGACCGTCAGCTGCACTTTGTGTACGCAGGCCTCTGAGGGTACTTGGATTGTTGTGTTGAGCTGAAGCCTGTTGTACTGAACTGAAGAGGTGGCGAGCTCGGCTCCATGCACTTTTAAATTGGACGCTCTTTGAGGAAAAACCAGCTAGCCTCGACTGCTGCGGTTTTCAAGAAGGACACCCTTAAGAAAGGCACCAGTCTGACTCCTTTTTGCAACAGCACAAACCCATTACGCCTTGCAGTTTGTAAATTTCAACCAGGCCAAAGGAGTTATTGTGCTCAAATTGCAGGCTGGATTGGGGAAAATTCTGCCTACATGTAAACCTCTTTATGAGCTAGCTCCACTTATTTGCACTGCTACCTGAACCATTCTGACTTTTATTTCCTTTTAAGGCACTGCTTTTCACTCCATATTAAAAACACAAATCCAGTATTTAAAAACTCCTGAGATGCTAACTCATGACTTGACGTGTTTACACAACAGTGTACATTTTTCACACTGCCCCCGTTGGTTGGTATGAATCCTTCCTCATTTCCCTACCCAACAAAGTGCCAAGATGTCCTATATGCTACAGAAGCTAAATGCTGGGCATGCTGCAGAAATATAACCAACCATCCTCACTTTCATCCCTTGCCCATGTGCCATGGCCTGGGTACACTTGTAAGCATTCTCTCTCAATTCATGTGTCTCAACTAGACCCAAGCTAAAAATTAAATATGGTTTATTGATATTTTGGATGTTTTGACATATTAAACCATATTTGTATAATATACTGAACTATATTCTTGTGAAATGTGTGTGAATGTGGTAAGTCGATGTCCATCAAGCTTCAGTATCTTTCAGAACCAAAAGCGTGTTGTACAATTGGCTAAATTTCTGCACTTTTGCCTCACGACGCCAAGGTCCCAGGTTCGATCCTGGCTCTGGGTCACTGTCCGTGTGGAGTTTGCACATTCTCCCCGTGTTTGCGTGGGTTTGACCCCCGCAACCCAAAGATGTGCAGGCTAGGTGGATTGGCCATGCTAAATTGCCCCTTAATTGGAAAAAATGAATTGGGTACTAAATTTAAAAAAAAAAAAAAAAATTCTGCACTTTGATTGACATTACAAAATTATAAGTGATCTACAAGTTCCCACACAAGATTCTATTTTATGCCTTGCAACTAATCATTTCTCTGAAAATTTTTGAAAATATATTTTAGACCAATTATGTATTCATTTGGGGGGAGGGAAATAGCACCTTTTGGATTATCCTGTTGAGGGCTTAACTGGAATTTTAGTCTGTGTGTCGTATGTTCTCCTTCAGTTCAGTTGTGGACAGCACAGACCACCGCAGAATCATGAGGCAAGGCCAGTGTATTCATTGTCATTGTTACCAAAGCAATCCATAAAGGACCTCCCTCTAACCATTGCTGTTAGTCTGTCCACTCTGCTGTGCTACAGGATTTGATATCGATAGCACGGAAGGGCTCAAGATGGGCCTACACGGGGAGTTGAATTGAGTTAATATGAAACCTTTCTGCTAACATCTGTATCGGTGTTCTTGGGAGGGGAAAGACTTGCACAATCTTGAGTAAGCCTTTTTTCTGTTTTAAACATGCTCCTCGTCTCTCTCTTCCCCCACCCCCCCCTTCCCATCTCCAAATCTGTCATTACGCCCTAATTTTCCCAGAGTACTTGGTGCATTTTCCTGCCTTGATTAAACCCTGGGAAAAGAGAGAAGGATTTTACTCCCAAGATGGGCATTTTGTGTGTGTGTGTATGTGTACCCATATGCGACTTCCCTCCCCATCACCTCTAATTGGCAAGGGGCCAGGGGTCTAAGCAACAACTCAGCATATCCAGTTGTGAGGGAGATTCCGGTGAGAATCATTAGCACAATCCTTTATAGAACAATTGTGTTTTTTTTTTTTTTGTTTTGGTACATTCTGACGTGGTTCTGTTTTTTAATGTAAATGGTGACTAGACTTGGCATCATAATGGAGATTTTTAAAACACTAAATATGCTTGGACTCTAGTGCAATGGACAACAACTAGTTGGATGCATTATTAATATTTTATTGTTGTGTATTCCTTGTAATCTTTCACCAGTTAAGCCATTGAGTAAAGTTTCAAGATGAAGTACTTGTTTTAAAACAAAATGTCACTCCATTGTTAAAATGCCTCTGCTGTCAAATCCTGTTTTATATAAAAACTGAAAAACTGCACAAAATACAAGGTGCTATATAATAAAGATGAACATTAACCTATTCTTTGTATTTTTAATATCTCACTTATACTATTTTTCTTTACTAGTTACTCTTGCCATTCTGCATTGAAGAGATTGGGAGGCAAGGCTGAATTCTGCAGAAGTCTTGCAGCCATCCGATTCCCACTTCGCCTTGGTGTGCTGTCAGATTTGGCACATTCTGCTGGTTCATGCCCCTATTCTTAGCTTTGCAAATGTCTCATTTTAAAGTGTTTATCCAATTTCTTGAAAATTCTTATTGAATCTGCTTCCACCATAGTTTCAGACAGCATTCTTAATTTTGTTGGTTTTCCACATATATATACATTTTTATTTATACCCTATTCTTTTGCCTATTACTGTCTATTCTGTTCCCCTCTCGTTACTGGCCATACGATTTGTCCATCTGCATTTTTATAAAGAAACAATATCGTGACAGCACACTGGAGTTTCTGGCTGATATCAACAAGAATTCAAGTCCATTCTTTTTTTGCCAAGTGTGTGAGAAACCACCAACTGAGACAAAAACCTGGACTTTTTAGCTTTCATTATTAACATCCCTGTTCTCCCTTCTGTGTTTGTCTTGTGTGTGTATGCAGAGAGTGGGGCGAGTTAAAGTTGGGGGTTGGGGGGGGGGGGGGGGCAGGGGGAATGTTAGGAATAGTTAACCTGTTTCATTTTCTGCATTTTCATTGTTGTTATTAATCAACTTAACTGTTTAAATTTACAAACCTGATGATTAGCTATTGGGCAGTTAAGGGTCAAAGACTTTGGGTGCTTTTCTAAGAATTATTAATTAATTTCAATTGTGTTGGGACTCCGGGTCAAGTGGGGCTGAAATTGACTGCCTACTAGCCTCGGGGGCTTGTAACAAGTCCTTGCTGTTGTTGTGCAGCTCTCTAACAGAAATCACTGTTCTGTTATAGAAGGTTCTCAAACGTTGGACAATTCTTTCTTGGATGCAGTTTCATAGGTACTTGTCACTCCCCTGTTTCCTGATCTCCTGTTCATTCGTCACATGGGCATTGTTGGACAGCAACTCCTATGGACTTTCCCAAGTTTCCTCAATTAGATTCACCTCCATGTTTGAATCAGCAGTTACTGGATGAGAGTGGGAGCCACAACTGGTTCCTTTTAGGGGACTTTTACAGCTACTGGTAGCACTACTGAAATTGAGGAGTGGAAGCATGGCAAAGACTTTGCTTGTGTTTAGCTCAGGAATTCACAGTCATCCTTTACTGTGCTGATGGGAGAGCTCTGATCCTCTCGAGATTGGTTCGACTGTGTGTACTTGCTTTTTGCCTGCCTAGATCTTCAGAACCACACCTCTTGAATTGACTGGAGCTCCAATAATGGCATCAACAGTAAATGAGGCTGATTCTTGTTGCTGCCAGAAACATCAGCTAATGGGTTTGTTGTATCCACTGGTTAAACTACTTGAGTTTTCAACAGGCTGCCCCTTTTAACGTAATTCTGACAAAGTTAAAATAGTTTTGTGTAGGATAGTGAAATGGTTTCCAATATTATACAGTAAGCTTAATTTTTGGGATTTATTAGTGTGGGACTAAGGCCTGATGGCACAGGACATGACCTGTGACTTGAAATACGTACAAGGTTAGAAGCAAGTGAAGATGATGCCCCACTAACTCCCATCATCCTTCAATCTTGAAGGGCAGACAAAAACTTATCAAGCCTACCCCACACGCATGGTCACTGGAGCATCAGAAACAGACACTTCCAATCCCCAACCTTCTCTATAGTCCTATGATCTGCTCGAAAAAGCTAACAACAGAAAGAAAAACAAAGCTAATGAGGGAAAAAGGTTATTTCAAAATCATTTCTGATTTTCTCGGAGTCAAATCATTTGTTAAATCCACTGATTTATATAATGGTGATGTGGAGATGCCGGCGTTGGACTGGGGTGAGCACAGTAAGAAGTCTTACAACACCAGGTTAAAGTCCAACAGGTTTGTTTCGATATCACTAGCTTTCGGAGCGCTGCTCCTTCCTCAGGTGAATATATTATATAATGGTGTCACTTGTTTTTGGGCAAGTGGGGTAAGGAATTACTGTAATGTGACCTGAATAGTAAAACGGCCACTTTAACTGTGACATTTCTGCTCTAACCTGGGTGTTGTTAAAGAGGAGGGGGATGATGAAGACCCAATACCTGTTTTACAAGCCAATCAAGTGTCTCTTTTCTCATCCCTGACTGAACTTTCCTAGTTGCTGGCTTCCACCTCAACATCAGTTCTGAAACTCTAAAAGGCAAGGAAATTGTTTCGAAATGACAATGGCTTACTGTATTGGGTTGCAATTGAGGGAAACATTTCACTGGTTGAAATCACACCTAGCACAAAGGTTGTTGTGGGTTAATCATCTTCAGTCCCAGGACATCACTGCAGGAGTTCCTTGTTCAAGGATTGTTGAGATTAAAACATATTAAAGAACCACATTACCCGCTAAGCACCCATTTTCAGAGAAATCTGAAGCTGAAGTCTCTGTAATAGTAACCGAATGCGCAACTACAGAAAATTTAACTCCATTTTATTCTCATTTCATAACCTTCAAAATAATTTGATTTGATGTAACTATTCCCCAAGCTGTCATGGGATTCCAATATGCTAAAAATCTTTAAAGGTGAAGTGCAACTGTGAAACAGGGGCCAGAGCGTTTCACTCCACCCATCTTGATCCAGATATGCGCCAATGCTCAACTCCAAACTTGGAACTAGAGAAGTTCAGTAACAACCATCATTTTGTTCATGCGACTGAGTGACATTAGTAAGGCCAGCATTAATTACCCATCCCTAATTGCCCTCAAATAAGGTGAGCCACCTTCTTGAACCATTGCAGTCAGAGGAACAGGAGTAGGCCATTCAGCCCCTCGAGCCAGTCCCGCCCTTCAAAGAGATCATGACTGATCTGTGGTTCAGATAACGTGGATTCAAACACAATTTGTATAGCATCTTTAATGTATCAAAGCACCCCAAGGTGCTTAACGGGGGCTATTATGAAACGGATTTTGATATCAAGCCCTAATAAGGAGAGATGAGGATGGTTGATCGCCAAGCTTAATCAACGAGGTACGTTTTAGGGAGTGCCTTGAAAGAGAGAGGTGAGAATTCCAGAGCTTAGAGCCCAGGCACCTGACGGCATAGCGTCCATTCATAGAGCAAAGAAAACGGAGGACTTTTAAGAGGCCAGAAATGGATCAACGCAGAGATCATGGAGGGTTGTAGGGCTGGGGGAGGTATAAAGATTGAGAGTGGCAAATACATGGAGGTATTGGAAAGAATGGGTGAAAATTTTAAGATCAAAGCATTATCAGAATTTGAATTCAGTTAAAGGATTACTATAGGAAGTGTCATGTGAGGGTACCTTTATGAAATGGTGTAGGAGGGAGGGTTTCCATTATCTGGACCACTGGGAGCTCTTCCGGGGCAGGTGTGACCTGTATAAGAAGGACGGGTTGCATCTAAACCGGAGAGGCATAAATATCCTGGCCGCGAGGTTTGCTAGTGTCACACGGGAGGGTTTAAACTAGTATGGCAGGGGGGTGGGCACGGGAGCAATAGGTCAGAAGGTGAGAGCATTGAGGGAGAACTAGGGAATAGGGACAGTGTGGCTCTGAGGCAGAGCAGACGGGGAGAAGTTGCTGAACACAGCGGGTCTGGTGGCCTGAAGTGCATATGTTTTAATGCAAGGAGCATTACGGGTAAGGCAGATGAACTTAGAGCTTGGATTACTACTTGGAACTATGATGTTGTTGCCATTACAGAGACCTGGTTGAGGGAAGGGCAGGATTGGCAGCTAAACGTTCCAGGATTTAGATGTTTCAGGCGGGATAGAGGGGGATGTAAAAGGGGAGGCGGAGTTGCGCTACTTGTTCGGGAGAATATCACAGCTATACTGCGAGAGGACACCTCAGAGGGCAGTGAGGCTATATGGGTAGAGATCAGGAATAAGAAGGGTGCAGTCACAATGTTGGGGGTATACTACAGGCCTCCCAACAGCCAGCCGGAGATAGAGGAGCAGATAGGTAGACAGATTTTGGAAAAGAGTAAAAACAACAGGGTTGTGGTGATGGGAGACTTCAACTTCCCCAATATTGACTGGGACTCACTTAGTGCCAGGGGCTTAGACAGGGCGGAGTTTGTAAGGAGCATCCAGGAGGGCTTCTTAAAACAATATGTAGACAGTCCAACTAGGGAAGGGGCGGTACTGGACCTGGTATTGGGGAATGAGCCCGGCCAGGTGGTAGATGTTTCAGT
The DNA here is from genome assembly GCF_047496885.1 of Scyliorhinus torazame. Classification (NCBI taxonomy): domain Eukaryota; kingdom Metazoa; phylum Chordata; class Chondrichthyes; order Carcharhiniformes; family Scyliorhinidae; genus Scyliorhinus; species Scyliorhinus torazame. The sequence continues at coordinate 16,546,054 of NC_092723.1, read as the reverse complement.
AGGGGAGCATTTTGGTAACAGTGACCACAATTCAGTACGTTTTAAAGTACTGGTGGACAAGGATAAGAGTGGTCCGAGGATGAATGTGCTAAATTGGGGTGAAGGCTAATTATAACAATATTAGGCGGGAACTGAAGAACATAGATTGGGGGCGGATGTTTGAGGGCAAATCAACATCTGACATGTGGGAGGCTTTCAAGTGGCAGTTGAAAGGAATACAGGACCGGCATGTTCCTGTGAGGAAGAAAGATAAATACGGCAATTTTCGGGAACCTTGGATGACGAGTGATATTGTAGGCCTCGTCAAAAAGGAGGCATTTGTCAGGGCTAAAAGGCTGGGAACAGACGAAGCCTGCGTGGAATATAAGGAAAGTAGGAAGGAACTTAAGCAAGGAGTCAGGAGGGCTAGAAGGGGTCACGAAAAGTCATTGGCAAATAGGGTTCAGGAAAATCCCAAGGCTTTTTACACGTACATAAAAAGCAAGAGGGTAGCCAGGGAAAGGGTTGGCCCACTGAAGGATAGGCAAGAGAATCTATGTGTGGAACCAGAGGAAATGGGCGAGGTACTAAATGAATACTTTGCATCAGTATTCACCAAAGAGAAGGAATTGGCAGATGTTGAGTCTGGAGAAGGGGGTGTAGATAGCCTGGGTCACATTGTGATCCAAAAAGACGAGGTGTTGGGTGTCTTAAAAAATATTAAGGTAGATAAGTCCCCAGGTCCTGATGGGATCTACCCCAGAATACTGAAGGAGGTTGGAGAGGAAATTGCTGAGGCCTTGACAGAAATCTTTGGATCCTCGCTGTCTTCAGGGGATGTCCCGGAGGACTGGAGAATAGCCAATGTTGTTCCTCTGTTTAAGAAGGGTAGCAAGGATAATCCCGGGAACTACAGGCCGGTGAGCCTTACTTCAGTGGTAGGGAAATTACTGGAGAGAATTCTTCGAGACAGGATCTACTCCCATTTGGAAGCAAATGGACGTATTAGTGAGAGGCAGCACAGTTTTGTGAAGGGGAGGTCGTGTCTCACTAACTTGATAGAGTTTTTCGAGGAGGTCACTAAGATGATTGATGCAGGTAGGGCAGTAGATGTTGTCTATATGGACTTCAGTAAGGCCTTTGACAAGGTCCCTCATGGTAGACTAGTATAAAAGGTGAAGTCACACGGGATCAGGGGTGAACTGGCAAGGTGGATACAGAACTGGCTAGGCCATAGAAGGCAGAGGGTAGCAATGGAGGGAATGCATTTCTAATTGGAGGGCTGTGACCAGTGGTGTTCCACAGGGATCAGTGCTGGGACCTTTGCTCTTTGTAGTATATATAAATGATTTGGAGGAAAATGTAACTGGTCTGATTAGTAAGTTTGCAGACGACACAAAGGTTGGTGGAATTGCGGATAGCGATGAGGACTGTTGGAGGATACAGCAGGATTTAGATTGTCTGGAGACTTGGGCGGAGAGATGGCAGATGGAGTTTAATCCGGACAAATGTGAGGTAATGCATTTTGGAAGGTCTAATGCAGGTAGGGAATATACAGTGAATGGTAGAACCCTCAAGAGTATTGAAAGTCAAAGAGATCTAGGAGTACAGGTCCACAGGTCATTGAAAGGGGCAACACAGGTGGAGAAGGTAGTCAAGAAGGCATACGGCATGCTTGCCTTCATTGGCCGGGGCATTGAGTATAAGAATTGGCAAGTCCTGTTGCAGCTGTATAGAACCTTAGTTAGGCCACACTTGGAGTATAGTGTTCAATTCTGGTCGCCACACTACCAGAAGGATGTGGAGGCTTTAGAGAGGGTGCAGAAGAGATTTACCAGAATGTTGCCTGGTATGGAGGGCATAAGCTATGAGGAGCGGTTGAATAAACTCGGTTTGTTCTCACTGGAACGAAGGAGGTTGAGGGGTGACCTGATAGAGGTATACAAAATTATGAGGGGCATAGACAGAGTGGATAGTCAGAGGCTTTTCCCCAGGGTAGAGGGGTCAATTACTAGGGGGCATAGGTTTAAGGTGAGAGGGGCAAGGTTTAGAGTAGATGTAAGAGGGGCAAGGTTTAGAGTAAATGTACGAGGCAAGTTTTTTACGCAGAGGGTAGTGGGTGCCTGGAACTCGCTACCGGAGGAGGTGGTGGAAGCAGGGACGATAGTGACATTTAAGGGGCATCTTGACAAATACATGAATAGGATGGGAATAGAGGGATACGGACCCAGGAAGTGTAGAAGATTGTAGTTTAGTCGGGCAGCATGGTCGGCACGGGCTTGGAGGGCCGAAGGGCCTGTTCCTGTGCTGTACATTTCTTTGTTCTTTGTTCTTTGGTTGTGTAAGCAATGTACCTTTAAGAAAACAGTGATGTCAGAGAGTGGGTGGATTGGATTGGATTTGTTTATTGTCCTGTGTACCGAGGGACAGTGAAAAGTATTTTTCTGCAAGCAGCTCAACAGATCATAAGTACATGAGAAGAAAAGGGAATAAAAGATTAGAACGGGTATAGGTTAAGTACAAAGTGGATCTGTTTGGGAGAGCTCGCAGAGAGTCGCCTCGCTCCGGCACCATCTTGGAAGCTCAGCTCAGTTAAGACATTTTGAAGTTTCAGTTTGGTTTGGCAGTTTGAAAAGTGCCTGGCTGGTTTTGCTGAGAACAGTTTAAAAGTAGAAAGCCAGTTTGAGACAGCAGCTTGAGAAGTTCTGGTTTGCTGTGATCTACTTGAAGGGAGAAAGCCAGGTTTGAGAAAGCAGCGTGGTTGTGTCTGTGGGTTTCCAGAGAGCTGTAGGAAAAAAGCAAGGTGCTGGAGCTGAAGTCACCCAAGCTAATATATCTCTGCCATTCTACAGAAAATATGTATATCCTATAACCTGATGTGATACTGTTTAAAGGTGTTAAGTCTCTTGGAAGTTTGAAGGAACATTTTAAGGAGTTCTTTACTGTTGCAATATTTTCTAAGTTATCTCTGAAGTGGGGGGTGTTAAGAGATCCAATATTTATTTAAGATGTTAAGTTGAGTTCATGAAATAAACCCTGTTTTGTGTTTAAAAACCCACATGTCCATAATTGAAATACCACACCTAGGGAACAAGCCTAGGAAATTTTTTGTACCTTCCCCAGTACTCCGAATATAATTTTTATAATCTGGAGACCGGGAGTGCACATTAAGCCTGGCAGCGGCAGGGAGTAGGACTTGGGAGTTTTGGAAACTGGGCAAGTTCTTCATTGAGAAGGGCGTGTACATTCTATACAACGAACATGTCAGCTACCCCATGCCTACTCACTCCCACCTGGACAGTAGTCTTCAGCGTATCTTTCCATCATTGGATTGTTGCAATCTGAAAAAGAGGGGAAATGCCTCACTGGAATATTTCCTGTTATTTAAGGTTTGGAGATACATTTACGCACAGATTGTTTCTGTATGAAATTATTAGTGCTAGAACACCCTCTCGTACACCTTCACACTTAAACACCCTCACTCTCTCGTCCGTTCTCTCGTATGCTCTCTCGTGCTGTTATTGTCTTTTTACACTCTATTGTACCCCTTCAGTCTCACACTCTCGCACACTTGTGCACTCTCTCGGAGTCCTTCACTCTCATGCTCACGCATACACTCTCGTGCTCCCTTGCACTCTTTCTCACGCTGACCCTCACATTCCCTCACAATCTCTCTCTGCTGGGATAGGAGAGAATATTAGACCTGGTTAGGGTATGAAGGAATTTGTGGAAATGTGAGTGGGGAAATATGATTGACTCAGAGAGAGCGAGACAATATATTGAGGAAGTGAGGGGATTGCGAGGTGAACTGGTGTGGGATTGTGAGAGAAGAAGCGGGGGCGGAGGTTTGAGGATTGGGCCGGAATTCTCCAGCTGTTCACTAGCGGCAGTATTCCCTGGTTCTGCCTGCAACGCACCCCCACCTGCGGGTTTCCCTGCGGCATGGGGTGGCTTCAGTGGGAAATACCAGCAAACGGCACACTGCCTCCTGTCTCCGAGAGATATGCAGCTGGGAGCTCGAAGAGACCCGCCCCATGTGAAGAAGGCCTTATAAAGAAAGCCTTTATATAGCACTTTCCAAATCCACTGGACATCTCAAAGCAGTTTACAGCAAATAAAGTACTTCCTTTGAAGTGTGGTCACTGTTGCAATGTGGGAAATACAGCAGCCAATTTGCACACAGCAAGATCCTACAAACAGCCAATTAATAATGTTGGATCTGCTTTTTGTGACTTTGATTGAGGGACAAATATTAGCCAGGACACTGGGGATAACTCACCTGCTCTTCTAAATAGTACCATGGGTGGGATTCTCCGACCCCCCGCCGTGTTGGAGAATCGGCGGGGGCTGGCGTGAATCCCGCCCCCGCCGGTTGCCAAATTCTCCGGCACCGGATATTCGGCAGGGGTGGGAATCGTGCCGTGCCGGTTGGTGCCCCCCCCCCCCGGCGATTCTCAGGCCCGCGATGGGCCGAAGTCCCGCTGCTGGAATGCCTGTCCTGTCGGCGAGAATCAAACCACCTCCCTTACTGGCGGGACAAGGCGGCGCGGGCAGCCTCGGGGTCCTGGTGGGGGGGGGGCGTGGGGCGATCTGCCCCCAGGGGGTGCCCCCACGGTGGCCTGGCCTGCGATCGGGGCCCACCGATCCGCGGGCGGGCCTGTGCTGTGGGGTACTCTTTTCCTTCCGCCTTCGCCATGGTCTCCACTATGGCGGAGGCGGAAGAGACCTCCTCCACTGCGTATGCGCGGGGATGCCGTGAGCGGCCGCCGACGCTCCCGCGCATGCGCCGCACGGCAAAGTCATTTTTGCGCCAGCTGGCGGGCACCAAAGGCCTTTCCCGCCAGCTGGCGCAAAACTGACTTTGCCGTGCGGGCACCAAAGGCCTTTCCCGCCAGCTGGCGGGGCGGAAATCAGTCCGGCGCGGGCCTAGCCCCTCAAGGTTAGGGCTTGGCCCCTCAAGATGCGGAGGATTCCGCACCTTTGGGGCGGCACGATGCCCGACTGATTTGCGACGTTTTTGGCGCCGGTCGGCGGACATCGCGCCGATTGCGGAGAATCCTGCCCATACATCCAGGTGAGCAGGCATATAAGGCCTTGGTTTTAATGCTTCATCTATTGAGACCGCACCTCTGCCAGTGCGGCACCTTCTCAGTACTGCACCGGTGTGTCGGCCTTGATTTTGTTTGTGCTCAAGCCCTCAAGTTAATTTCCAAGGTAACTCAGGAGCCCTAGAAATGCCCCGTCAGAAGTAGGGAGGGATGAGCAGAAAATTCATTTACCCCCCCCCTCAGAGTTTAAAGTGAGACTTTAAACATCCCACTGAAGCCAAGTTCTACCTTAAAAGTGTCGTCCACCCTGACGGGGAATCCTTCTTCCCTCAACTCAGGAATTTTGCAGTCAAACTCCGCCTCTTCTGCAGCCTCCCCTTGTATCCCAGACTCTGACCACAGCCAAAAAATGGAGTTTCCCAGGATGAGATGAGAAAGTACCGGACACTTCGAAAATAATGATAGGATTGGGCAGAGTCAATGTGGAGTTGTGAAAGGGAAATCATGTTTGACAAATTTGTGTTTTGAGAATGTGGCTAGCAGAATAGACCAGGAGGAACCAGTGAATGCAGTGTACGTGGATTTTCAGACGTTTCCCAATAAGGCCCGCACAGGAGGCTAATAAACTAAATTAGAGCGAATGGGATTGGGGGTAAAGTACTGGCATGGATTGAACATTGGTCAATGGCCAAAAACACAGAGGAGGAATAAAGGGGCCATTCTCAGGTTGGCAGGCTGTGGCTGGGGGCTTATCACAAAGATTAGTGCTTGGGGCCCCAGCTATTCACAATCTACATCAATGATTTGGATGTGGGGACCGAATGTAATATTTCCCAGTTTGCTGATGATACAAAACTAGGTGGGAATGTGAGTTGTGAGGAGGATGCAAAGAGTCTTCAAAGGATTTGGTCGGGCTTAGTGAGTGGTCAAGTCCATGGCGGAATATAATGTGGAAAAATTGTGAGGATATCTATCCACGAGTAGGAAAAGCAGAAATGCAGAATATTTCTTAAAGGGAGGTATTGGGATGTGTTGACATCCAAAGGAACCTGGGTGTTGTTATTCATGACACACTACACGTTAACATGCAGGTACAATAAGCAATAAGGAAGACAAAGGGGATGTGGGCCTTTATCGGAAGAGGATTTGAGAACAGGCGTAAGGAGGTCTTGCTGCAGTTGTATAGATTCTTGATGAGACCAAATCTAGAGTATTGTGAACAGATTTGGTGTCTCTACTTGAGGAAGATATACTTGCCATTGAGGGAGCGCAATGAAGGTTCGTTAGACTGATTCCTGGTATGGTGGGATTGTCTAATGAGGAGGAATTAAGGAGACAGGGTGTGCGTTCTCTAAATTCCTAAGAATGAGAGGTGATTTCATTGAAATTACAAAATGCTACAGACTCGACCAGGTGGATGCAGGAAGGATGTTTCCCCTGCCTGCGAGGTGTAGAAACAAGGGATACAGTCTCAGAATAGTGAGCAGGTCATTTAAGACTCGGATGAGGAGGAATCTCTTCACTCAAGAGGGTGGTGAATCTTTGGAATTCTTTACCCCAAAGGGCCGTGGAGGTTGAGGGTTGTTGGATGGGGGATGGAGTGAGAGATGGAGGTTGAGGCAGGGAGTTAGGGATGGGAGGGGGGAATTGGGGTGAGGGCTGGGGAATGAGGAAGGTGAGGGGGGGGGGGGTGGTTAGAGGCAGTTACAAGGCTGCGATCGTGATTCCCGCCGCCTGGGGGTTGAGATTTACAGGTGCGCACCTACAATTCCAGGCCCACCCACCTGAGAGTCGTTGGAGCTCGTCTTCCTCAAATTCAAACTCCCGGACGCTGGGTACCAACTGCCAGTGCACGGGGCAGAACTACATATCCCATCAGGCAGTGTGGGGCTGGGTCTCCGCCTGACTCCTCAGTGCGCAGGCACACAGCGCCACATCCTGACGAATACTTATCCTTCCGCCAGCTTCACTAAAACACCATGGATCACATTACTGACTCAGGGCAGCATGCTAGCACAGTGGTTAGCACTGTTGCTTCACAGCGCCAGGGTCCCAGGTTCGATTCCCGGCTTGGGTCACTGTCTGTGCGGAGTCTGCACGTTCTCCCCGGGTCTGCGTGGGTTTCCTCCAGACGCTCCGGTTTCCTCCCACAAGTCCCAAAAGACGTGCTTGTTCGGTGAATTGGACATTCTGAATTCTCCCTCCGTGTACCCGAACAGGCACCGGAATGTGGCGACGAGGGGATTTTCACAGTAACTTCATTGCAGTGTTAATGTAAGCCTACTTGTGACACTAATAAAGATTATTGTTGCGTGCAAATTGTGACGGAAGTATTTCTTTAGCTGTAAAGCACTTTGAAATGTCCTGAAATCATAAAAGACGCTAAATAAATATGGGTTACTTTGTTGAAAATATTAGTTTCTGCTTCACCTGATGTGGGAAAATCCACCAGTCAAACTGGTTTCAGTTCTGCTGCAGGTCAAACCAGTTTAACCAACTTGTGAAAGAGACTGAAAAGGTTCCAAGAAGGGAGGGAGCTCAGGACGAGATAAATCTTAACTGATTTCAGGGAGGAGCCTGGCCTCTTAACAATGAAACGCACAGGAAAAATTTGGATTTCTATCTCGTCCCTCAACCTTCCCGCCCTCCCCTGAGGAGGGTGACTGTTGTCCCATTGGCTGCCCTCTGGCACCTTATCCAGTTAGTTATTCTCAAGTCAGGCCCCAGGTATGTGCAGCTTGCCACCCGAGGGGTTACTGTGCGACCTGTGCCCTTTGGGCGGTCTCTGGAGATAACCTTTGCGAAGTTAGAAGGGTTGCTGCGAGGACAGGTCACTCGCACCAGGCCTGGAAGAGTCGGGACCCTCTGCAGACAATGCTCCAGTTCTCGGAGATCTGCTCCAATTCTAAGAATTTAAGAACACATAATGTAGGAGCAGGTGTATGGGGGACGGTAACATTCATATCATAGAATTTACAGTGCAGAAGGAGGCCATTCGGCCCATCAAGTCTGCACCGGCTCTTGGAAAGAGCACCCTATCCAAGGTCAACACCTCCACCCTATCCCCATAACCCAGTAACCCAACCCAACACTAAGGGCAATTTTGGACACTAAGGGCAATTTATCATGGCCAATCCACCTAACCTGCACATCTTTGGACTGTGGGAGGAAACCGGAGCACCCGGAGGAAACCCACACAAACATGGGGAGAAAATGCAAACTCCACATCGTCACCCAAGGCCGGTATTGAACCCGGTTCCCTGGCGCTGTGACGCAACAGTGCTAACTGTCATGATATGCAAACATGCAGCTAATGAACACATAGAATAGGACATGACCAATGAGCAGTCAGGACACTCAGGGGTGGTATCTCACTATAAAAGGGATGAGGCACTCACACCCCGCCTCTTTTCACAGACCAACATCTACAGGGTGTATCCTCAGCATCACACGTGGCTTAGAGCAAGGCTGGTTCAGTTAGACTGAGTTACTACATTTAGATTAGCAGAGGGTCGAACTCATTGAGAACTGTGCTGATAGTTCAATAAACCACACTGACCTCACTTCAAAATCTGGAGCATCTTTTATTCAAAACTGCATCAAGTGGCAGCTTGTGTTATTCCAAATTACATAACACAACACTAACCACAGTGCCACCGTGCTCTGAGTTCAAATTCCACGGAGCAGCTGGAGAAATTTAAATTCATTTCATTAATACATTTGGAATTAAAAAGCTGGTCTTGGTAATTCTGATCATCCATCTGGTTCACTAATGCTCTTCAGGGAAGGAAATCTGTCATTCTTACCCAGTCTGACTTCAATGTGATTCCAGACACACAGCAGTGTGGCAACTCCGACTCCCAGCCACACAGAATGGGCAAATAGGGATTGTTAATAAATGCTGGCCTTGCTTGAAACCCAGGGCGCGATTCAACCAGAAAAAAATCGATACCCAGTTTTGGGTGTGTTTACTGGGGTATTTCCCGGATGCTGTTTTTTTTTTTTGCCTCGGGATGTTTCTCTCTTAGAGTCATTACCTTCTGGCTAGCCCAGCAGGAAAGGCACCTCGCAGATTGGGGTGTGGCATGGCCAGGGTGCCAGGATGGCAGTGGAAGGTGCCTGGGTGTCAGAAGGAGTGTCAGGGTGCCACCCTGCCATGTCCCCAACCACCCACAGTCTCCAAAAGCCTTGGAGACCCCCCCCCCCCCCCCCACACCCTGTGGTAATGTGCATCAATGTAAATGCATGTAGGCTAGCTAGACACTAGAGGGAGCACCAAAGACATCACACACACACACACTCAACCAATAGATCAGTTAGATAGGACACGACCAATGGACATTCACGATACACACAGAGGTGACACGACCACGGGGGGATTACACCAACCGATATATAAAGGGCACCATACACATGATCTGCCTCTTTCCAGTGGAGACAGTCAGTGAGGACTGACACAGGTTGATTCAATATTACACCCACCACGTGGATTGCAGCAACTGGTTAGTCAGTCTGGGTAGCTATAGTAGGATTAGCAGTAGCGTCGAACCAGAGTAATAGAAGTGTAAATAGTTGAATAAACCTGTTGAAGTTATCTCCACGTCTGAACCTTCCTTTGTCAAGTGCACCACAAGGAAGCCGCTTATGTTACACCTAGAGCATAACAAATCACACCCCAGGTTCCATTACGACTGGACAATGTTTGTGGAAACCAGTACCAAACAGTGCCCTGGCGAGGGCTCCCACGCGGCCGTTGCATCCCAGGCACCGGGAGAGTCCCGTGAACACATATTTGACTTATGGACTAATGGCCCATACTGATCTGGATCACGCCCAGTGAGGATGAGATCCAGATTGCGACGTCTCGCGAGACTCCGTTAAGTCTCGAGAGGCATTTCACGCGTCGCAAATCCTGCGAGAGGTCTTTCACGAGATTCAACGGCTCCGTCCCGACACCAAGCGGGCCCACCGAGGCTGTTAAATCACGTCCTTCACCTTCCAAGGGTGAATGAAAAATACAATCTCTCGAGCCTGCTGTGCCATTCCTTAAGATGATGAATGGTCTTCTATCTCAGCTCCGCTTCCCTGCCCTATCCCCACATCCCTCTAGCCAATTTCCATGGTTGGTAGCTTTGTTTTCCGCTGCCTGGGGCCCTTAGTTCTGGAATTCCCTCCATGAACCTCTATTGCCAATATATCAGAAATTGTTGAACTTAACATTCAGCTCTCTTCCTTTGTTTTATTTAATAAATTCTGAGTACCCAATTATTCTTTTTTTATTTTCCAATTAAAGGGCAATTTAGCGTGACCAATCCACCTACCTGCACATCTTTGAGTTGTGGGGGTGAAACCCACGCAGACACAGGGAGAATGTGCAAACTCCACACGGACAGTGACCCAGAGCCGGGATTCGAACCCGGGTCCTCAGCGCCGCAGTCCCAGTGCTATCCACTGTGCCACATGCCGCCCTCTCTTCCTTTCTTAAGGCACTCATTAAAACCCACCCTTTGGACCAAATGTTTAATACTCTTTTCCAAAATCTCCTCACACAGCGAGGTGTCAAATTGTGTTTCCTAACGCAGCTGTGAAGTGCCTTGGGACATTTTGCTGCTCAATAGCGCTGTATAAATGCAAGTTGTTGTCACCTGCACCATCCTGCTAGTAACTCCTGGGGAAACAGGGCGGCCTTGGCTTGGACCCCCAACTGAGGGCTTCACAGGAAAGTCATTGTTGTGTTATGCTTCTTCATGTAGCATAAGCTGCTTCCTTGATGTATACTCTGACAAAGGAAGGTTCCGACTTGGAGATAGGTTTAACACATTTATTGAACAGTTAACAATTCTCCTACTTGAGTTCGACTCTCCTGCTAATCTTGCTATAGTAACTCAATCTAACTAACCAGCCTGCTCTAATCCATGCGGTGGATGTGATGCTTCCGATCTGCCCCTGTCTCTCTGAGTGTCACCTGTGGAAAAGAGACAGAGCATGTGTGCCCTGTCCTTTTATATGGGTTGCCCCATTGTGGTAGTGTCACCTCTGGGTGTCTTGACTGCCCATTGGTCGTGTCCTATTCTATGTGTTCACTAGCTGTATGTCTGCATGTCATGACGTCTCTGGTGCTCCCTCTAGTGTTTACTCAGTCCTAGTATATCTACATTAACCCCTTGTGTATTTACAGTCATGCATATCACCACAGTCATTAAGTCAAAGATAATTAATTGATCCCGAGCCAAAGAAAGAGATATCAGGAAAGGCAACCAAAAGCTTGGTCAGAAGAAGGAGGTTTTAAGGAGCGTCTTACAGGAGGAACGAGAGGCAGGTGAGACAATTGCAGAGCTTAAGACCCAGGCACTTTGGATGTACCTGCGCCACATGCACTCCAGCAGTTCAAGGAAGCAGCTCATTTCCAGCTTCTCAAGGTGCATTTAGGGGTGGACAATAAATGATGGCACAGCCAGCAAAACCCACGTTCTGCAGACTAATTTTTAAAAAAAGCTGCACTGCGTAGAGTTGGTCAAGTGAAAGATCGTGGGCGGGGTTCTCCGTTTCTGAGACTGAGTGTTGACGCAAACGCAGAATTTGTGGAGTTCCACGACAGCAAAACTGGTGCCGCATCTGGACCGATTCTGCTACTGTTAAGGGGCAAACACCGGCACTACGTGGAACACAATCGATTCCAATAGGTGCCGGAGGCGCCGGTTTCGCGATTGACACTCAGGAGGCGGACAAGCTGCAGCCCCATATACACACTTCACCCCCCCTCACACACCATCCCAGCCAACAGCGAGGAAAGCAGCCCCGAGATTCACAGACGCTGAGCTGGAGACCCTCCTGGACGCGGTGGAGGAGAGGAGGATGATGCTGCACCCTGGCCGGGGAAGGAGGCAGCCAGCCGCACACCATTTGCCGAGCCCGGGCGCAGGCGGTCAGCGCTGTGGGCAACATCGTCCGCACCGGCCAGCAGTGTCGACAAAAACTACACGACCTCCTCAGGGCGGCCAGGTGAGTAGGCAGCACTGTGCCCCTGGCACCAACACCCCTCCCACACACCTGTAACCCCCCCCCAACCATCTGGAGGGCGGCACAACCTGCATCACATACCGGCACCCATACCGGCCGCCTTGGCCGGGTGCCCTGGCCACTGAGGCCCCCAGCAGCCCACCTCCTGGGCTGCATGCACCAGACTGTCCAACACTGTCGTTTTCTGTGTCACTGCCCCCTCCAGCAGGTCCAAGCATGTGCAAGGCCTGGGACATTCTGTGCAGGTGCTGACCGAGGGCTAGGACAGGCAACCGTGTGGCAGAGCCACCTAGACATCGCAGCGGCGCTTCGGAGCGAGGCCCAGTCACAGCGGGCCATGGCTGAGAACAGCGGCAGCATTGCCCAGGCACTGGCCGCCATGGCGCAGACACAGAGGGAGGTGGCCCAGTCTCAGACGGAAATGGTCCATTCCATGGCTCCGTGGCCGCGAGCGTGCAGACCCTGGTCGAGACCAGAGCGGGTCTCCAGGACTGGCAGCGCCAGGTGGCGGGGGAGCCTCAGGGGATGCCTCCGCTCGCACCCCTGTCCTATGGAGTGGCCCGGGAGCCTTTGGGCACCCCGCTGGAGGAGGAGGTGATGGGGGCCGTGCCGGTGACTCCCGCAGCGGAGGTGCTGGAACACCCGCAGCACCTTGGACTGCCCCACCCCCCCCCCCTCTTCTCCCTGGTGCATCAGGTGGGCAGCGGGAATCGGAACTGATTTTCCGCCCAATCGCGTTTTGCGATTTCTTCGTCGGCCAATGATGAATCCCGTCCCCCAAATTTGTTCTGATTATATTTACTCAGAGGCAGATAGAGTGAGTGGTGGGAGCCGAAGTACAAAATTAGTGAAACCTGTTTGTCCATTAATCCTTAAAATGAAGTGTTTATTCAATCAGTCTCTGTTCTAAACCATGCGTGAGATTATGGTAACAATTTAATCACTTACTCACTTTCCTGGCTGAAGCCAAAGATCTTACCATTGCTCACTGAAAACACTGCATAATCCAGGCTCAGATCAGAAACATTTACAGTGTTCGGAAACAGCAACTTGAATTTATCTAGCGTTTTTTAACTAAACTGTCCCACATGCTTTAAATTATGTGCGATCCACACAAGGACAAATTAAAGATATTTGAAGGATACAAGGAGTTAAAGTGTAACAAGCACATCATTCGGAAAGTTTAATTTTGTAATATGTATAAATCATCACCTAAAGCAAGTGGACATTTGAATATTGAACTTTCCAAATTTACTACAGTCAAGCAGATTTACCCTTCAATGTTTATGTTTAAGTAATTTTTTTTAAAGGATTCGCATTTGTATAACGCTTTTCTTGACAACCATGTGCCTCAAAGACCTTTACGGCCAATGAAGTACGGTTGAAATATAGTCACTGTTGCAATGTCAGAAAAATAGCAGCCAATTTGTGCACTGGATGCTCCCACAACCAGCGATAATATATGATGGGAGGGGAGATGAGTCATGATTCAGATCCCATCATGAAAGCTGATGGACGGGCAGCACGGTGGCACAGTGGGTTAGCACTGCGGCCTCACGGCGCCGAGGTCCCAGGTTCGATCCCGGCTCTGGGTCAGTCTGTGTGGAGTTTGCACATTCTCCCCGTGTTTGCGTGGGTTTCGCCCCCCCACAACCCAAAGATGTGCAGGCAAAGGAGAGTTTGCCATCCAGCGGCGAATATGAAAGCCTTTTAATAGGAGGTGCCCGAGAGATGCTCCTGCAGTGTTACGCCCCCAGGTGGAACCATATCACCGTTCCTTCACTGTCACGGGGTCAAAATCTTAGAACTCCCTCCTGAAGAGCACTGTGGATGTATCTGCACCACCTGGACTGCAACGGCTCAAGAAGGCAACTTGTCACTACCTTCACAAATGCAATTAAAGATAGGCGATAAATTTAGATTTCTTGTCATGTGTACCAAGGTACAGTGGAAAGTATTGTTCTGTGTACAGCCCAGTCAGATGGTACTATACATGAAAAACATAGGACATGTGATAGCTACATAGGACATATGATAGATACATAGGACATGTGATAGATACAAAGGACATACGATAGATACGTAGATCATGTGATAGATACATAGGACATGTGATAGATACATAGGATATGTGATCGATACATAGGACATGTGATAGATACAAAGGACATACGATAGATACATTAGGACATATGATAGATACATAGGACATGTGATAGATACATAGGGCATGTGATAGATACATAGGGCATGTGATAGATACAAAGGACATACGATAGATACATTAGGACATATGATAGATACATAGGGCATGTGATAGATACAAAGGACATACGATAGATACATAGAGCATGTGATAGATACATAGGACATATGATAGATACATAGGACATAGGATAGATACATAGGACATGTGATAGATACATAGGACATGTGATAGATACATAGGGCATGTGATAGATACAAAGGACATACGATAAATACATAGAGCATGTAATAGATACATAGGACATATGATAGATACATAGGACATATGATAGATATATAGGCTATGTGATAGATACATAGGGCATGTGATAAATACAAAGGACATACAATAGATACATAGAGCATGTGATAGATACATAGGACATATGATAGATACATAGGACATATGCTGGATACATAGGACATATGATAGATACATAGGACATATGATAGATACATAGGACATACGATAGATACATAGGACATATGCTGGATACATAGGACATATGATAGATACATAGGACATATGCTGGATACATAGGACATATGATAGATACATAGGGCATGTGATAGATACATAGGACATACGATAGATACATAGGACATATGCTGGATACATAGGACATATGATAGATACATAGGACATATGATAGATATATAGGACATATGATAGATACATAGGACATGTGATAGATACAAAGGACATACGATAGATACATAGGACATGTGATAGATACAAAGGACATACGATAGATACATTAGGACATATGATAGATACATAGGACATGTGATAGATACATAGGGCATGTGATAGATACAAAGGACATACGATAGATACATAGAGCATGTGATAGATACATAGGACATATGATAGATACATAGGACATATGATAGATACATAGGACATGTGATAGATACATAGGGCATGTGATAGATACATAGGGCATGTGATAGATATATAGGCTATGTGATAGATACATAGGGCATGTGATAGATACAAAGGACATACGATAGATACATAGAGCATGTGATAGATACATAGGACATATGATAGATACATAGGACATATGCTGGATACATAGGACATATGATAGATACATAGGACATATGATAGATACATAGGACATACGATAGATACATAGGACATATGCTGGATACATAGGACATATGATAGATACATAGGACATATGCTGGATACATAGGACATATGATAGATACATAGGACATATGATAGATACATAGGACATATACTGGATACATAGGACATATGATAGATACATAGGGCATGTGATAGATACATAGGACATACGATAGATACATAGGACATATGCTGGATACATAGGACATATGATAGATACATAGGACATATGATAGATACATAGGACATATGATAGATACATAGGACATGTGATAGATACAAAGGACATACGATAGATACATAGGACATGTGATAGATACAAAGGACATACGATAGATACATAGAGCATGTGATAGATACATAGGACATGTGATAGATACAAAGGACATACGATAGATACATAGAGCATGTGATAGATACATAGGACATGTGATAGATACATAGGATATGTGATCGATACATAGGACATGTGATAGATACAAAGGACATACGATAGATACATTAGGACATATGATAGATACATAGGACATGTGATAGATACATAGGGCATGTGATAGATACAAAGGACATACGATAGATACATAGAGCATGTGATAGATACATAGGACATATGATAGATACATAGGACATATGATAGATACATAGGACATACGATAGATACATAGGACATATGCTGGATACATAGGACATATGATAGATACATAGGACATATGCTGGATACATAGGACATATGATAGATACATAGGGCATGTGATAGATACATAGGACATACGATAGATACATAGGACATATGCTGGATACATAGGACATATGATAGATACATAGGACATATGATAGATATATAGGACATATGATAGATACATAGGACATGTGATAGATACAAAGGACATACGATAGATACATAGGACATGTGATAGATACAAAGGACATACGATAGATACATAGAGCATGTGATAGATACATAGGACATGTGATAGATACATAGGATATGTGATCGATACATAGGACATGTGATAGATACAAAGGACATACGATAGATACATTAGGACATATGATAGATACATAGGACATGTGATAGATACATAGGGCATGTGATAGATACAAAGGACATACGATAGATACATAGAGCATGTGATAGATACATAGGACATATGATAGATACATAGGACATATGATAGATACATAGGACATGTGATAGATACATAGGGCATGTGATAGATACATAGGGCATGTGATAGATATATAGGCTATGTGATAGATACATAGGGCATGTGATAGATACAAAGGACATACGATAGATACATAGAGCATGTGATAGATACATAGGACATATGATAGATACATAGGACATATGCTGGATACATAGGACATATGATAGATACATAGGACATATGATAGATACATAGGACATACGATAGATACATAGGACATATGCTGGATACATAGGACATATGATAGATACATAGGACATATGCTGGATACATAGGACATATGATAGATACATAGGACATATGATAGATACATAGGACATATACTGGATACATAGGACATATGATAGATACATAGGGCATGTGATAGATACATAGGACATACGATAGATACATAGGACATATGCTGGATACATAGGACATATGATAGATACATAGGACATATGATAGATACATAGGACATATGATAGATACATAGGACATGTGATAGATACAAAGGACATACGATAGATACATAGGACATGTGATAGATACAAAGGACATACGATAGATACATAGAGCATGTGATAGATACATAGGACATGTGATAGATACATAGGACATGTGATAGATACAAAGGACATACGATAGATACATTAGGACATATGATAGATACATAGGACATGTGATAGATACATAGGACATATGATAGGTACATAGGACATATGCTGGATACATAGGACATGTGATAGATACATAGGACATGTGATAGATACGTAGGGCATGTGATAGATACAAAGGACATACGATAGATACATAGAGCATGTGATAGATATATAGGACATGCGATAGATATATAGGGCATGTGATAGATACGTAGGACACATATAAACACATACGTATAAACACATAGGACATGTGATAGATTTATAGGACATACGATAGATACATCGGACATGTGATAGATAAATAGGATATACAATAGATGTCGGCCTCGGCAGTGATTCTCAAACCCTTTAACAAACAACAAAAATAGCACTGAGCCCACAGTGTGGTGTTACATCAGTGTTACAACCACAGAAGCACCAGCTTATCTGCCACACCTTACACCCTCTCGCTGACCCGTGCTTAAAACTTTACAGTTACTTCTTGCGACCTGGTGGCTGCTGAAAGGAACTCAATTAGAGTAGATTACTGCATTTGGAGGGCTAATGCTAGCACACTCACAATGGGCCGAATGGCCTTCTCCTGTGCTGTACTTTCTATGACTCAATAATGCGAACACCTCAAGACATGCATTGGTCTTGAATGTGGTTAAGAGGTCTCAGCTTAAGTGTTTGAATCCGAATGTGAGCAGTGTTTGCAGAACCGCACTGATTAGGACCTGGAGATGAAGTCTCCATTGAGTACTTGAAGAAATATTAAAAACATTCCAACACTCAACTCGCATGGGAATAAAATATTAATTATAAAATTAAAAGTGAGACGCGAAACAAAATGTAACCATTGGCTTTGAAATGACTTATCTGTTCTGCTGTGAAAGTGCTGAAATCTCAGATCTTATAATAATAATAATTATCTTTATTGTCACGAGTAGGCTTACATTAACACTGGAATGAAGTTACTGTGAAAAGCCCTTAGTCGCCACACTCCGGCGCCTGTTCGGGTACACGGAGGGAGAATTCGGAATGTCCAGTTCACCTAACAGTCCCTTTCGGGACTTGTGGGAGGAAACTGGGGCACCCGGAGGAAACCCACACAGACACGGGGAGAACGTGCAGACTCCGCACAGACAGTGACCCAAGCCGGGAATCGAACCCGGGGACCCTGCCGCTGTGAAGCAATAATGCGACCCACTGTGTTACCGTGCTGCCCGGAGCTTGGGACAAGCCCAGTAATAATTAATCTGCACCTCTTTAACCAGCCTTAAAAATGTTCTGTAGTCTTGAGAGGGGAGGTGGAAAACACAGGGGTGGGGTGAGCATGTTAGGGAGCGATGCAACTGAGAGCAAGATGCCAATTAAGGTACTTGCCCAAATGTTCACTCTCTACAACACTGGGACTCTTGTCTCCAATTAGTCAGTAAATGGTTTAAGAAGTTGATTTCTCTTGTGCAATCTATTACCGAGCACACAGTCTTTAGAAACAAAGGCACTTTCTCATTTTCAAGATAAAGGGCGGGATTCCCCGTTTCAGAGACAAAGTGCCGATGCCGGGACTGACTTGCGGGTGTCCTATTTGTACCGTATCTTCAGGGTTCCGGTGCACCGCTGCATGGACGTCATTCTAGCGGTTCTCCACGTCGGTCTGAGGCCTCTGGTAGTCACCATCAGCCACAGCCGCAGTGGGTAAACCGTCCACCCAGGAGCCAACCCCTCACCCGAGGGAGCGCCGCATGGTGCTGGGAACAGTCAGGTGCGCCAGGATGACGGAGTCGTGGCCGCTGCCAGGGTATCGGGCGCAGACGTGCACGATGTGCCACCTGTGGTTACACTCCAACTGTACGTTGAGGGAGTGGAATCCCTTCTGGTTTGTGAAGGGCACCGTCTCTATGGCGGTGCTCACAGGGGGAAATGCATCCCATCACCCCCTGGGGTTGGGGCATCCCAGCAATTGCAGCGAATCCCGCTGCCCGGGCAACCTGCTGGATTATGTCCATATTCAGGTTGATGTATGTGGCGCCTGGGCATATAGGGCGTCCGTAACGGCGTGGATACACCTGTGCATGGAGGCCTGGGTTATCCCAGACAGATCCCCACTCGGTGCCTGGAAGGATCCTGAAGCATATAGTTTCAGGGTGACCGTTATCTTGACAGCCACCGGGAGAGGATGTCCCCCCCTGATGCTCTATCAAATACGATGAGACGAGAGTAGAATGTAATCGAGGCTTTATTACACAGAGATGTGTGGCCTCCTACAGTAGCTTACGAAATGGCTGCTGTTTGGAGAGCACACACATTTATACTCCGCTTACTGGGCGGAGCCAGCAGGCAGGGATCTACCCCCGTACCTGTAGTACAGGGGCCTTACCGTAATACCCATGTATACAATATAATACAACAGTGGTGACTACCACATTCACCCCCTGTTAAAAATGAGTCCAGCGTGGGGGGGGGGGGGGGCGGGGGGGGGGGGGGGGGTGGAAAACTATATACATACAGATTGGTTTTAAAATTACAGAGAAGGTTACAAGTTTAGACGATCAGGCGCCTTGATCTGTCGTTGAGAGCGCCACAGTGCTGGTGGCGACTCAGGCGTCGGCTTGGTCTTCGGTGACTCCAGGAGCATGTCGAAATCCTCTTCATCCCCGGATGGGAACAAGGGGTGGACGGATTGTCCTGGAGCAGGGGCTATGGTGGGGTGCGCTGGGTGAGGGGAGGGAGGCGCCTGGGCGGGGGGAGGAGGTGTGTGGGGACCCAGCTGGTGCCAGATCCCTGAGGAAGACTGTGTCTTGGCGGCCGTCGGGGTACACTACGTAGGTGTACTGTGGGTTTGCGTGGAGTAGCTGGACCCACTGAACCAACGGGTCCGTCTTGTGCAGCCGCACGTGCTTGCGGAGGATAACGGGTCCTGGAGCTGCCAGCCATGTTGGGAGCGAAACCCCGGAGTTGGACTTCCTGGGGAAGGCGAAGCGACGTTCATGGGGGGTTCCGTTGGTCACGGTGCACAGGAGCGACTGAATGGAGCGAAGTGCGTCGGGGAGGACGTCCTGCCAGCGGGAGGCCGGAAGATATCTGGACCGTTGGGCCAGCTGGACGGCCCTCCAGACCGTCCCATTCTCCCGCTCCACCTGCCCGTTTTCCCTGAGGTTGTAGCTGGCCGTACTGCTCGAGGCAATGCCCCTGTTGAGCAGGTACTGGCGCAGCTCCACGCTCATAAATGAGGATCCCCGGTCGCTGTGGATGTAAGCGGGGAAATCGAACAGAGCGAAGATGGTGTTGAGGGCTTTGATGACGGTGACAGACGTCATATCGGGGCATGGGATGGCGAAGGGGAATCGGAAATACTCGTCGACCACATTAAGAAAGTATGTGTTGCGGTCGGTGGAGGGGAGGGGCCCTTTGAAGTCCACGCTGAGGCGTTCAAAGGGGCGGGAGGCTTTCACCAGGCGCGCACGGTCTGGCCGGTAGAAGTGCAGTTTACACTCCGCGCAGACCTGGCAGTCTCTGGTGATAGCCCTGACTTCCTCGATGGAGTAGGGCAGATTGTGGGCCTTAATGAAGTGGTAAAAGCGGGTGAGTCCAGGGAGACAGAGATCATCGTGCAGTGTCCAGAGTCGGTCCACTTGTGCGCTGGCAGGTGTACCTCGGGACAGGGCATCAGGGGGCTCATTGAGCTTACCGGGGCGATACAAAATCTCGTAATTGTAGGTGGAGAGCTCGATCCCCCACCGCAAGATCTTATCACTTTTGATCTTGCCCCGCTGTGTGTTGTTAAACATGAAGGCAACCGACCGTTGGTCAGTGAGGAGAGTGAATCTCGTGCCGGCCAGGTAATGCCTCCAATGCCGCACAGCTTCAACGATCGCTTGGGCCTCCTTTTCGACGGACGAGTGCCGAATTCTGGAGGCATGGAGGGTGCGGGAAAAGAATGCCACGGGCCTGCCTGCCTGGTTGAGGGTGGCGGCCAGAGCGACGTCTGATGCATCGCTCTCGACTTGCAAGGGGAGCGTCTCGTCGACCGCGTGCATCGCGGCCTTGGCGATGTCGGCCTTGATACGGTTGAAAACCTGGTGAGCCTCGGCCATCAGTGGGAAAGCGGTGGAGTGAATGAGTGGGCGGGCCTTGTCCACATAGCTTGGAACCCACTGGGCGTAATACGAAATGAACCCCAGGCATCGGTTGAGGGCCTTGGGGCAGTGGAGGAGGGGGAGTTCCATGAGGGGACGCATGCGATCGGGGTCGGGCCCTAGAACTCTGTTCTGAACCACATAGCCGAGGATGGCTAATCGGTTCGTGCTGAACACACACTTCTCCTTGTTGTAAGTTAGGTTGAGGAGTGTGGTGGTGTGGAGAAGTTTGGAAAGGTTAGCGTCGTGGTCCTGCTGGTCGTGGCCGCAGATGGTGACGTTGTCCAGGTACGGGAAAGTGGCCCACAGCCCGTACCGGTCAACCATTCGGTCCCTCTTCTGTTGGAAGACCGAGACCCCGTTGGTGACGCCGAAGGGAACCCTAAGGAAATGGTAAAGGCGGCCGTCTGCTTCAAACGCAGTGTATGGGCGGTCCGCCTTGCGGATGGGGAGCTGGTGGTAGGCAGATTTCAGGTCCACTGTCGAGAAGACTCGGTACTGTGCAATCTGATTGATCATATCAGATATGCGTGGGAGGGGGTACGTGTCGAGCTGCGTGTACCGATTGATGGTCTGACTGTAGTCAACGACCATCCTGTTTTTCTCCCCGGTTTCACCACCATCACTTGGGCTCTCCAGGGGCTGTTGCTGGCCTCGATGATACCTTCCCACAGCAGCCGCTGGACCTCAGACCTGATGAAGGTCCTGTCCTGGGAACTGTACCGTCTGCTCCTGGTGGCGACGGGTTTGCAATCCGGGGTGAGGTTTGCAAACAGGGAAGGCGGGTCAACCTTAAGGGTCGCGAGGCCGCAAACAGTAAGGGGTGGTAGGGGCCCGCCAAATTTCAGGGTTAGGCTCTGGAGGCTGCACTGGAAGTCCAGGCCGAGTAGCAAGGCAGCGCAGAGGTTGGGGAGGACGTAGAGCCGGAAGCTGCTGAACTCTGCGCCCTGGACGGTGAGGGTGGCAATGCAGTACCCCTGGATCGCAACAGAGTGGGATCCGGAGGCCAAGGAGATTCTTTGGTTAGCGGGGTGTACTGCGAGGGAGCAGCGCCTTACCGTATCGGGGTGGAGGAAGCTCTCAGTCTCCCGGAGTCCAGACGGCAGGATATCTCATGCTCGTCGACCTTCACCTTTGTTAAGCGGTCGCGAGGTTGTGCGGTCGAGACTGGTCGATTGAGCGAGGCGAGACGCGGCTGGTCGTCGGCGGATGCAGCCGATGAGCGGCCCGTGTTAAGTAATGGGTTAAGAGACATTGCAATTAGTTGCCTCATTTATGTTAAGTATCCATTAATTGACACTGATCTGTAAAGGGGCTTCAGGTGGCCTCTGTCAGGTGATGGACAGTGAGAGTTTTGTGCAAAGTCTGTTGGTGAAAAAGGAACAGAACTTTAGACTCTTCATATCACAGCAACTAAAACATCTAATAATTGGTAGCAGAGGATGGCTGCTGTGTAAATGTGAAGGGTTGAAAGATACAACTTTTCCAGATCAAACCAAGGAGTGAGTGAGAAAAGAAAAAAGGGATATATGGCTGAACCGAGGATAAAGATGGCTGGATATGACTATCCTCCCTTATTTTCTGAAAGGGAATCGTACGACCAATGGAGAAGTGCAGTAGTTATGTGGACTAAGGTAACTGCTTTGGGAAAGAGAAAACAAGGTATGGCATTGGCTCTTTCTCTACCATATGGCAGGAAAATCCGAAACAAAGTGCTTTCTGAGCTGAAATTGGAAGAGTTAGACTCAGAAGGAGGTCTGGAGACTTTATTACATTATATGGATAAGATTTATAAGAAAGATGAATTGTTAAGTGTGTATGAAGCATGGTTGGATTTTGATAATTTCCGGAAAATGGAGGATATCTCTATGGAAGACTATATAATGGAATTTGGCAGACTATATAAAAGGCTGCAGAAACACAACCTGGCATTTCCACAGTCTGTGTTGGCCTTTAAATTACTTGACTGTGCTAGAGTGAGCAACATGGATAGGCTCCTGGTTTTGACAGGAGTTCAGTTTACTGATAAGGATACCTTATTCGAACAGATGACTAAAGCTTTACAAAAGTTTCTGGGGAAAGATTCGATTCCGATGGCCCTGATGACCCAAATAGGTCAGCCTGTAATAAGGCAGAATATGGAAGATACACTACTGACAGCATGACGAACTCGTATGGCTACGAACAGGGCTCAAGACTATAGAAGGAGACCGAGACAAGGAAATTATGAAGACAGAAACCCAGTTAGAACCTACAATAGGAAGATGTACCCCAGAAATCTACGGGGCATGATAAATCGATGTTTTCGATGTGACTCTCAATACCATTATGCTTTCACTGTCCAACTCGTTATGATAGAGTGTTTGAAGCAACAGATGACACGGAAGAGTCAGAAGAGGAAAAAGATAGTGACCAGAAAGAAGTAGTTTTACGCCGGTAATGAGGGTGTTGGTTGCAGAATCCTTCAACTGTGCTGTATTGGACAGTGGCTGCACATCTACTGTGTGTAGAATTGACTGGTTAAAATGTTATCTGGACTCCTTGAATGCTGAAAATCGTAACAAGGTTAAGGAATTTGAAAGTTCCACATGTTTCAGGTTTGGGGTTGATAATACTCTGAAGTCGCTGAAAAGAGAGGTGATCCCTTGCAATATTGCCGCAGTGAATCATTTCATTAGCACGGATGTTGTATCAAGTGAGATACCTTTGCTTCTGAGCAGACCGTCGATGAAGAAAGCACACATGAAACTGGATATGGAACAGGATAAGGCAACAGTTTTTGGAAAGACGGTGGACTTACAATTTACACAGTCGGGACACTATTGTATTCCATTACTGACAAATAATATTTCAAGTAGAGTGGTTAAGGATGTGTTAATGGCAGTTGAAAATTGAACTTTCGCTGATAAAAAGCTTGTGGTATTAAAACTGCATAGGCAATTTGCACATCCGTTTTCTCGGAGGCTGAAAAATTTATTAAAGGATGCTGGTGTAAGGGATGACGACTATACTAAACTGATAGAACAGGTTAGTGACCGCTGTGAAGTTTGTAGGAAGTACAGAAGGACACCAGCACAACCGATAGTAACCCTACCTTTGGCCAGGGATTTTAACGACATTGTGGCCATGGACCTTAAGATCTGGGATAAAGCAAATAATATATTTATTTTGCATTTTGTAGATTTAGAAACCAGATTTAGTCAATCAACGATTGTACGAAGTAAAGAAAAGAGAGTAATTCTGGATAAAATTGTGGAAAAATGGATAGGGACAGGAATGGGTCCACCGGCAAAATTCCTTACGGACAATGGGGGAGAATTTGCTAATGATGAGTTTAGGGATATGTGTGAAAACGTGAATATCAGAGTTATAAATACGGCTGTAGAAAGCCCATTTAGTAATGGCGTCTGTGAAAGAAACCATGCTGTCTTCGATGACATGCTTTGGAAAATTTTGGCAGATCAACCAAATTGCAGGCTAAATTCAGCTTTAGCATGGGCGGTACATGCAAAGAATTCATTGCAGGTGGTTGGGGGCTATAGTCCTTATCAATTAGTGTTTGGTAGGAATCCTAAAATTCCTTCCATTTAGGATGACCAGCCTCCAGCTTGGGTGGGGGACTACAATTAGCTCTGGTTTTGCTGAACATTTAAATGCATTACATAGCAGTAGAAAAGCTTTTTTGGAAGCAGAAGTCTCTGAAAGAATTCGCAGAGCTTTAAGACATAACGTAGGACCATCAGATGCCGTTTTTCAGCAAGGAGGCATGGTATACTATAAGAGAGACAATTCTAATGAATGGAAAGGCCCAGGGAAGATCATAGGCATAGATGGCAAAACAATTATTTTGCAACATGGTAATCAACTGTTAGGGTACATTCATCAAGGATAATGGGTGGAGATGACAAATTTTCAAATTTAGACAGAGCAGTCAGACATGACGAGGAACCAGAGTCATCTGGTATGCATGTGTTACAGAACTATGAGGACCAATTAACTGATAGAGACAGGGTTTCTGTAGAGGAACACAACACTTCTGATGAATTAGAACAGGCCATTTTTCCGAAAGGGCAACTGCCCAAAGTTGGTACAAAACAGACATACTTGCCTGAAGGGTCTAGTCAATGAAAGGTTGCAACTGTTAATAGTAGAGCTGGGAAGGCCACTGGAAAGTATAAACATTGGTTGAATGTACAGCATTCAGGGGAAGGAGTCAAGACAATGGATTGGGAAAACGAAGTTCAAAAATGGAGGGCACAGAAACGCAGTGCCAGTTCAGATAGTACATCGGATAGTGAACAGGTTCGCAGGAAAAGGTCGAGAACCATTGGAAGGACATCCCACAGCAGAAGGGAAAGATCAAGCAGTAGCAGTGCAGAACGAGATACCAGGCGGGAGAGGGGACGTAGTTTATCAAGATTTCGGAACATGAGTAAGACTACGAACACTAATAGGAGTAGAAACCCACATTCACGTGAGATTTTGGTGGCTTCAAATAAATTTAAATGAAAAAGTTATCAAAGATGCTTAACAGCAAGAATTGCATAGTTGGAGTGAATTTGGGGTATACACGGAAGTACCGGATAGGGGACAAAGAGCTCTATCCCACAGATGGATTTGCACGGAAAAGGTTCTTCCGGATGGAACTTATAAGGCCAAGGCCAGGCTTGTGCAAGGGGATTTGAAAAAAACTTAGAAGGTCAGGATTTAAGGGTAGATTCACCTACAGCAGGAAAGATTATTTTAAAGATCTTCTTGGCTCTATTAGCCACAAACTCATGGTTTGCAAATCTATAGATATAAAAGCTGCATTTTTGCAGGGGCATCAGCTTCAGAGAGACATTTTTCTCCGTCCTCCTAAAGAAGCAGCTAACACAGAAGGGGTACTCTGGAAGTTGAACAAATGTGTATATGGGATTAAATGGTGCATCTAGAGTCTGGTATTTTTCGGTAAGGTCAGTTTTGTTAAAGTTAGGCTGTTGCCAGTTGAAAGCAGATCCTGCAATGTTTTACTGGCACTATAAAGGAAATCTTTCTGGCATCTTTATGATGCATGTCGATGATTTTTTGTGGGGTGGGACTAGTGATTTTGAAGCTATTGTAATCTCTGGTTTGAGGAAAGAATTCAGGGTTGGAAGTCAGGCTTCCAAAGCATTTAAATATATTGGACTGGAAATTGGACAGACTAAGTTAGGAGCAACTTTACGTCAGCAATCTTATTTGGAAAGCATCAGCCCAATAGAAATTAGTCGTGGCCGAGTTTCACAAAAAGACGCAATGGTTACAAAGATAGAAAAAGAGCAACTGCGAAGTTTAATTGGGCAACTGAACTGGTTAGGTATACAGACTAGAGCAGACGTGAGTTTTGATGTTTTAGAGTTGAGTACAAAAATGAATGATCCCAAAGTGGAAGACACAATAAGAGCAAATAAAGCATTGGCCAAACTAAAAATGCAGGAGTGTGTTTTGAAGTTCCCGGTTTTAGGTGACCTTAGGCACTTGAAACTGATAGTTTATAGTGATGGGTCCTACTCAAATTTATGTGATAGGGTTTCAAGCGCAGGAGGTTTTATAATTTTCCTTTTGGGGAACAATGGTAAATGTTGCCCGCTTGTGTGGGAAACAAAGCAAATAAGGAGAGTGGTAAAAAGCACTTTGGCTGCTGAGACATTAAGCCTTGTAGAGGCGGTGGATATGGCCTTTTATATAAGTCAGATATTGACAGAAATGTTGGGATTAGGGGATTTGGGTAATATACCTATTGACTGTCACATTGACAATAAATCCCTGTGGGAAAATGTCCACTCTACAAAAAGTGTCAATGAAAAGAGGTTACGGATAGACATCGCATGTTTGAAGCAGATGTTGGCCAGTGGGGAAATAACAAAAATTAAATGGGTCAACAGTAGCTATCAACTGTCAGACTGTTTTACGAAAAGAGGGACGAGTTCACAGAAACTTTTGGATATTGTTAATGAAGGGCGCTTGTTTCTGTGACTGTTTTTTTTCTTCTTTCTCGTCCAAACAAAAAAAAAAAAACTGGAAAAAAAAGGTAGGGGGAAATCATGTGTGTGTTTTTGAGTTTCTTGAAATTTTGTTTTCACCTAATTATTTTTTTTCTCCAAGGAAGGGGAGGCTGTTAAGTAATGGGTTAAGAGGCATTGCAATTAGTTGTCTCATTGATGTTAAGTATCCATTAATTGACACTGATATGTAAAGGGGCTTCAGGTGGCCTCTGTGAGGTGATGTATGGTTAGAGTTTTGTGCAAAGTCTGTTGGAATGAAATAAATGTGTGGTTGGTGAAAAAGGAACAGAACTTTAGACTCTTCATATCACAGCAACTAAAACATCTAACAGCCCGATGAGGTGCCCGACGGGCAGGGGTCCTGAGGCGGGTAAGATGGCGGTGCCCTCGGGCCGCACGTGTCCTGGGGCAGGCAAGATGGTGGTGCCATTGGTTCTGAGGCAAGCAAGATGGCGGCGCTCACGGGCCGCACGTGGTCTGAGGAGAGGAAGATGGCGGTGCAGACTGGCTGCACGTGGGAGTTGCCGGGACAATAGTGGCGATTGAGCGGGCCTGGCACGCTGCAGCTAAATGTCCCTTCTTGCCACAGGCCTTGCAGAGCACACTCCGCGCCGGGCAGCACTGCCGGGGGTGTGTTGGCCGTCCGCAGAAGTAGCACTTGGGTCCCCCGGGGTTGGTTGGCTGCTGCGCGGCGCAGGCGTGGGGTTGGATGAGGGCGGTCGCTGATGGGGTCCATGATGGGGTGGCTGCTGGCGGGGTCCACGATGCACAGGGGCTGTGCGGTCGGGGGCATAAGCCTATATGTTGCGTGAGGCAACCGTGAGCGAGAGTGCTAGTTTCTTGGTCGCCGCGAGGTCAAGTGTGGCCCCTTCTAAGAGGCGCTGGCGGATGTAGTCGGACCCTATGTCCGTAACAAACGCGTCTCTCATTAGCAGGTTCGAATGTTCAGTGGCCGAAACGGCCTGGCAGTCACAGTCTCTCACCAGGGCGAGCAGGGCACGCCAGAAATCTTCCACAGACTCTCCGGGAAGTTGGTGCCGCGTGGATAGGAGGTGCCTGGCGTAGATCTTGTTGCTCTGCTGAGCGCAATTCTCCTTCAGTAGCGCCATGGCCTCCGCGTAGGTAGGCGCGTCCTGGACGAGGGGAAAATTGTTGGAGCTCAGCCGCGTGTACAGAATCTGGAGCTTCTGTGCTTCTGAGATTGGGTCTGGCGCAGACCCGATGTAGGCTTCAAAGCAAGCTAGCCAATGTTCGAAGTCCATTTGAGTGTTGTCTGCTTGAGGATGCAGCTGCAGGCGATCCGGCTTGATGCGGAGGTCCATCTCTGAAAAATCTCTGTGTAATAAATTGATGCACTATCAATTACGACGAGACGAGAGTAGAATGTTATCGAGGCTTTATTACACAGAGATGTGTGGCCTCCTACAGCAGCTGACGAAATGGCTGCTGTTTGGAGAGCACACACATTTATACTCTGCCTCCTAGGGGCAGCACGGTAGCATAGTGGTTAGCACAGTTGCTTCACAGCTCCAGGGTCTCAGGTTTGATTCCGGCTTGGGTCACTGTCTGTGCGGAGTCTGCACATCCTCCCTGTGTGTGCGTGGGTTTCCTCCGGGTGCTCCGGTTTCCTCCCACAGTCCAAAGATGTGCAGGTTAGGTGGATTGGCCATGATAAATTGCCCTTAGTGTTGGGTGGGGTTACTGGGTTATGGGGATAAGTGGGGGTGTTGACCTTGGGTAGGGTGCTCTTTCCAAGAGCCGGTGCAGACTTGATGGGCCGAATGGCCTCCTTCTGCACTGTAAATTCTATGATATGAATGTTACCGTCCCCCATACACCTGCTCCTACATTATGTGTTCTTAAATTCTTAAGATGGCGGCCCCTGTTGGTCGAGCGTGTCGGGCGGTGAGGAAGATGGCGTCCAAGATGGTGGCCCCCATGGATCGCACGTGCTGTGTGAGCCGGAAGATGGCTGCCCCCACAGATAGCATGAGGCTGATGACGCACCTACAGGGGCGGAGTCGGCAGACAGGCTGCCATACTGCGGGATCTGCGGGCCTGTGAGTCTGAGGGTCGGGCCTGCGGTTTAGAGTTCTTGGACCTGGCCAGGCAAACTTTGGCGAAATGTCCTTTTCTCCCGCAGCTGCTGCAGTTCGCGATACGGGCCGGGCAGCGCTGCCGGGGGTGTTGGGACTGGCCGCAGAAATAGCAGGGTAGCCCCCCATGGTGGGCGGGCAGCCGCGCAGTACAGGCCTGGGGTAGTCTTTGGTCGGGGGTCCACGAGGGGGTCGCGTGGTCAAACGGGAACGCGTTAAGGCTTTGGAACACTACTTCCAGAGAGGAGGCTAATTTTACCGTCTGATCCAGGTTTTCCTTTTCGAGTAGGTGCTGTCTCACGTCGTTGGACCGGACTCCCGTCTCGGACGGGGAGGTCCATATGTTGAGTGGCCGTAACGGCCTGGTAGTTGCAGCTGCGTGCGAGGACTTTGAGGTTGCGTAGGTAGTCTTCTAGCGATTCCCCGGGATGCTGGTGGCGAGTGGTGAGGATGTGTCGCGCGTATACCTCGTTCACGGGCCTTACATAGAGGCGTTCGAGCATCGCGAGGGCGTCTGCGCAGGAGGAGGCCTCTTCGAGTTGACCAGAGATTCGATGGCTCACCCGTGTGTGGAGGAGGCTCAGCTTCTGTTCGTCGGTGACGGAAGGCGTGGAGGAGGCGGCGAGATAGGCCTTGAAACAGCGGAGCCAGATGCAAAAATGTATTTCTCCTCCGCGGCCTGCGGATCGAGTTCCAGTCGGTCAGGTTTGAGGGCCAATTCCATAGTTGCATTGTAGTTGATTAAATTGATGCGACCTTCAATTCACTCGAGACAAGAGTAGAAATAAACTGTGGCTTTAATCAACTAGAACAGTGCCTGCCTGCGACTGATCTAACAATGAGCCGCCTACAGGTCGACTGCTCTTTATACCGCCCTTCAAGAGGAGGAGCCATGGGCGGAGCCCATACCTGCCCCAACATGTTCCCTTATGGATAATGCCATACAATGGCCCATAGGTGGAGCCCACAAGGGCAACAGTATAGCACAGATACAAATACAAGGGCAACAGCATAGCACAGATACAATGGTGGATTATTGATATAATACATTCACCACACCCTGTTTGAGTGCTTATACGGAGGCTTCATGACATGATCTTCACCTCCGACTGCCCCAGCCCCATGTTCAACATATTCACCCTCAGAGTGACTCCATTCCCCGGCCCAACAAGGGGTGGAAAAATATTCGTTTTTACTCAATTCAGTTCTTGATTCTTGGCTGACTTTATCCAAAATTTTTTAAACGAGCAAAGGAAAGTGTTCAAATAATAATTTTAAGAATCACATTTTTTGCTGCTGCTATACTCCAATAGTCACCTTGAGATTAACCTTTGATACCTCGTTGCTCCAGTTTAACCCTGGAGGTTTGGTGAGGTACCCTCAATAACGACGCTTAGAGTATAAACGGTAAAGAAGGCTTTATTAGACTAAGAACTATGCTCGAGCTGAGACATGTGCTGACTGCTGCACAGCCCATGAGGCAGCCCTTTATATATGGCTCACAGATGGGCGGAGCCAGAGGCGGAGTCCCCAGGGTTCCAAGCCCGGTCTTAAAGGGGACATCACCTTACATGATGATAAGGCAGTAACCGTTCATCACATTCACCCCCTGTTTAAAAAGGAGTCCGGCGGGGGTGAAGTGCCATCATAGATCCATCCGTCTCAGTGGCAGGATCGTCCTCATCGACCTCCTCAATTCGGGCGGTGGTGCGGCGGGCACGGACGTCCCGGTTGAGGGCACATCCGGGAGCACAGTGGTCGGAGCTTCGGTCCGGGTCGGGGCAGGGGGACTAGGCAGGGCCGGGGATAGCGGTGCCGGCGGGGTGTGTAAAGGGGGGGGGGGCGCAAGGGGGGGCATGGTAGGTGCTCACCATCGGGGGGTAGGGCCGGAAGGGGGTGTGTTGTAGGGGGCACGGGTCCTGCAGGGGAGCGGCGCGGGAAGGGGCGTCTGTGGTGGGGGATCCAGCGGGTGCCAGATCCCGGAGGGAAACCGTATCTTGCCTGCCGTCGGGGTACTCGACGTAGGCGTAACTGGGGTTGGCGTGGAGCAGTCGGACCGTTTCAACCAGGGGGTCCGTTTTATGGCTCCTCACGTGCCTCCGGAGAAGAACAGGTCCCGGAGCCATCAGCCAAGGTGGAAGCGAGACCCCGGAGGTAGACTTCCTGGGGAAGACAAACAATTGGTTGTGAGGGGTCTCATTCGTGGCCGTGCAGAGGAGTGACCTAATGTAGTGTAGGGCATCGGGTAGGACCTCCTGCCAGCGGGTGGTTGGGAGACTTCTCGACCGCAGGGCCAGAAGGACAGCCTTCCACACTGTCGTGTTCTCCCTCTCCACCTGCCTGTTTCCCCGCGGGTTATAACTGGTCGTTCTGCTTGAGGCGATGCCTTTGCTGAGCAGATACTGACGCAGTTCATCGCTCATGAGCGATGTACCCCGGTCGCTGTGGATATAAGCGGGGAAACCGAGCAGGGTGAAGATGCTGTGCAGTGCCTTAATCACAGTGGCTGAGGTCATGTCAGGGCAGGGACTGGCGAATGGGAAAGGGGAGAACTCATCGATCACGCTGAGGAAATAGGCATAACGATTGGTGGACGGGAGGGGCCCCTTGAAGTCCACGCTCAGTCACTCAGAGGGACCAGAGGCCGAACCTTGTCTGGCCGGTAGAAGTGAGGTTTGCACTCCGCACAGACTTGGCAGGCCCTGACCATGGCCTTGACCTCCTTGGTTGAGTAAGGTAGGTTGCGGGACTTGATAAAATGGACGAGCCGGGTAACCCCCGGGTGGCAGAGGCCATTGTGGATGGCTTGCAGGCGGTTCTCCTGCGCGTTGGCGCATGTGCCGCGGGACAGGGCATCTGGGGGCTCGTTGAGCTCCCCTGGACGATACTTCATATATCGTACGTGTAGGTGGAGAGTTCGATCCTCCACCTCAAAATTTTATCGTTTTTTATTTTGCCCCGTTGCGTGTTATCGAACATATAGGCGACGGACCGTTGGTCGGTGACGAGGGTAAACCTCCTACTGGCGAGGTAGTGTCTTCAGCGCCGCACAGCCTCCACAATGGCTTGTGCCTCCTTTTCGACTGCAGAGTGTCGAACCTCGGAGGCGGTGAGGGTTCGGGAGAAGAACGCTACTGGTCTGCCTTCCTGATTGAGGGTAGCAGCCAGGGCGATGTCTGATGCATCGCTCTCTACCTGGAAAGGGATGGTTTCAGCCACCACGTGCATAGCGGCCTTGATGATGTCGGCCTTGATGCGGTTGAAGGCCAATTGATCCTCAGCCGAGATGGGAAAAATGGTGGTCTTTATGAGTGGGCGGGCTTTGTCCGCATACTTGGGGACCCACTGGACGTAATAAGAGAAAAGCCCCAAGCACCGTTTGAGGGCCTTGAGGCTGCGGGGGAGAGGGAGTTCCTTAAGAACTCAGTCGGGGTCGGGACCTAGGACCCTGTCTTCCATGACATAGCCGAGGATGGCTAGCCGGGTGGTGTGGAAAACGCATTTGTCCTCGTTATAGGTCAGGTTAAGGGCTCGGGCGGTCTGGAGGAACTTTGAGGTTAGCGTCATGGTCCTGCTGGTCCTGGCCGCAGATGGTGACATTGTCCAAGTACGGGTATGTAGCCCGCAAACCGTACTGGTCCACCATTTGGTCCATCGCCCTTTGAAAGACGGAGACCCCATTTGTGACACCGAAGGGGACCCTGAGGAAGTGGAAGAGCCGGCCAGCTGCTTCAAAGGCAGTATAGGGGCGATCTTTTGGTCGGATGGGGAGCTGGTGGTAGGCGGATTTGAGGTCGACCGTGGAAAAGACCCGGCATTGGGCGATCCAATTTACCATTTCCACGATGCGAGGAAGGGGGTACGCATCAAGCTGCGTGAATCGGTTTATGGTCTGGCTATAATCCACGACCATCCGGTTCTTCTCCCCGGACCGGACTACCACCACTTGCGCTCTCCAAGGGCTGTTGCTAGCCTCGATGACCCCCTCTCCCAGTAAACGCTGGACCTCTGACTTGATAAAAGCCATATCTTGGACACTGTAGCGCCGGCTCCTGGTGGCGACGGGCTTACAGTCGGGAGTGAGGTTCGCGAATAGCGAGGGGGGTGCGACTTTCAGTGTCGCAAGGCAGCATACCGTGAGGGGGGGGCAAGGGTCCGCCGAACTTCAGTGTCAGGCTTCGGTGGCTGCACTGGAAATCCAGTCCGAGCAGCAGGGGGGCACAGAGGTGAGGGATGATATAAAATTTGAAACGGGTGTAGTTGGCGCCCTGGATCGAGAGATCCGCAATACAGTACCCCTTGATTTGTACCGAGTGGGACCCGGATGCGAGGGCTATGGTTTGGGATGCGGGATGGGTGCGTAGGGAGCAGCGCCTTACCGTTTCAGGGTGGATAAAGCTCTCCGTGCTCCCGGAGTCGAAGAGGCATGCAGTGTCGTGCCCGTTGACCTGGACCTGCATCACAGAGTTCTGCAGGTGTTTTGGCCGAGTTTGGTCAAGGGTGATCGCACCCACTCGCGGGTAGTCGGAGTCCTCAGCCGAGTCGGACTCGGAAAATGGCCGCCGCGTTCGGTTGCATGTGTCGGGTCGAGAAGATGGCCACCGACAAGATGGCCACTCCCATGATTCGCACGAGGCTGATGACGCGTCAGAAGGGGGCGTGTCGGGTCGGTGCGCAGCAGCATTGCGAGGCCTGCGGGCCTGAGAGCCTGATTTTCAGGCCGGCTGTTCTTTGTTTTTCTGGCCCCTGGGTCATGCCAGGCAGACCCTCGCAAAATGCCCTTTCTTCCCGCAGTCGCTGCAGATCGCGGAGCGGGCTGGGCAGCGTGGGCGTGGGTGCTGACCCTGCCCGCAGAAGTAGCACGGTGTGCCCCCATGGTGAGCGGGTCGCCGCGTGGCGCAGGCCTGTAATATGGCTGAGTCTGAGGAAGTCTGGGGGGGGGGGGGCTCGCAGAGTCCGCAGGGTATGTACCCAAGTTATGTCGGGCCACCTCCAGCGAGGAGGCGAGCGTTAGCGTGTCCTGGAGGTCTTTTGCCCCGTTTTTGAGCAGCCGCTGCCGGATGTAGGTCAAGTGGATGTCGGACACGAAAGCGTCTCTGATGTGCAGGTTCATATGGACTTCCCCTGTCACATCCTGATGGTCACAGTCCCTGGCAAGCGCGGTGAGTTTCTCAACAAATTCGTCTAGCGAGTGCCCAGAGCGCTGCCGGCAGGTAGCGAGCAGATGCCTGGTGTGTACCTCATTGATGGGTTTGACAAACCGCTTGCGGAGTAACTCGACCGCCTCTTCATAAGTCGTCGCCTTTTCGAGCGTGGCGGAGATTCTGTGACTCACCCGGGCGTGGAGTAGACGCAGCTTGCGTGGCCCCAGGATGGGAGTCTCTGCGGAGTCCAGGTAGGCCTCGAAGCACTGCAGCCAGTATTAAAAAATGTCCTTCGCCTCCGGTGTCCGTGCTTCCAGATTGAGCTTCTCTGGTTTTAGGCCTGCGTTCATCCTGAATCTAGATTAGTCTAATAAATTGAGGTATCCTCAATAACGACGCTTAGAGTATAAACGGTAAAGAAGGCTTTAGTACACTAAGAACTATGCTAGAGCTGAGACATGTGCTGACTGCTGCACAGCCCATGAGGTAGCCCTTTATATATGGCTCACAGATGGGCGGAGCCAGAGGCGGAGTCTCCAGGGTTCCAAGCCCGGTCTTAAAGGGGACATCTCCTTACATGATGATAAGGCAGTAACCGTTCATCACATTTGGTAACTAGAGAATGCATTAAGATGCTGCATCAATACAGGTTGTTGCCTTGGCGGGTTAGCGTGAGAGAGGAAAGGTATTTCTGATTGTTTGGTGCTGTGGTTGAACAAGCAAAGTTCTGTCAACATCCTGCATCAGCGCTCAGCACTGATTGGTTTTGTATCATTGTATTTAACTGTTTCACGAATAAAATAAAGTTATTTTTAGCCAAAGCACCTGTGTTAAGTTTTCTGATCCGATTGTGAGACGGGCCTGCATGAGGCAGCCTCACGTGTGAAGCATTCGTTAGTCCAGGATCGTATTACGATCAAGGACCAGATCCCCAACAGTGGCCCAATACTGGACAGAAACCCCGATATTTTATTTTTATTTTGTACGACTGTGAGGAAAGGATCTTAATATAAAGCCCAGCAGCTGCTGCAACCCTGCGATAAAGCCCAGCAGCTGCTGCAACCTCGCGATAAAGCCCAGCAGCTGCTGAAACCCTGCGATAAAGCCCAGCAGCTGCTGCAACCCTGCGATAAAGCCCAGCAGCTGCTGCAATCCCGCGATAAAGCCCAGCAGCTGCTGCAATCCCGCGATAAAGCCCAGCAGCTGCTGCAATCCCGCGATAAAGCACAGCAGCTGCTGCAATCCCGCGATAAAGCCCAGCAGCTGCTGCAATCCCGCGATAAAGCACAGCAGCTGCTGCAATCCCGCGATAAAGCCCAGCAGCTGCTGCAATCCCGCGATAAAGCCCAGCAGCTGCTGCAACCTCGCGATAGAGCCCAGCAGCTACTGCAACCTCGCGATAAAGCCCCGCAGCTGCTGCAACCCTGCGATAAACCCCAGCAGCTGCTGCAACCTCGCGATAAAGCCCAGCAGCTGCTGCAACCCTGCGATAAAGCCCAGCAGCTGCTGCAACCCTGCGATAAAGCCAAGCAGCTGCTGCAACCTCGCGATAAAGCCCAGCAGCTGCTGCAACCCTGCGATAAAGCCCAGCAGCTGCTGCAACCCTGCGATAAAGCCCAGCAGCTGCTGCAATCCCGCGATAAAGCCCAGCAGCTGCTGCAATCCCGCGATAAAGCCCAGCAGCTGCTGCAACCCTGCGATAAAGCCCAGCAGCTGCTGCAACCTCGCGATAAAGCCCAGCAGCTGCTGCAACCTCGCGATAAAGCCCAGCAGCTGCTGCAATCCCGCGATAAAGCCCAGCAGCTGCTGCAACCTCGCGATAAAGCCCAGCAGCTGCTGCAACCTCGCGATAAAGCACAGCAGCTGCTGCAATCCCGCGATAAAGCCCAGCAGCTGCTGCAATCCCGCGATAAAGCCCCTGCAGCTGCTGCAACCCTGCGATAAAGCCCAGCAGCTGCTGCAACCTCGCGATAAAGCCCAGCAGCTGCTGCAATCCCGCGATAAAGCCCAGCAGCTGCTGCAACCCTGCGATAAAGCCCAGCAGCTGCTGCAACCTCGCGATAAAGCCCAGCAGCTGCTGCAACCTCGCGATAAAGCCCAGCAGCTGCTGCAACCTCGCGATAAAGCCCAGCAGCTGCTGCAACCCTGCGATAAAGCCCAGCAGCTGCTGCAACCCTGCGATGAAGCCCAGCAGCTGCTGCAGCCTCGCGATAAAACCCAGCAGCTGCTGCAATCCCGCGACAAAGCCCAGCAGCTGCTGCAACCCCGCGATAAAGCCCAGCAGCTGCCGCAACCTCGCGATAAAGCCCAGCAGCTGCTGCAATCCCGCGACAAAGCCCAGCAGCTGCTGCAACCCCGCGACAAAGCCCAGCAGCTGCTGCAATCCCGCGACAAAGCCCAGCAGCTGCTGCAACCCCGCGATAAAGCCCAGCAGCTGCTGCAACCCCGCGATAAAGCCCAGCAGCTGCTGCAACCCCGCGATAAAGCCCAGCAGCTGCTGCAACCCCACGATAAAGCCCAGCAGTTGCTGCAATCCCGCGATAAAGCCCAGCAGCTGCTGCAACCCTGCGAAAAAACCCAGCAGCTGCTGCAACCCCGCGATAAAACCCAGCAGCTGCTGCAACCTCGCGATAAAACCCAGCAGCTGCTGCAACCCCGCGATAAAGCCCAGCAGCTGCTGCAACCCCGCGATAAAGCCCAGCAGCTGCTGCAACCCCGCGATAAAACCCAGCAACTGGTGCAACCCCGCGATAAAACCCAGCATCTGCTGCAACCCCGCGATAAAGCCCAGCAGCTGCTGCAACCCCGCGATAAAGCCCAGCAGCTGCTGCAACCCCGCAATAAAGCCCCGCAGCTGCTGCAACCCCGCGATAAAGCCCAGCAGCTGCTGCAACCTCGCGATAAAGCCCAGCAGCTGCTGCAACCTCGCGATAAAGCCCAGCAGCTGCTGCAATCCCGCAATAAAGCCCCGCAGCTGCTGCAACCCCGCGATAAAGCCCAGCAGCTGCTGCAACCTCGCGATAAAGCCCAGCAGCTGCTGCAACCTCGCGATAAAGCCCAGCAGCTGCTGCAACCTCGCGATAAAGCCCCGCCGCTGCTGCAACCTCGCGATAAAGCCCAGCAGCTGCTGCAATCCCGCGATAAAGCCCAGCAGCTGCTGCAACCTCACAATAAAACCCAGCAGCTGCTGCAACCTCGCGATAAAGCCCCGCAGCTGCTGCAACCTCGCGATAAAGCCCCGCAGCTGCTGCAACCCCGCGATAAAGCCCAGCAGCTGCTGCAACCTCGCGATAGAGCCCAGCAGCTGCTGCAACCTCGCGATAAAGCCCAGCAGCTGCTGCAACCTCGCGATAAAGCCCAGCAGCTGCTGCAATCCCGCAATAAAGCCCCGCAGCTGCTGCAACCCCGCGATAAAGCCCAGCAGCTGCTGCAACCTCGCGATAAAGCCCAGCAGCTGCTGCAACCTCGCGATAAAGCCCAGCAGCTGCTGCAACCTCGCGATAAAGCCCCGCCGCTGCTGCAACCTCGCGATAAAGCTGCAATCCCGCGATAAAGCCCAGCAGCTGCTGCAACCTCACAATAAAACCCAGCAGCTGCTGCAACCTCGCGATAAAGCCCCGCAGCTGCTGCAACCTCGCGATAAAGCCCCGCAGCTGCTGCAACCCCGCGATAAAGCCCAGCAGCTGCTGCAACCTCGCGATAGAGCCCAGCAGCTGCTGCAACCCCGTGATAAAGCCCAGCAGCTGCTGCAACCTCGCGATAGAGCCCAGCAGCTGCTGCAACCCCGTGATAAAGCCCAGCAGCTGCTGCAACCTCGCGATAGAGCCCAGCAGCTGCTGCAATCCCATGATAAAGCCCAGCAGCTGCTGCAACCTCGCGATAGAGCCCAGCAGCTGCTGCAACCCCGTGATAAAGCCCAGCAGCTGCTGCAACCTCGCGATAAAGCCCCGCAGCTGCTGCAATCCCGCGATAAAGCCCAGCAGCTGCTGCAACCTCGCGATAAAGCCCAGCAGCTGCTGCAATCCCGCGATAAAGCCCTCACTCGCTCCAGGAGTGAGTTCACACAAAATAAGGATATGATTTTTTAAAAAATTTAGAGTACCCAATTAATTTTTTCCAATTAAGGGGCAATTTAGCGTGGCCAATCCACCTAGCCTGCACATCTTTGGGTTGTGGGGGCGAAACCCACGCAGACACGGGGAGAATGCGCAAACTCCACACGGACAGTGACCCAGAGCCGGGATCGAACCTGGGACCTCGGCACCATGAGGCAGCAATGCTAACCACTGCGCCACCGTGCTGTCCTAAAATAAGGATATGGTTTATTAAAACAAACTTTATTACCAACACAGTATTAAAATATCATTAACATCACACAAGAAAATAGCTTACAATTACCCCTTAAACAATACAGTGACACAATTACCCTTAACTGCTATCTTCATTCCCACTCAAACAACAAAACCATCTTACATCCCAATCCACTTTTAAATTAGCAGTCAGGAATACTGGTTGAATAGAGATGTGTTTTAAATACTCCACTTTGAGAAAGAGAGATCTTTTGAGACTGATTTAAAGAAATAGACAGTACGCCCTGTCAGAACAACGCAGAATCTCTGGTTGTATTTTTTCTGAAAACCTTCTCAGCTTCTTTTCCAGCCAGAAACTGCAACTGAACCTCACCTGACTGCTTCAACCATTGGCTCCTCCCATTAACTACATTATCTCACTAGGCAGCAGTGCTAACCACTGCGCCACCGTGCCGATATCAGGAGTTGAATCCTCGGTACATTCACATGTCTTTTCTCAGGCCAGTAATTTTCACTGGAGGTGTTATTATTGCACTAATTAACACCTTTTTTTAAAGGATGGAAAGGGGAATATGACCTGAAAACGTTAACATTGATAACAGCCCCCTATTCACCCAATTAATATTTGTTTCCAGTTGTGGGTGGGTTCTTGATATCGACCTTGCAGGTTAAGGATGCACTGCAGCTGGTGGCAATTTTTACACAGAGTGGAGAGCAGTGACTCACTGCTGTGAACCTGATGCCAAACACAATGAGCTCTCCCAGCACCTGCTGGGCTCTATCGCGGGGTTGCAGCAGCTGCTGGGCTTTATCGCAGGGTTGCAGCAGCTGCTGGGCTCTATCGCGGGGTTGCAGCAGCTGCTGGGCTTTATCACGGGGTTGCAGCAGCTGCTGGGCTCTATCGCAGGGTTGCAGCAGCTGCTGGGCTTTATCACGGGGTTGCAGCAGCTGCTGGGCTCTATCGCGAGGTTGCAGCAGCTGCTGGGCTTTATCACGGGGTTGCAGCAGCTGCTGGGCTTTATCGCGGGATTGCAGCAGCTGCGGGGCTTTATCACGGGGTTGCAGCAGCTGCTGGGCTTTATCACGGGGTTGCAGCAGCTGCTGGGCTCTATCGCGAGGTTGCAGCAGCTGCTGGGCTTTATCATGGGATTGCAGCAGCTGCTGGGCTTTATCGCGAGGTTGCAGCAGCTGCTGGGCTTTATCGCGGGGTTGCAGCAGCTGCGGGGCTTTATCGCGAGGTTGCAGCAGCTGCGGGGCTTTATCGCGAGGTTGCAGCAGCTGCTGGGCTTTATCGCGAGGTTGCAGTAGCTGCTGGGGTTTATCGCAGGGTTGCAGCAGCTGCGGGGCTTTATCGCGAGGTTGCAGCAGCTGCTGGGTTTTATCGCGAGGTTGCAGCAGCTGCTGGGCTTTATCGCGGGATTGCAGCAGCTGCTGGGCTTTATCGCGAGGTTGCAGCAGCTGCTGTGCTTTATCGCGAGGTTGCAGCAGCTGCTGGGCTTTTTCGTGGGGTTGCAGCAGCTGCTGGGTTTTATTGTGAGGTTGCAGCAGCTGCTGGGCTTTATCGCGAGGTTGCAGCAGCTGCTGGGCTTTATCGCGAGGTTGCAGCAGCTGCGGGGCTTTATCACGGGGTTGCAGCAGCTGCTGGGCTCTATCGCGAGGTTGCAGCAGCTGCTGGGCTTTATCACGGGGTTGCAGCAGCTGCTGGGCTTTATCGCGGGATTGCAGCAGCTGCTGGGCTTTATCATGGGATTGCAGCAGCTGCTGGGCTTTATCGCGAGGTTGCAGCAGCTGCTGGGCTTTATCGCGGGGTTGCAGCAGCTGCGGGGCTTTATCGCGAGGTTGCAGCAGCTGCGGGGCTTTATCGCGAGGTTGCAGCAGCTGCTGGGCTTTATCGCGAGGTTGCAGCAGCTGCTGGGCTTTATCGCGAGGTTGCAGCAGCTGCGGGGCTTTATCGCGAGGTTGCAGCAGCTGTGGGGCTTTATCGCGAGGTTGCAGCAGCTGCTGGGCTTTATCGCGGGGTTGCAGCAGCTGCTGGGCTTTATCGCGGGGTTGCAGCAGCTGCTGGGCTTTATCGCGGGGTTGCAGCAGCTGCTGGGTTTTATCGCGAGGTTGCAGCAGCTGCTGGGTTTTATCGCGGGGTTGCAGCAGCTGCTGGGTTTTTTCGCAGGGTTGCAGCAGCTGCTGGGCTTTATCGCAGGGTTGCAGCAGCTGCTGGGCTTTATCGCGGGGTTGCAGCAGCTGCTGGGCTTTATCGCGAGGTTGCAGCAGCTGCTGGGCTTTATCGCGGGGTTGCAGCAGCTGCTGGGCTTTGTCGCGGGATTGCAGCAGCTGCTGGGTTTTATCGCGAGGTTGCAGCAGCTGCTGGGCTTTATCGCGAGGTTGCAGCGGCTGCTGGGCTTTATCGCGAGGTTGCAGCAGCGGCGGGGCTTTATCGCAGGGTTGCAGCAGCTGCAGGGCTTTATCGCGAGGTTGCAGCAGCTGCGAGGCTTTATCGCGAGGTTGCAGCGGCTGCTGGGCTTTATCGCGAGGTTGCAGCAGTGGGGGGGCTTTATCGCAGGGTTGCAGCAGCTGCGGGGCTTTATCGCGAGGTTGCAGTAGCTGCTGGGCTTCATCGCGGGGTTGCAGCAGCTGCGGGGCTTTATCGCGGGGTTGCAGCAGCTGCGGGGCTTTATCGCGGGGTTGCAGCAGTTGCTGGGTTTTATCGCGGGGTTGCAGCAGCTGCTCGGCTTTATCGTGGGATTGCAGCAACTGCTGGGCTTTATCGTGGGGTTGCA
Source organism: Scyliorhinus torazame (assembly GCF_047496885.1). NCBI lineage: Eukaryota > Metazoa > Chordata > Chondrichthyes > Carcharhiniformes > Scyliorhinidae > Scyliorhinus > Scyliorhinus torazame. Next base: position 16,504,296 of record NC_092723.1, on the reverse strand, counting down.
GCAGCTGCTGGGTTTTTTCGCGGGGTTGCAGCAGCTGCTGGGCTTTATCGGGGGGTTGCAGCAGCTGCTGGGGTTTATCGCGAGGTTGCAGCAGCTGCTGGGTTTTATCGCGGTGTTGCAGCAGCTGCTGGGTTTTTTCGCGGGGTTGCAGCAGCTGCTAGGCTTTATCACGGGGTTGCAGCAGCTGCTGGGCTTTATCGTGGGATTGCAGCAGCTGCTGGGTTTTATCACGGGGTTGCAGCAGCTGCTGGGTTTTATCACGGGGTTGCAGCAGCTGCTGGGTTTTATCGCGAGGTTGCAGTAGCTGCTGGGTTTTATCACGGGGTTGCAGCAGCTGCTGGGTTTTATCGCGAGGTTGCAGCAGCTGCTGGGCTTTATCGCGGGGTTGCAGCAGCTGCTGGGCTTTATCGCGGGGTTGCAACAGCTGCTGGGTTTTATCGCGAGGTTGCAGCAGCTGCGGGGCTTTATCGCGAGGTTGCAGCAGCTGCTGGGGTTTATCGCGAGGTTGCAGCAGCTGCTGGGTTTTATCGCGAGGTTGGAGCAGCTGCGGGGCTTTATCGCGGGATTGCAGCAGCTGCTAGGCTTTATCGCGAGGTTGCAGCAGCTGCTGGGTTTTATTGCAGGGTTGCAGCAGCTGCTGGGCTTTATCGCAGGGTTGCAGCAGCTGCTGGGCTTTATCGCGAGGTTGGAGCAGCTGCTGGGTTTTATTGCGATTTTGCAGCAGCTGCTGGGCTTTATCGCGAGGTTGCAGCAGCTGCTGGGCTTTATCGCGAGGTTGCAGCAGCTGCTGGGCTTTATCGCAGGGTTGAAGCAGCTGCTAGGCTTTATCACGGGGTTGCAGCAGCTGCTGGGCTTTATCGTGGGATTGCAGCAGCTGCTGGGCTTTATCGCGGGGTTGCAGCAGCGGCGGGGCTTTATCGCGAGTTTGGAGCAGCTGCTGAGCTTTATCGTGGGATTGCAGCAGCTGCTAGGCTTTATCGCGGGGTTGGAGCAACTGCGGGGCTTTATCGTGGGATTGCAGCAGCTGCTGGGCTTTATCGCGAGGTTGGAGCAGCTGCGGGGCTTTATCGCGGGATTGCAGCAGCTGCTGGGTTTTATCGCGGGATTGCAGCAGCTGCTAGGCTTTATCGCGGGATTGCAGTAGCTGCTGGGTTTTATCGCGAGGTTGCAGCAGCTGCTGGGTTTTATCGCGAGGTTGGAGCAGCTGCGGGGCTTTATCGCGGGGTTGCAGCAGCTGCTAGGCTTTATCGCGAGGTTGCAGCAGCTGCTGGGTTTTATCGCAGGGTTGCAGCAGCTGCTGGGCTTTATCGCGAGGTTGCAGCAGCTGCGGGGCTTTATCGCGAGGTTGCAGCAGCTGCGGGACTTTATCGCGATGTTGCAGCAGCTGCTGGGCTTTATCGCGGGGTTGCAGCAGATGCTGGGCTTTATCGCGAGGTTGCAGCAGCTGCTGGGCTTTATCGCGGGGTTGCAGCAGCTGCTGGGCTTTATAGCGGGGTTGCAACAGCTGCTGGGTTTTATCGCGAGGTTGCAGAAGCTGCGGGGCTTTATCGCGAGGTTGCAGCAGCTGCTGGGTTTTATCGCGAGGTTGCAGCAGCTGCTGGGTTTTATCGCGAGGTTGGAGCAGCTGCGGGGCTTTATCGCGGGATTGCAGCAGCTGCTAGGCTTTATCGCGAGGTTGCAGCAGCTGCTGTGTTTTATCGCAGGGTTGCAGCAGCTGCTGGGCTTTATCGCAGGGTTGCAGCAGCTGCTGGGCTTTATCGCGAGGTTGGAGCAGCTGCTGGGTTTTATTGAAATTTTGCAGCAGCTGCTGGGCTTTATCGCGAGGTTGCAGCAGCTGCTGGGCTTTATCGCGAGGTTGCAGCAGCTGCTGGGCTTTATCGCAGGGTTGCAGCAGCTGCTAGGCTTTATCACGGGGTTGCAGCAGCTGCTGGGCTTTATCGTGGGATTGCAGCAGCTGCTGGGCTTTATCGCGGGGTTGCAGCAGCTGCTGGGCTTTATCGCGAGTTTGGAGCAGCTGCTGAGCTTTATCGTGGGATTGCAGCAGCTGCTAGGCTTTATCGCGGGGTTGGAGCAACTGCGGGGCTTTATCGTGGGATTGCAGCAGCTGCTGGGCTTTATCGCGAGGTTGGAGCAGCTGCGGGGCTTTATCGCGAGGTTGCAGCAGCTGCTGGGTTTTATCGCGAGGTTGGAGCAGCTGCGGGGCTTTATCGCGGGGTTGCAGCAGCTGCTAGGCTTTATCGCGAGGTTGCAGCAGCTGCTGGGTTTTATCGCAGGGTTGCAGCAGCTGCTGGGCTTTATCGCGAGGTTGCAGCAGCTGCTGGGCTTTATCGCGGGGTTGCAGCAGCTGCTGGGCTTTATAGCGGGGTTGCAACATCTGCTGGGTTTTATCGCGAGGTTGCAGCAGCTGCGGGGCTTTATCGCGAGGTTGCAGCAGCTGCAGGGTTTTATCGCGAGGTTGCAGCAGCTGCTGGGTTTTATCGCGAGGTTGGAGCAGCTGCGGGGCTTTATCACGGGATTGCAGCAGCTGCTAGGCTTTATCGCGAGGTTGCAGCAGCTGCTGTGTTTTATCGCAGGGTTGCAGCAGCTGCTGGGCTTTATCGCAGGGTTGCAGCAGCTGCTGGGCTTTATCGCGAGGTTGGAGCAGCTGCTGGGTTTTATTGAAATTTTGCAGCAGCTGCTGGGCTTTATCGCGAGGTTGCAGCAGCTGCTGGGCTTTATCGCGAAGTTGCAGCAGCTGCTGGGCTTTATCGCAGGGTTGCAGCAGCTGCTAGGCTTTATCACGGGGTTACAGCAGCTGCTGGGCTTTATCGTGGGATTGCAGCAGCTGCTGGGCTTTATCGCGGGGTTGCAGCAGTTGCTGAGCTTTATCGTGGGATTGCAGCAGCTGCTAGGCTTTATCGCGGGGTTGGAGCAACTGCGGGGCTTTATCGTGGGATTGCAGCAGCTGCTGGGCTTTATCGCGAGGTTGGAGCAGCTGCGGGGCTTTATCGCGGGATTGCAGCAGCTGCTGGGTTTTATCGCGGGATTGCAGCAGCTGCTAGGCTTTATCGCGGGATTGCAGCAGCTGCTGGGTTTTATCGCGAGGTTGCAGCAGCTGCTGGGTTTTATCGCGAGGTTGGAGCAGCTGCGGGGCTTTATCGCGGGGTTGCAGCAGCTGCTAGGCTTTATCGCGAGGTTGCAGCAGCTGCTGGGTTTTATCGCAGGGTTGCAGCAGCTGCTGGGCTTTATCGCAGGGTTGCAGCAGCTGCTGGTCTTTATCGCGAGGTTGCAGCAGCTGCTGGGCTTTATCGCGAGGTTGCAGCAGCTGCTGGGCTTTACCGCGAGGTTGCAGCAGCTGCTGGGCTTTATCGCAGGGTTGCAGCAGCTGCTAGGCTTTATCACGGGGTTGCAGCAGCTGCTGGGCATTATCGTGGGATTGCAGCAGCTGCTAGGCTTTATCGCGAGGTTGCAGCAGCTGCTGGGTTTTATAACGGGGTTGCAGCAGCTGCTGGGTTTTATCGCGAGGTTGCAGCAGCTGCTGGGCTTTATCGCGGGGTTGCAGCAGCTGCTGGGCTTTATCGCGGGGTTGCAACAGCTGCTGGGTTTTATCGCGGGGTTGCAGCAGCTGCTGGGCTTTATCGCGAGGTTGCAGCAGCTGCTGGGCTTTATCGCGGGGTTGCAGCAGCTGCTGGGCTTTGTCGCGGGATTGCAGCAGCTGCTGGGTTTTATCGCGAGGCTGCAGCAGCTACTGGGCTTTATCGCAGGGTTGCAGCAGCTGCGGGGCTTTATCGCGGGGTTGCAGCAGATGCTGGGCTTTATCACGGGATTGCAGCAGCTGCTGGGCTTTATCGCGAGGTTGCAGCAGCTGCTGGGCTTTATCGCGAGGTTGCAGCGGCTGCTGGGCTTTATCGCGAGGTTGCAGCAGCGGCGGGGCTTTATCGCTGGGTTGCAGCAGCTGCGGGGCTTTATCGCGAGGTTGCAGCAGCTGCGGGGCTTTATCGCGAGGTTGCAGCAGCTGCTGGGTTTTATCGCGAGGTTGCAGCAGCTGCTGGGTTTTATCGCGAGGTTGGAGCAGCTGCGGGGCTTTATCACGGGATTGCAGCAGCTGCTAGGCTTTATCGCGAGGTTGCAGCAGCTGCTGTGTTTTATCGCAGGGTTGCAGCAGCTGCTGGGCTTTATCGCAGGGTTGCAGCAGCTGCTGGGCTTTATCGCGAGGTTGGAGCAGCTGCTGGGTTTTATTGAAATTTTGCAGCAGCTGCTGGGCTTTATCGCGAGGTTGCAGCAGCTGCTGGGCTTTATCGCGAAGTTGCAGCAGCTGCTGGGCTTTATCGCAGGGTTGCAGCAGCTGCTAGGCTTTATCACGGGGTTACAGCAGCTGCTGGGCTTTATCGTGGGATTGCAGCAGCTGCTGGGCTTTATCGCGGGGTTGCAGCAGTTGCTGAGCTTTATCGTGGGATTGCAGCAGCTGCTAGGCTTTATCGCGGGGTTGGAGCAACTGCGGGGCTTTATCGTGGGATTGCAGCAGCTGCTGGGCTTTATCGCGAGGTTGGAGCAGCTGCGGGGCTTTATCGCGGGATTGCAGCAGCTGCTGGGTTTTATCGCGGGATTGCAGCAGCTGCTAGGCTTTATCGCGGGATTGCAGCAGCTGCTGGGTTTTATCGCGAGGTTGCAGCAGCTGCTGGGTTTTATCGCGAGGTTGGAGCAGCTGCGGGGCTTTATCGCGGGGTTGCAGCAGCTGCTAGGCTTTATCGCGAGGTTGCAGCAGCTGCTGGGTTTTATCGCAGGGTTGCAGCAGCTGCTGGGCTTTATCGCAGGGTTGCAGCAGCTGCTGGTCTTTATCGCGAGGTTGCAGCAGCTGCTGGGCTTTATCGCGAGGTTGCAGCAGCTGCTGGGCTTTATCGCGAGGTTGCAGCAGCTGCTGGGCTTTATCGCAGGGTTGCAGCAGCTGCTAGGCTTTATCACGGGGTTGCAGCAGCTGCTGGGCATTATCGTGGGATTGCAGCAGCTGCTAGGCTTTATCGCGAGGTTGCAGCAGCTGCTGGGTTTTATAACGGGGTTGCAGCAGCTCCTGGGTTTTATCGCGAGGTTGCAGCAGCTGCTGGGCTTTATCGCGGGGTTGCAGCAGCTGCTGGGCTTTATCGCGGGGTTGCAACAGCTGCTGGGTTTTATCGCGGGGTTGCAGCAGCTGCTGGGCTTTATCGCGAGGTTGCAGCAGCTGCTGGGCTTTATCGCGGGGTTGCAGCAGCTGCTGGGCTTTGTCGCGGGATTGCAGCAGCTGCTGGGTTTTATCGCGAGGCTGCAGCAGCTACTGGGCTTTATCGCAGGGTTGCAGCAGCTGCGGGGCTTTATCGCGGGGTTGCAGCAGATGCTGGGCTTTATCACGGGATTGCAGCAGCTGCTGGGCTTTATCGCGAGGTTGCAGCAGCTGCTGGGCTTTATCGCGAGGTTGCAGCGGCTGCTGGGCTTTATCGCGAGGTTGCAGCAGCGGCGGGGCTTTATCGCTGGGTTGCAGCAGCTGCGGGGCTTTATCGCGAGGTTGCAGCAGCTGCGGGGCTTTATCGCGAGGTTGCAGCGGCTGCTGGGCTTTATCGCGAGGTTGCAGCAGCGGGGGGGCTTTATCGCAGGGTTGCAGCAGCTGCGGGGCTTTATCGCGAGGTTGCAGTAGCTGCTGGGCTTTATCGCGGGGTTGCAGCAGCTGCGGGGCTTTATCGCGGGGTTGCAGCAGCTGCGGGGCTTTATCGCGGGGTTGCAGCAGTTGCTGGGTTTTATCGCGGGGTTGCAGCAGCTGCTCGGCTTTATCGTGGGATTGCAGCAACTGCTGGGCTTTATCGTGGGGTTGCAGCAGCTGCTGGTTTTTTTCGCGGGGTTGCAGCAGCTGCTGGGCTTTATCGCGGGGTTGCAGCAGCTGCTGGGCTTTATAGCGGGGTTGCAACAGCTGCTGGGTTTTATCGCGAGGTTGCAGCAGCTGCGGGGCTTTATCGCGAGGTTGCAGCAGCTGCTGGGTTTTATCGCGAGGTTGCAGCAGCTGCTGGGTTTTATCGCGAGGTTGGAGCAGCTGCGGGGCTTTATCGCGGGATTGCAGCAGCTGCTAGGCTTTATCGCGAGGTTGCAGCAGCTGCTGTGTTTTATCGCAGGGTTGCAGCAGCTGCTGGGCTTTATCGCAGGGTTGCAGCAGCTGCTGGGCTTTATCGCGAGGTTGGAGCAGCTGCTGGGTTTTATTGAAATTTTGCAGCAGCTGCTGGGCTTTATCGCGAGGTTGCAGCAGCTGCTGGGCTTTATCGCGAAGTTGCAGCAGCTGCTGGGCTTTATCGCAGGGTTGCAGCAGCTGCTAGGCTTTATCACGGGGTTACAGCAGCTGCTGGGCTTTATCGTGGGATTGCAGCAGCTGCTGGGATTTATCGCGGGGTTGCAGCAGTTGCTGAGCTTTATCGTGGGATTGCAGCAGCTGCTAGGCTTTATCGCGGGGTTGGAGCAACTGCGGGGCTTTATCGTGGGATTGCAGCAGCTGCTGGGCTTTATCGCGAGGTTGGAGCAGCTGCGGGGCTTTATCGCGGGATTGCAGCAGCTGCTGGGTTTTATCGCGGGATTGCAGCAGCTGCTAGGCTTTATCGCGGGATTGCAGCAGCTGCTGGGTTTTATCGCGAGGTTGCAGCAGCTGCTGGGTTTTATCGCGAGGTTGGAGCAGCTGCGGGGCTTTATCGCGGGGTTGCAGCAGCTGCTAGGCTTTATCGCGAGGTTGCAGCAGCTGCTGGGTTTTATCGCAGGGTTGCAGCAGCTGCTGGGCTTTATCGCAGGGTTGCAGCAGCTGCTGGTCTTTATCGCGAGGTTGCAGCAGCTGCTGGGCTTTATCGCGAGGTTGCAGCAGCTGCTGGGCTTTACCGCGAGGTTGCAGCAGCTGCTGGGCTTTATCGCAGGGTTGCAGCAGCTGCTAGGCTTTATCACGGGGTTGCAGCAGCTGCTGGGCATTATCGTGGGATTGCAGCAGCTGCTAGGCTTTATCGCGAGGTTGCAGCAGCTGCTGGGTTTTATAACGGGGTTGCAGCAGCTGCTGGGTTTTATCGCGAGGTTGCAGCAGCTGCTGGGCTTTATCGCGGGGTTGCAGCAGCTGCTGGGCTTTATCGCGGGGTTGCAACAGCTGCTGGGTTTTATCGCGGGGTTGCAGCAGCTGCTGGGCTTTATCGCGAGGTTGCAGCAGCTGCTGGGCTTTATCGCGGGGTTGCAGCAGCTGCTGGGCTTTGTCGCGGGATTGCAGCAGCTGCTGGGTTTTATCGCGAGGCTGCAGCAGCTACTGGGCTTTATCGCAGGGTTGCAGCAGCTGCGGGGCTTTATCGCGGGGTTGCAGCAGATGCTGGGCTTTATCACGGGATTGCAGCAGCTGCTGGGCTTTATCGCGAGGTTGCAGCAGCTGCTGGGCTTTATCGCGAGGTTGCAGCGGCTGCTGGGCTTTATCGCGAGGTTGCAGCAGCGGCGGGGCTTTATCGCTGGGTTGCAGCAGCTGCGGGGCTTTATCGCGAGGTTGCAGCAGCTGCGGGGCTTTATCGCGAGGTTGCAGCGGCTGCTGGGCTTTATCGTGAGGTTGCAGCAGCGGGGGGGCTTTATCGCAGGGTTGCAGCAGCTGCGGGGCTTTATCGCGAGGTTGCAGTAGCTGCTGGGCTTTATCGCGGGGTTGCAGCAGCTGCGGGGCTTTATCGCGGGGTTGCAGCAGCTGCGGGACTTTATCGCGGGGTTGCAGCAGTTGCTGGGTTTTATCGCGGGGTTGCAGCAGCTGCTCGGCTTTATCGTGGGATTGCAGCAACTGCTGGGCTTTATCGTGGGGTTGCAGCAGCTGCTGGGTTTTTTCGCGGGGTTGCAGCAGCTGCTGGGCTTTATCGCGGGGTTGCAGCAGCTGCTGGGCTTTATCGTGGGGTTGCAGCAGCTGCTGGGTTTTATCGCGAGGTTGCAGCAGCTGCTGGGTTTTTTCGCGGGGTTGCAGCAGCTGCTAGGCTTTATCACGGGGTTGCAGCAGCTGCTGGGCTTTATCGTGGGATTGCAGCAGCTGCTGGGTTTTATCACGGGGTTGCAGCAGCTGCTGGGTTTTATCACGGGGTTGCAGCAGCTGCTGGGTTTTATCGCGAGGTTGCAGTAGCTGCTGGGTTTTATCACGGGGTTGCAGCAGCTGCTGGGTTTTATCGCGAGGTTGCAGCAGCTGCTGGGCTTTATCGCGGGGTTGCAGCAGCTGCTGGGCTTTATCGCGGGGTTGCAACAGCTGTTGGGTTTTATCGCGAGGTTGCAGCAGCTGCGGGGCTTTATCGCGAGGTTGCAGCAGCTGCTGGGTTTTATCGCGAGGTTGCAGCAGCTGCTGGGTTTTATCGCGAGGTTGGAGCAGCTGCGGGGCTTTATCGCGGGATTGCAGCAGCTGCTAGGCTTTATCGCGAGGTTGCAGCAGCTGCTGGGTTTTATCGCAGGGTTCCAGCAGCTGCTGGGCTTTATCGCAGGGTTGCAGCAGCTGCTGGGCTTTATCGCGAGGTTGCAGCAGCTGCTGGGCTTTATCGCAGGGTTGCAGCAGCTGCTAGGCTTTATCACGGGGTTGCAGCAGCTGCTGGGCTTTATCGTGGGATTGCAGCAGCTGCTGGGCTTTATCGCGGGGTTGCAGCAGCTGCTGGGCTTTATCGCGAGTTTGGAGCAGCTGCTGAGCTTTATCGTGGGATTGCAGCAGCTGCTAGGCTTTATCGCGGGGTTGGAGCAACCGCGGGGCTTTATCGTGGGATTGCAGCAGCTGCTGGGCTTTATCGCGAGGTTGGAGCAGCTGCGGGGCTTTATCGCGGGATTGCAGCAGCTGCTGGGTTTTATCGCGGGATTGCAGCAGCTGCTAGGCTTTATCGCGGGATTGCAGCAGCTGCTGGGGTTTATCGCGAGGTTGCAGCAGCTGCTGGGTTTTATCGCGAGGTTGGAGCAGCTGCGGGGCTTTATCGCGGGGTTGCAGCAGCTGCTAGGCTTTATCGCGAGGTTGCAGCAGCTGCTGGGTTTTATCGCAGGGTTGCAGCAGCTGCTGGGCTTTATCGCAGGGTTGCAGCAGCTGCTGGGCTTTATCGCGAGGTTGCAGCAGCTGCTGGGCTTTATCGCGAGGTTGCAGCAGCTGCTGGGCTTTATCGCGAGGTTGCAGCAGCTGCTGGGCTTTATCGCAGGGTTGCAGCAGCTGCTAGGCTTTATCACGGGGTTGCAGCAGCTGCTGGGCATTATCGTGGGATTGCAGCAGCTGCTAGGCTTTATCGCGAGGTTGCAGCAGCTGCTGGGTTTTATAACGGGGTTGCAGCAGCTGCTGGGTTTTATCGCGAGGTTGCAGCAGCTGCTGGGTTTTATCGCGGGGTTGCAGCAGCTGCTGGGTTTGGCTGTGGGCTGGGAGCCGGAACCCTCGGCGCCGCTCGCTGCTCTCCGCCAGGGGGCCGCTTCCGGAGGACGGACCGGTCCGGCCGCGCCGGGCGGCGGGTTTGTGTGTCGGACCGGGAGGAGGCGGCAGCGGCGGCGGGTTTGAGGGACCCGAATCCAGGAGAGAAAAACACAGCCGGAATAAACCCAGCAAGAGAAAGAGGATGAACCTGGAGCTGCTGGGTAAGCGAGAGAGAGAGAGAGAGTGTGTGTGTGAGAGAGAGAGGGAGGGAGGTGAGAGGGAATGAGGGTGGAGAGAGGGAATGAGGGTGGAGAGAGGGAATGAGGCTGGCGAGAGAGAGAGAGAGAGAATGTGTGGAGAGAGGGGGAGGAATGAGGGTGGAGAGAGATAGACAGAGAGAGGGAATGAGGGTGGAGGGAGATTGAGGGTGGAGAGAGGGGTAATGAGTGGAGAGAGGGATTGAGGGTGCAGAGAGGGATTGAGGGTGGAGAGGGGTTGAGGGTGGAGAGAGAGGGAATGAGGGTGGAAAGAAAGGAATGCTGTTGCAGAGAGGGAATGAGGCTGGAGAGAGAGAGGGAATGAAATGAAATGAAAAGAAAATTGCTTATTGTCACAAGTAGGCTTCATGAAGTTACTGTGAAAAGCCCCTAGTGGCCACATTCCGACGCCTGTTCGGGGAGGCTGGAACGGGAATTGAACCGTGCTGCTGGCCTGCCTTGGTCTGCTTTCAAAGCCAGCAATTTAGCCCTGTGCTGAACAGCCCCTAATGAGGGTGGAGAGAGAGAGAGAGGGGGAATGAGGGTGGAGAGAGGGGGAATGAGGGTGGTGAGAGGGAGAATGAGGGTGAAGAGAGAGAGAGGGGGAATGAGGGTGGAGAGAGGGAATGAGGGTAGAGAGAGTGGGAATGAGGGTGGAGCGAGAAAGGGAATGAGGGTGGAGAGAAGGAATGAGGGTGGAGAGAGAGGGGGAATGAGCGTGGAAAGAGCGAGAGAGGGGGGAATGAGGGTGGAGAGAGAGTGGGAATGAGGGTGGGGAGAGTGGGAATGTGGGTGGAGAGAGAGTGGGAATGAGGGTGGAGAGAGAGTGGGAATGAGGGTGGAGAGAGAGTGGGAATGAGGGTGGAGAGAGAGTGGGAATGAGGGTGGAGAGAGAGTGGGAATGAGGGTGGAGCGAGAAAGGGGGAATGAGGGTGGAGAGAGAGGGAATGAGGGTGGAGAGAGAGGGAATGAGGGTGGAGAGAGAGGGAATGAAATGAAATGAAAATCGCTTATTGTCACAAGTAGGCTTCATGAAGTTACTGTGAAAAGCCCTTAGTCGGCACATTCCGGTGCCTGTTCGGGGAGGCTGGAACGGGATTTGAACCGTGCTGCTGGCCTGCCTGGGTCTGCTTTCAAAGTCAGCGACTTAGAGAGAGAGGGGGTATGAGGGTGGAGGGAGAGAGGGAATGAGGGTGGAGAAAGCAGAATGAGGGTGTAGGGAGAGGGAATGAGGGTGGGGGAGAGAGAGTGAATGAGGTGGAGAGAGGGTGAATGAAGGTTGAGAGAGAGAGGGGGAATGAGGTTGGAGAGAGAGGGAATGAGGGTGGAGAGAGGGAATGAGGGTGGAGAGAGGGAATGAGGGTGGAGAGAGGAAATGAGGGTGGAGAGAGGGAATGAGGGTGGAGAGAGGGAATGAGGGTGGAGAGAGGGAATGAGGGTGGAGAGAGGGAATGAGGGTGGAGAGAGGGAATGAGGGTGGAGAGAGGGAATGAGGGTGGAGAGAGGGAATGAGGGTGGAGAGAGGGAATGAGGGTGGAGAGAGGGAATGAGGGTGGAGAGAGGGAATGAGGGTGGAGAGAGGGAATGAGGGTGGAGAGAGGGAATGAGGGTGGAGAGAGGGAATGAGGGTGGAGAGAGGGAATGAGGGTGGAGAGAGGGAATGAGGGTGGAGAGAGGGAATGAGGGTGGAGAGAGGGAATGAGGGTGGAGAGAGGGAATGAGGGTGGAGAGAGGGAATGAGGGTGGAGAGAGGGAATGAGGGTGGAGAGAGGGAATGAGGGTGGAGAGAGGGAATGAGGGTGGAGAGAGGGAATGAGGGTGGAGAGAGGGAATGAGGGTGGAGAGAGAGGCGGAATGAGGGTGGAGAGAGAGGCGGAATGAGGGTGGAGAGAGAGGGGGAATGAGGGTGGAGAGAGAGGGGGAATGAGGGTGGAGAGAGAGGGGGAATGAGGGTGGAGAGAGGGGGAATGAGGGTGGAGAGAGGGGGAATGAGGGTGGAGAGAGGGGGAATGAGGGTGGAGAGAGGAGGAATGAGGGTGGAGAGAGGGGGAATGAGGGTGGAGAGAGGGGGAATGAGGGTGGAGAGAGGGGGAATGAGGGTGGAGAGAGGGGGAATGAGGGTGGAGAGAGGGGGAATGAGGGTGGAGAGAGGGGGAATGAGGGTGGAGAGAGGGGGAATGAGGGTGGAGAGAGGGGGAATGAGGGTGGAGAGAGGGGGAATGAGGGTGGAGAGAGGGGGAATGAGGGTGGAGAGAGGGGGAATGAGGGTGGAGAGAGGGGGAATGAGGGTGGAGAGAGGGGGAATGAGGGTGGAGAGAGGGGGAATGAGGGTGGAGAGAGGGGGAATGAGGGTGGAGAGAGGGGGAATGAGGGTGGAGAGAGGGGGAATGAGGGTGGAGAGAGGGGGAATGAGGGTGGAGAGAGGGGGAATGAGGGTGGAGAGAGGGGGAATGAGGGTGGAGAGAGGGGGAATGAGGGTGGAGAGAGGGGGAATGAGGGTGGAGAGAGGGGGAATGAGGGTGGAGAGAGGGGGAATGAGGGTGGAGAGAGGGGGAATGAGGGTGGAGAGAGGGGGAATGAGGGTGGAGAGAGGGGGAATGAGGGTGGAGAGAGGGGGAATGAGGGTGGAGAGAGGGGGAATGAGGGTGGAGAGAGGGGGAATGAGGGTGGAGAGAGGGGGAATGAGGGTGGAGCGAGGGGGAATGAGGGTGGAGCGAGAGAGGGGGAATGAGGGTGGAGCGAGAAAGGGGGAATGAGGGTGGAGCGAGAAAGGGGGAATGAGGGTGGAGCGAGAAAGGGGGAATGAGGGTGGAGCGAGAGAGGGAGAATGAGGGTGGAGCGAGAAAGGGGGAATGAGGGTGGAGCGAGAAAGGGGGAATGAGGGTGGAGCGAGAGAGGGGGAATGAGGGTGGAGCGAGAGAGGGGGAATGAGGGTGGAGCGAGAGAGGGGGAATGAGGGTGGAGCGAGAGAGGGGGAATGAGGGTGCAGAGAGAGGGGGAATGAGGGTGGAGAGAGAGGGAGAATGAGGGTTGAGAGAGAGGGAGAATGAGAGTGGAGAGAGGGGTAATGAGTGGAGAGGGGGATTGAGGGCAGAGAGGGGTTGAAGGTGGAGGGAGAGAGGGATTGAAGGTGGAGAGAGGGAATGAGGGTGGAGAGAGAATGAGGGTGCAGAGAGAGATGGAGAATGAGGGTGGAGAGAGAGAGGGAATGATGTTGCAGAGAGGGAATGAGGGTGGAGAGAGAGGGAATGAAATGAAATGAAATGAAAATTGCTTATTGTCACAAGTAGGCTTCATGAAGTTACTGTGAAAAGTCCCTAGTCGCCACGTTCCGGTGCCTGTTCGGAGAGGCTGGAACGGGAATTGAACCGTGCTGCTGGCCTGCCTTGGTCTGCTTTCAAAGCCAGCAATTTAGCCCTGTGCTAAACAGCCCCTAATGAGGGTGGAGAGAGAGAGAGGGGGGGGGAATGAGGGTGGAGAGAGAGAGGGAATGAGGGTGGAGAGAGAGAGAGAGGGGGAATGAGGGTTGTGTGAAAGAGAGGGAATGAGGGTGGTGAGAGGGAGAATGAGAGTGAAGAGAGCGAGGGGGAATGAGGGTGGAGAGAGAGGGAATGAGGGTGGAGAGAGGGAATGAGGGTAGAGAGAGAGTGGGAAAAAGGGTGGAGCGAGAAAGGGGGAATGAGGGTGGAGAGAGAGGGGGAATGAGGGTGGAGAGAGAGGGAATGAGGGTGGAGAGAGAGGGAATGAGGGTGGAGAGAGAGGGAATGAGGGTGGAGAGAGAGGGAATGAGGGTGGAGAGAGAGGGAATGAGGGTGGAGAGAGAGGGAATGAGGGTGGAGAGAGAGGGAATGAGGGTGGAGAGAGAGGGAATGAGGGTGGAGAGAGAGGGAATGAGGGTGGAGAGAGAGGGAATGAGGGTGGAGAGAGAGGGAATGAGGGTGGAGAGAGAGGGAATGAGGGTGGAGAGAGAGGGAATGAGGGTGGAGAGAGAGGGAATGAGGGTGGAGAGAGAGGGAATGAGGGTGGAGAGAGAGGGAATGAGGGTGGAGAGAGAGGGAATGAGGGTGGAGAGAGGGAATGAGGGTGGAGAGAGGGAATGAGGGTGGAGAGAGAGGGAATGAGGGTGGAGAGAGAGGGAATGAGGGTGGAGAGAGAGGGAATGAGGGTGGAGAGAGAGGGAATGAGGGTGGAGAGAGAGGGAATGAGGGTGGAGAGAGAGGGAATGAGGGTGGAGAGAGAGGGAATGAGGGTGGAGAGAGAGGGAATGAGGGTGGAGAGAGAGGGAATGAGGGTGGAGAGAGAGGGAATGAGGGTGGAGAGAGAGGGAATGAGGGTGGAGAGAGAGGGAATGAGGGTGGAGAGAGAGGGAATGAGGGTGGAGAGAGAGGGAATGAGGGTGGAGAGAGAGGGAATGAGGGTGGAGAGAGAGGGAATGAGGGTGGCGAGAGAGGGAATGAGGGTGGCGAGAGAGGGAATGAGGGTGGCGAGAGAGGGAATGAGGGTGGCGAGAGAGGGAATGAGGGTGGCGAGAGAGGGAATGAGGGTGGCGAGAGAGGGAATGAGGGTGGCGAGAGAGGGAATGAGGGTGGCGAGAGAGGGAATGAGGGTGGCGAGAGAGGGAATGAGGGTGGCGAGAGAGGGAATGAGGGTGGCGAGAGAGGGAATGAGGGTGGCGAGAGAGGGAATGAGGGTGGCGAGAGAGGGAATGAGGGTGGCGAGAGAGGGAATGAGGGTGGCGAGAGAGGGAATGAGGGTGGCGAGAGAGGGAATGAGGGTGGCGAGAGAGGGAATGAGGGTGGCGAGAGAGGGAATGAGGGTGGCGAGAGAGGGAATGAGGGTGGCGAGAGAGGGAATGAGGGTGGCGAGAGAGGGAATGAGGGTGGCGAGAGAGGGAATGAGGGTGGCGAGAGAGGGAATGAGGGTGGCGAGAGAGGGAATGAGGGTGGCGAGAGAGGGAATGAGGGTGGCGAGAGAGGGAATGAGGGTGGCGAGAGAGGGAATGAGGGTGGCGAGAGAGGGAATGAGGGTGGCGAGAGAGGGAATGAGGGTGGCGAGAGAGGGAATGAGGGTGGCGAGAGAGGGAATGAGGGTGGCGAGAGAGGGAATGAGGGTGGAGAGAGAAAGGGGGAATGAGGGTGGAGAGAGAAAGGGGGAATGAGGGTGGAGAGAGAAAGGGGGAATGAGGGTGGTGAGAGAAAGGGGGAATGAGGGTGGAGAGAGAAAGGGGGAATGAGGGTGGAGAGAGAAAGGGGGAATGAGGGTGGAGAGAGAAAGGGGGAATGAGGGTGGAGAGAGAAAGGGGGAATGAGGGTGGAGAGAGAAAGGGGGAATGAGGGTGGAGAGAGAAAGGGGGAATGAGGGTGGAGAGAGAAAGGGGGAATGAGGGTGGAGAGAGAGGGAATGAGGGTGGAGAGAGAGGGAATGAGGGTGGAGAGAGAGGGAATGAGGGTGGCGAGAGAGGGAATGAGGGTGGCGAGAGAGGGAATGAGGGTGGCGAGAGAGGGAATGAGGGTGGCGAGAGAGGGAATGAGGGTGGCGAGAGAGGGAATGAGGGTGGCGAGAGAGGGAATGAGGGTGGCGAGAGAGGGAATGAGGGTGGCGAGAGAGGGAATGAGGGTGGCGAGAGAGGGAATGAGGGTGGCGAGAGAGGGAATGAGGGTGGCGAGAGAGGGAATGAGGGTGGCGAGAGAGGGAATGAGGGTGGCGAGAGAGGGAATGAGGGTGGCGAGAGAGGGAATGAGGGTGGCGAGAGAGGGAATGAGGGTGGCGAGAGAGGGAATGAGGGTGGCGAGAGAGGGAATGAGGGTGGCGAGAGAGGGAATGAGGGTGGTGAGAGAGGGAATGAGGGTGGCGAGAGAGGGAATGAGGGTGGCGAGAGAGGGAATGAGGGTGGCGAGAGAGGGAATGAGGGTGGCGAGAGAGGGAATGAGGGTGGCGAGAGAGGGAATGAGGGTGGCGAGAGAGGGAATGAGGGTGGCGAGAGAGGGAATGAGGGTGGAGAGAGAGGGAATGAGGGTGGAGAGAGAAAGGGGGAATGAGGGTGGAGAGAGAAAGGGGGAATGAGGGTGGAGAGAGAAAGGGGGAATGAGGGTGGAGAGAGAAAGGGGGAATGAGGGTGGTGAGAGAAAGGGGGAATGAGGGTGGAGAGAGAAAGGGGGAATGAGGGTGGAGAGAGAAAGGGGGAATGAGGGTGGAGAGAGAAAGGGGGAATGAGGGTGGAGAGAGAAAGGGGGAATGAGGGTGGAGAGAGAAAGGGGGAATGAGGGTGGAGAGAGAAAGGGGGAATGAGGGTGGAGAGAGAAAGGGGGAATGAGGGTGGAGAGAGAAAGGGGGAATGAGGGTGGAGAGAGAGAAAGGGGGAATGAGGGTGGAGAGAGAAAGGGGGAATGAGGGTGGAGAGAGAAAGGGGGAATGAGGGTGGAGAGAGAAAGGGGGAATGAGGGTGGAGAGAGAAAGGGGGAATGAGGGTGGAGAGAGAAAGGGGGAATGAGGGTGGAGAGAGAAAGGGGGAATGAGGGTGGAGAGAGAAAGGGGGAATGAGGGTGGAGAGAGAAAGGGGGAATGAGGGTGGAGAGAGAAAGGGGGAATGAGGGTGGAGAGAGAAAGGGGGAATGAGGGTGGAGAGAGAAAGGGGGAATGAGGGTGGAGAGAGAAAGGGGGAATGAGGGTGGAGAGAGAAAGGGGGAATGAGGGTGGAGAGAGAAAGGGGGAATGAGGGTGGAGAGAGAAAGGGGGAATGAGGGTGGAGAGAGAAAGGGGGAATGAGGGTGGAGAGAGAAAGGGGGAATGAGGGTGGAGAGAGAAAGGGGGAATGAGGGTGGAGAGAGAAAGGGGGAATGAGGGTGGAGAGAGAAAGGGGGAATGAGGGTGGAGAGAGAAAGGGGGAATGAGGGTGGAGAGAGAAAGGGGGAATGAGGGTGGAGAGAGAAAGGGGGAATGAGGGTGGAGAGAGAAAGGGGGAATGAGGGTTGGGAGAGAGGGAATGAGGGTGGGGAGAGAGGGAATGAGGGTGGGGAGAGAGGGAATGAGGGTGGGGAGAGAGGGAATGAGGGTGGGGAGAGAGGGAATGACGGTGGGGAGAGAGGGAATGACGGTGGGGAGAGAGGGAATGAGGGTGGAGAGAGAGGGAATGAGGGTGGAGAGAGAGGGAATGAGGGTGGAGAGAGAGGGAATGAGGGTGGAGAGAGAGGGAATGAGGGTGGAGAGAGAGGGAATGAGGGTGGAGAGAGAGGGAATGAGGGTGGAGGAGAGGGAATGAGGGTGGAGGAGAGGGAATGAGGGTGGAGGAGAGGGAATGAGGGTGGAGGAGAGGGAATGAGGGTGGAGGAGAGGGAATGAGGGTGGAGGAGAGGGAATGAGGGTGGAGGAGAGGGAATGAGGGTGGAGGAGAGGGAATGAGGGTGGAGGAGAGGGAATGAGGGTGGAGGAGAGGGAATGAGGGTGGAGGAGAGGGAATGAGGGTGGAGGAGAGGGAATGAGGGTGGAGGAGAGGGAATGGGGGTGGAGGAGAGGGAATGGGGGTGGGGAGAGAGGGAATGGGGGTGGGGAGAGGGAATGGGGGTGGGGAGAGGGAATGGGGGTGGGGAGAGGGAATGGGGGTGGGGAGAGGGAATGGGGGTGGGGAGAGGGAATGGGGGTGGGGAGAGGGAATGAGGGTGGGGAGAGGAATGAGGGTGGGGAGAGGGAATGAGGGTGGGGAGAGGGAATGAGGGTGGGGAGAGGGAATGAGGGTGGGGAGAGGGAATGAGGGTGGGGAGAGGGAATGAGGGTGGGGAGAGGGAATGAGGGTGGGGAGAGGGAATGAGGGTGGGGAGAGGGAATGAGGGTGGGGAGAGGGAATGAGGGTGGGGAGAGGGAATGAGGGTGGGGAGAGGGAATGAGGGTGGGGAGAGGGAATGAGGGTGGGGAGAGGGAATGAGGGTGGGGAGAGGGAATGAGGGTGGGGAGAGCGGAATGAGGGTGGAGAGCGGAATGAGGGTGGAGAGCGGAATGAGGGTGGAGAGCGGAATGAGGGTGGAGAGCGGAATGAGGGTGGAGAGCGGAATGAGGGTGGAGAGAGGGAATGAGGGTGGAGAGCAAGAGAGAGGGAATGAGGGTGGAGAGAGAGAGGTGGTATGAGGGTGGAGGGAGGAATGAGGGTGGAGTGAGGAATGAGGGTGGAGGGAGGAATGAGGGTGGAGGGAGGAATGAGGGTGGAGGGAGGAATGAGGGTGGAGGGAGGAATGAGGGTGGAGAGAGGAATGAGGGTGGAGAGGGGAATGAGGGTGGAGAGAGGGAATGAGGGTGGAGAGAGGGAATGAGGGTGGAGAGAGGGAATGAGGGTGGAGAGAGGGAATGAGGGTGGAGAGAGGGAATGAGGGTGGAGAGAGGGAATGAGGGTGGAGAGAGGGAATGAGGGTGGAGAGAGGGAATGAGGGTGGAGAGAGGGAATGAGGGTGGAGAGAGGGAATGAGGGTGGGGAGAGGGAATGAGGGTGGGGAGAGGGAATGAGGGTGGAGAGAGGGAATGAGGGTGGAGAGAGGGAATGAGGGTGGAGAGCGAGAGGGAATGAGGGTGGAGAGCGAGAGGGAATGAGGGTGGAGAGCGAGAGGGAATGAGGGTGGGGAGCGAGAGGGAATGAGGGAGAGGGGGAATGAGGGTGGAGAGACGGAGGGAATGAGGGTGGAGAAGGAGGAATGACGGTGGAGATAGGGAGGGGAAATGAGGGTGGAGGGAGGAGGGGAATGAGGGTGGAGGGAGAGGGGGAATGAGGGTGGAGGGGGAGAGGGAATGAAGGTAGAGAGAGGGAGGAAGTGAAGGTAGAGAGAGAGGGGGAATGAGGGTGGAGGGAGAGGGGGAATGAGGGTGGAGGGAGGAGGGGAATGAGGGTGGAGGGAGAGGGGGAATGAGGGTGGAGGGGGAGAGGGAATGAAGGTAGAGAGAGGGAGGAAGTGAAGGTAGAGAGAGAGGGGGAATGAGGGTGGAGGGAGAGGGGGAATGAGGTTGGAGGGGGAGAGGGAATGAAGGTAGAGAGAGGGAGGAAGTGAAGGTAGAGAGAGAGGGGGAATGAGGGTGGAGGGAGAGGGGTAATGAGGGTGGAGGGAGGGGGAATGAGGCTGGAGGGAGGGAATGAGGGTGGAGAGGGGGAACGAGGTTGGAGAGAGGGGGAACGAGGGTGGAGAGCGGGGGAACGAAGGTGGAGAGCGGGGGAACGAGGGTGGAGAGCGGGGGAACGAGGGTGGAGAGCGGGGGAACGAGGGTGGAGAGCGGGGGAACGAGGGTGGAGAGCGGGGGAACGAGGGTGGAGAGCGGGGGAACGAGGGTGGAGAGCGGGGGAACGAGGGTGGAGAGCGGGGGAACGAGGGTGGAGAGCGGGGGAGCGAGGGTGGAGAGCGGGGGAGCGAGGGTGGAGAGCGGGGGAGCGAGGGTGGAGAGCGGGGGAGCGAGGGTGGAGAGCGGGGGAGCGAGGGTGGAGAGCGGGGGAGCGAGGGTGGAGAGCGGGGGAGCGAGGGTGGAGAGCGGGGGAGCGAGGGTGGAGAGCGGGGGAGCGAGGGTGGAGCGAGAGGGGGAACGAGGGTGGAGCGAGAGGGGGAACGAGGGTGGAGCGAGAGGGGGAACGAGGGTGGAGCGAGAGGGGGAACGCGGGTGGAGCGAGAGGGGGAACGCGGGTGGAGCGAGAGGGGGAACGCGGGTGGAGCGAGAGGGGGTACGCGGGTGGAGCGAGAGGGGGAACGCGGGTGGAGCGAGAGGGGGAACGCGGGTGGAGCGAGAGGGGAAACGCGGGTGGAGCGAGAGGGGGAACGCGGGTGGAGCGAGAGGGGGAACGCGGGTGGAGCGGGAGGGTGGAACGCGGGTGGAGCGGGAGGGGGAACGCGGGTGGAGCGAGAGGGGGAACGCGGGTGGAGCGAGAGGGGGAACGCGGGTGGAGCGAGAGGGGGAACGCGGGTGGAGCGAGAGGGGGAACGAGGGTGGAGCGAGAGGGGGAACGAGGGTGGAGCGAGAGGGGGAACGAGGGTGGAGCGAGAGGGGGAACGAGGGTGGAGCGAGAGGGGGAACGAGGGTGGAGCGAGAGGGGGAACGCGGGTGGAGCGAGAGGGGGAACGCGGGTGGAGCGAGAGGGGGAACGCGGGTGGAGCGAGAGGGGGTACGCGGGTGGAGCGAGAGGGGGAACGCGGGTGGAGCGAGAGGGGGAACGCGGGTGGAGCGAGAGGGGAAACGCGGGTGGAGCGAGAGGGGGAACGCGGGTGGAGCGAGAGGGGGAACGCGGGTGGAGCGGGAGGGTGGAACGCGGGTGGAGCGAGAGGGGGAACGCGGGTGGAGCGAGAGGGGGAACGCGGGTGGAGCGAGAGGGGGAACGCGGGTGGAGCGAGAGGGGGAACGCGGGTGGAGCGAGAGGGGGAACGCGGGTGGAGCGAGAGGGGGAACGCGGGTGGAGCGAGAGGGGGAACGCGGGTGGAGCGAGAGGGGGAACGCGGGTGGAGCGAGAGGGGGAACGCGGGTGGAGCGAGAGGGGGAACGCGGGTGGAGCGAGAGGGGGAACGCGGGTGGAGCGAGAGGGGGAACGCGGGTGGAGCGAGAGGGGGAACGCGGGTGGAGCGAGAGGGGGAACGCGGGTGGAGCGAGAGGGGGAACGCGGGTGGAGCGAGAGGGGGAACGCGGGTGGAGCGAGAGGGGGAACGCGGGTGGAGCGAGAGGGGGAACGCGGGTGGAGCGGGAGGGTGGAACGCGGGTGGAGCGAGAGGGGGAACGCAGGTGGAGCGAGAGGGGGAACGCGGGTGGAGCGAGAGGGGGAACGCGGGTGGAGCGAGAGGGGGAACGCGGGTGGAGCGAGAGGGGGAACGCGGGTGGAGCGAGAGGGGGAACGCGGATGGAGCGAGAGGGGGAACGCGGGTGGAGCGAGAGGGGGAACGCGGGTGGAGCGAGAGGGGGAACGCGGGTGGAGCGAGAGGGGGAACGCGGGTGGAGCGTGTGAGGGTCGGGTGAGAGGTAATGGGGGTTGAGAGAGAGAGCGAGGGAATGAGGATGGAGAGATGGAATTAGTGTGAAGAGAGAGGGAATGGGTGGTAGTGGGAGGGAATGAAGGTGGAAAGAACGATGGAATGAGAGTGGAGAGCGGGGTAGAATGAGGGCGGAAGAGAGCGGACTGAGTGTGGGAGGGATTGGGTTATGCAGGAGGGAGGGAGTCTGGGAGGGGGGGAAATTGGGCCGAGAGAAATGCAACCGTGGAATAAGGGAGGGGGAATGTGGGAAACGAGAAGGCCGAGGGAGGAGAAATGGGGGGAAATGAGGGGAACGAGGGAGGGGAGGAGAACAGGAGGGAATGAGCGGGACGGGAGGAGAGCGGATGGAGGGGGACTGGAGGGAGGGGGGACAGGAGGAGAGTGGGAGGTTGCAAGGGAGTAGGTTGGCTGTGGGTCTGAGAATGTTTTCAGTTGGTGTGGGGTTGCCCTCCAGCTGCTGATTGGCTTGCTCTTAAATGTTTGCTTTAATAACGAACTGCAAAACTTGCTGCATGAAATCACCACAGCACCGAAGAAGGTCATTCACCCCATCCTGCTTGGGCCAGCTCTCTGAAAGCTATCCAATTCCTCCCAGGTCCCTGTGCATTAAATAAAAATGTGTGATGTCACAAACCTCCACCAGACAAGAAGTATTTTGCCTTGGATAATGAAGGTGAGGATCTGTCCTTAAACCTCCCAAAACAATGGTCACAGTATCGGCCTTCCTACCACAGGGTGGCTCCTAGAAAGGCTGTGTATGTCCTTAAAGAGGGCCTTCTTGCTGGCAGCCCAGTGGGCACTGACTGAGGAGACTTGCACTATCCAATAGTGCGATGGATGCAGATTCAATAGGTACCTTTAAAAAGGAAATTGGATAAAATCTTGGAAAAGGGAAAATGCAGCTGAAACATGGAGCGTTTTTGTGGAACACGCACAGCAATGCTGGGCCAAATGGCTGCCTTCTGCACCCTGAATCCATGGATACTGTTAGGCTGATGTCGGGCAGTTAGAAGAATATCCTACAAAAGATGAAACGTGACAGTTTGCATCAGTCATGGACGGCGGCAGGGGAAGAGAATCTTCAATTGTTTTCAAGACCTGACATCTAAATTGGTCTGTTTTCATTTTCTTTTTTTTTTCAAACAGAGTCCTTTGGACAGAACTACCCAGAGGTAGGTTTGAGACACTTTCATGTTTTTAGCGATTGCTGTGAAAGTTCTCTTTGAGCTCTTTTATTTTTTCTGTTAGTAACCATCTCGGCAACATGCATGCTTTCAACAGTGTAACGGTTATGAGTGTTAATATTGTAATAAACGTGTTGCAGAAGCTCGAGCTATGGGGTATGAGTTTGACTCCAGTCGTGCAGTGAAAATCCTTTCTTTCTGCTGGCGGTTGCATAGGTCTGTACTTGGTTCTAGGTAACGAAAAGCGTAAGATGTGGTTCAGAGGATTCACCTGAGGAAGGAGCTGCGCTCCGAAAGCTCGTGATTCGAAACAAACCTGTTGGACTTATCATAGAATTTACAGTGCAGAAGGAGGCCATTCGGCCCATCGAGTCTGCATCGGCTCTTGGAAAGAGCACCCTACCCAAGGTCAACACCTCCACTCTATCCCCATAACCCAGTAACCCCACTAAGGACAATTTTGGACACTTAAGGGCAATTTATCATGGCCAATCCACCTAATCTGCACATCTTTGGACTGTGGGAGGAAACCGGAGCACCCGGAGGAAACCCACGCACACACGGGGAGGATGTGCAGACTCCGCACAGACAGTGACCCAAGCCGGAATCGAACCTGGGACCCTGGAGCTGTGAAGCAGTTGTGCCATCCACAATGCTACCGTGCTGGTGTTGTAAGACTTCTTGCTGTGATTCAGAGGAAGCACAGTCCAAAACATTGGCCTCGATGCTATAGTTCGGTCTCTGAATATATACCATAACCTAGCTTGACACTCTGGTGTCAGGAGAGCTGGACTTCCAGGAATCGTACTTCAGATGAAATCAAAACCTGAGACTCCGCACCCTGTTCATGTGGAGGCAAGTGGTCATGTCACTGGACACGTAATCCAGAGGCCGAGAGTCATGTCCCGGGGATAAGGGTTCAAATCCCACCGCAGGAGCCGGTGGAATTTAAATGCAATTAATAAAATCTGGAATTGAGACCCAGTCTAAATTATGGTGACCATGAAACTCGTCAGATTACATTAAAAACCCACCTGGGGTTCATCGATATCCTTTCGGGAAAGGAATCTGCTATCCTTGCCTGGTCTGGCCTGAGACTCCAGACCCACAGAAATGTAAGAAGTCTTACGACACCAGGTTAAAGTCCGACAGGTTTGTTTTGAATCACGAGCTTTCGGAGCGCTGCTCCTTCCTCAGGTGAATGAAGAGGTGGGTTCCAGAAGCATATATACAGACAAAGTCAATGATGCAAGACGATACTTTGAATGCGAGTCTTTGCAGGTAATTAAGTCTACAGATCCAACGCCGGCATTTCCATATCACAGAAATGTGGTTACCGGCCTCTCTCAGATGGTCAAACAAACCACTCAGTTCAAGGGCATTTAGGGATGGGCAGCAAAGGCTGGCCGTGCCACATGCCAAAGGAAAGTTTGAAGAAAAGTGGTTCTGGTTTCTGACTAATATTCCCCCCTGGGTGAAGACAGACCATGCTCCATATACTCTGTCCTCCAACATCCAGATGGCCACTTCATACAACGGCAATGGATGTGTTGACTGTTCATGGGGAATAATCTATATGATTGAGTTTACAACAGGCCCAGGCACAAGGCATGTGAAACCTCCAGTGCTGCAGAGGTTCGGGAATCGTCAGTCCAAAGTCACCTGTTTCTCCCAAGCACCACACTCTCAAATCTATCACGGACTTCAACCAACCCCTGCCACAAGCTCTGCTTGCTAGCCATCAGCTCCATCCTTGTCCCTTGCCACTGTCTGAATCTTGGCGGCCTACTTGACTCTGAACTGACCACCTGACATCCTGATCCTGTCCGTCACCAAGACCACCTCTGTCCCTGCCTCAGTTCATCTGCTGCTGAAACTCGCATCAATGCATTTGCCACCTCTGGACTTGACCATTCTGATACTTTCCTGGCTGACTTTCCATCTTGCACTCGCTGCAACCTTGAACTCTGTCCCTATCCTGACTCGCACAAAATCCTTTTCAACACGTCATCCCGTGCTCACTGACGTGCATTAGTTCACGGTTTGGCAAGACCTCAATATTATAATTCTCATCCGTGTTTTTTAAATCCCTCCATTCTCTTGCCCCTCACTAATTCACAAATCTCTGCCAACCCTACACCCCATTGGGAATCTGCATTACTCCAATTTGGACATTGTTCATCCCCAGCTCCTCTGCACCTCCACTAACAGCTGTACCTTTAGTTGCGTCGGCCTTCCAAACTCTGGAATTCTCTCCCTATACTTCCCTACCTCTCACTTTTCCTTTTTAAGATGCTGCTTAAAACCTACCCCTTTGACCAAGCTTTTGTTCACCTGCCCTAATATCAATGCTCTTGCGAAGCACCCAGGGTGGGTTTACCACCACGGAGGCACTATATAAATGCTAGTTGTGTACGAGTCTTGTTGTTCTCTGGAATGTGACTGGGTGTAATTTATTTTGTGTAGGAAGCAGATGGAACCCTGGACTGTATTAGCATGGCCCTCACCTGTACATTTAACAGGTGGGGTACACTGCTCGCCGTGGGGTGCAACGATGGGCGTATCGTCATTTGGGACTTCCTGACGAGGGGTATTGCCAAAATCATCAGCGCGCACATCCATCCTGTTTGCTCGCTATGGTAATTGATCAGCTGTGTTTGGGTGCGCGCGGTGTTTGGCCGTTGGGTCTTCCTCAGCGAATGGTCTCGGTTACTGCTGCCAGCGATTGGCGGGGGAGAATGGACATATTGATTTGTAAGCTGGTAACTAGCCACGCACGGCATGGGTTAGTGTTTTGCAGAGGTTGGGTGAAGTCCGTGTGCCCCTGGAAGAATCGCTGCTCGTGTGTTCTCGGGTAAAGATAAAACCTGGAATGTTGGCAATCTGAAATAGAAACAGAAAATTCCGGAAATTCAAAGCAGGCCGATTAACACCTGAAAGAGAAAAGATGGCAATGTTTCAGAATCCCTGCGCTGCATCTAATCTCCAATTTTTATAGTGTATGTTTCCCAGCCTGTCACATTAAGTTCCCATTGCTGTCACCTATCAGTAATTATTGAAGTGTACACACAAAAACCAATCTAGAATCCAGTGGCTCCTTGATCTTTCAGCTAACTTACGAGGCACATCATTCCAGTTATCCCCCAGTGAGTGACGAATGTGTTTTTCAAGATTGGTTCTCAATTGACTTTTGATTAAATTTGTTTTCCCTCTATCAACTGGTTTAGATTGAGCTTAATCCGATATTCTGTGATCACCTCCCTATGTTGCTAAATATTTTCTGTATCTAAGTGGAGCATAATCTTGTCCAGCCTGTTTTGTAGCTCATTGCCATTTACATTTGAGAAATGTTACTGCTTTCTGCATGTTTTCTAATCACCTTTGGCCCCCTTTGCTGTGAAATGACCAAATTTGCTCGTGCTATTTCAAGTAAGGCTTGCCCAATGCGTTACTAAGCGTTATCATGATCGCTGTACACTTGTGCTGTGCGATTCCAGCTCACCCAACATCTTACTTTGTAAATCACTTTTTGTATTGTCTTGATCTCGTCAGCAATGGTTTTTACCCTTTCAAAGCCTCTTTGTGGTAATTCTGTTGTCTCGAGTATACATCTTTAACGCTTGCTTCATTCTTCATTAAATGCAATGCTCTGCGTTTATCAGTGTTTAAATTTAATTTATAATTTGTCTGCCTTACAGGGCAGCTCGGTGGCATAGTGGTTAGCACTGTGGCTTCACAACGCCAGGGTCCCAGGTTTGATTCCCCGCTGGGTCACTGTCTATGCAGAGTGCACGTTCTCCCCATGTCTGTGTGGGTTTCCTCCGGGTGCTCCGGTTTCCCCCCTCAGTCTAAAGACGTGCAGGTTAGGTGGATTGGCCATGCTAAATTGCCCTTCGTGTCCAAAAAGATTAGGAGGGGTTATTGGGTTAGGGGGATAGGGTGGAAGTGAGGGCTTAAGTGGGTCGGTGCAGACTCGATGGGCTGAATGGTCTCCTTCTGCACTGTATCCTCTGTGTCTATGTCTAATTCAACGACTAATCTAAATTATCCGTGAAACTTGAGCTGTTTTCTTTGGCTTGATTACAGTCCCAAATTGATGTACTCCACAGCAGGATTCGACAATTGCTTTTTGCATCAAGGTCACTTTATGTTGATGAGCAACAACCAGGATCCAAATACTGACCCATGAGGGTCTTGTTTACAGCCACCTGCCTTCCCTTGCGAGTGCACACTCTTCCCTCAGTTTCTTACTAGTGTAGTGTGTAGATTTTACACAAAACTGTGGCAAATTTGGACTTGATTAAGGTAAATATTAAGGACTTTAATCTTTGTATCTTATTTGCTACATGCTCAAAGGAACCCCCCTCCCCATTCTTTTCCCCCCTCATCTGATTCCATCTCTGCCTCCACCATTGGAAGAGCTGTTATTTGCTCCCCCACATTGCTACTTGTTTTAAAAAAAAATACATTTTGAGTGTATTTCTTTCCAATTAAGGGGCCAATTCACCAACCCTACACATCTTTGGGTTGTGGGGGTGAGACCCACGCAGACACGGGGAGAATGTGCAGACTCCGTCTGGCCAATGTCCTGGGGCCAGGATCAAACCCGGGTCCTCGGCACCATGAGGCAGCAGTGCTACCTCTGGGGCATTATGTCGCACCCATTGCTACTCAATTCTCCCTCAGTGTACTCGAACAGGCGAACAGTGTGCCGCCTAGGGGCTTTTCACAGTAACTTCCTTGCAGTGTTAATGTAAGCCTACGTGTGACAATAATAAATATTATTATTACTTGTTTGAGAGTATCTGCATTTTCTCCTCCAACCAGCAGGTGGAAGTGCAACACCAGAGTTCCAATCTTTCAGTTGTCAGTGCCAGTTTTATCCTATAGATCAGTAAAGTATTTCAAGAGTTCTGATCTACAAAGGAATATCACCTTTTCTTAAAATAAATTTAGAGTACCCAATTTTTCCAATTAAGGGGCAATTTAGCATGGCCAATCCGCCTACCCTGCACATCTTTGGGTTGTGGGGATGAAAATGAAAATCGCTTATTGTCACAAGTAGTCTTCAAATGAAGTTACTGTGAAAAGCCCCTAGTCGCCACATTCCGGCACCTGTTCGGGGAGGCTGTTACGGGAATTGAACCGTGCTGCTGGCCTGCCTTGGTCTGCTTTCAAAGCCAGCAATTTAGCCCTGTGCTAAACAGCCCCTGAGGGACAGTGACCCGGGGCCGGGATCAAATCCGGGTCTTCGACTCCATGAGGCAGCAGTGCTACCCAGTGCCCCACCGTGCCGCCCTTCAATGGATTTTCATCTGATGGGCTCTTTCGTCTTCTCCCCGTCATCTCAAATCCTTGCTCTTAATTCAGCACTTCGGTGATGAATAAAGTTGAATATCAGAACTCAGCAGGTCTGTACACAATCTTACTCTGCCACAGGGCAGAGCCTCCCATTAGTGCAGCAATACTGCAGAATCATCCACTCTTCCTCTTCCCTATAACAGGAATTCTCGACAACATTGAAACACGGCAGCTGTTAAAAGGAAAATCACTTCTTCTCCCAATTTATATATTTTGCAACTGTTAAAGTTGAAAAAGTGTAATGAAAATATGTTACCGCAGCAGATTTGATCCACATGTCTCTTTGGCTGATTCACCCTTAATGTTGTTTCTGTTTGGGTCCATTTCTTTAGTTATGGGCAGAGTTGCATGTGGCTCTGTTCATTAAACCAAAAGCCCTCATTTTGATCTTCCCCCTTTAGTGATAGACAATTGATTTTAATAGATTTGTGCGTGCGTTTCAGTATTCTTCGTTGTGACTCAACTCATGAGGATGCAACGGCATTAAAGTTATAAAGGAAAAAGTATACATCTTACAAAATATTGATGCGTTATCTCTTCGATAATATGACACAATTTTGAAAGTCCCCCTCCAAGCCCCACACCATCCTCTCTTGGAACTATATCGCCATTTCCCCACTGTTACTGGGTCAAATCCTGGAAATCCCCTCCTAACAGCACAGTGGGTGTACCTACAACACGGGCTACAGCGGTTCAAGATGGCGGCTTCTCACCACATTCTCGAGGGCTGTGAAGGATGGGCAGCAAATGCTGGTTTAGCCAGCGACGCCCACATCCCGTGACAGAATAAATTAAACATATTATCACTTATTGTTTTTATGCTTTCCAGTTGGAGCCGAGATGGGCATAAACTCGTCAGTGCTTCAACTGATAACATCGTGTCGCTGTGGGACGTTCTATCCGGAGACTGTGACCAGAGGTTCCGCTTCCCCTCACCAGTTCTCAAAGTGCAGTTCCACCCCAGGGATCAGTAAGTAGCCCAACAGTTTGGGTGGATTTGCAATGAAATTGCATGCAAAGTAGAACATTTCAAACCTTTGGCCGCTTCCTTGGGGCTATGAAAGTGGGAGGGGTGAAATGGCTTTCTAAATTTCCTATTTATGTTACTCTTCAAAATGAGAAACCGTTGGAATTTTCAAGGCGCCCTTTCCTACATGACCTGAGGTTGGACAATCGACCCCAGTTTCGGGTGGGAATGGGACCAGTTTGTCATTAATTTGCATTTAAAATTGAAGTACAAGGTGGCAGTTGTGGGAAATGTCCCTTGTCTCTATAAAGAATTGGGTTCCTGCGATATCCCGAGTTATTGGTGTAGGTGGTAAGGCAGTTATAACATCCCTTAGCTTCTGAGTGAGCACCAGGCAGTCTACCATTCCCCAGGCGTGACACAAATTATGCGGAGAACTCTAGGGCAGTGGCTTCCTTTTTCTCGCCCCCTCGCACAATCCTTCCTGATTCTGTTGCATGTTATTCCTTCCTGAATGACAGTAGGTGGGAACCTCCACCGTTACTGTCCTGAGCTTGGCCCCACCCAGAGGGGGGAAACCTGCTTGGTCTCTGTCTAGCCGTCTCGACATTATCAGCAACCATGTGCCAGGAGCGACAGAAACCAAATCTAATCGCTGCAGGTCGAAAGGAGAATCCTGCCAATGCCGCACACCTGAAATAGAAGCGAGAAGGTGCTGGAAATACTCAGCAGGGCAGGCCGAATCTGTGGAGGAAGATCTGAAACCTTAACTCGGCTCCTATGACCTGTCTCCAGGACGAGAAGAGGTTAAAGATTTAACCGTTTATTTCCAATTCCAGAGACGGGTCTCGAGGGGCAGGGAAAAGAAAAGCTAGAAACATCTGTGACTGTCTGCAGGTTAGGAGACGATGGTGCAAGGCAAAAGGGCAATTTAATGGGACAAGTAAAGAAACAAAAAATGGGTCCAGAGGAGGTATAAATAACAGGAGAACTATTGCCAGCACCTATTGTCCAATAAAGTGGGAGTGCAGTTGTTAACTGGTCTTCTGGCCTGCAAGTAGGTTATAGTCATCCCCAATGATATAAACACACATGGCATTGTCTTTAATAACTTTGTGTGTGGAATCTCCTACTTGGCTTCTGAGGGCTAATCGTGGGTTAGCTCTGTTTAATAATGAAGGGCTGGCCCCTGAGGTGATGTATTTGTTTCTGATTTGTATTTGCACTGTATCAACAGGAACAGGGTCCTCGTCTGCCCAATGAAATGTGCTCCAGTGTTGTTAACTCTCTCTGACTCGAAGCATGTGGTTCTACCGGTAGATGATGATTCAGATCTTAACGTCGTGGCAGCTTTTGACCGACGAGGAGAGTATATTTACACAGGGAATGCCAAGGGAAAGGTGAGCAGCACAGGAGAGCTTGTTTTCTCTTTTGCTTCAATTTTCCAATTTTATCAGTGGCAGATCAGATGTGTCGATTCATAGCGTACCTGTACAGGCAAAAGTAAATTTTCCCCAGGATTATTTAAAAAAATTAAATAAACACTTTTTTAAAGGTCTGTTTTTCTCTTTCTTCAGTCTCTCCAAGTAAAAAATGTGAGAACTAAAGTTACAAAGATCCAATGTTCTGTCACAATTGTGAGTCGGTGCAGACTCGATGGCTGAATGGCCACTGTATGTTCTATAATTGTGTCTATTGGTGTACGGTGGTCTTCCTGCCATTTAAGGAACGACATTTTGAGGTCGTCAGATCCAAGTCTTTTGCCCCCCCATTGTTGGCCCTCTTCCTTCTGCCTCGTGGCTATGGTATAGTTCCAGAAGCACCAGAAATCCTCCAATAGCGGCGGCACGGTGGCGCAGTGGTTAGCACTGCTGCCTCAGGGTGCCGAGGACCCAGGTTTGATCATGGCCCCGGGTCACTGTCAGTGCGGAGTTTGCACATTCTCCCCGTGTCTGCGTGGGTCTCACCCCTACAACCCAAAGATGTGCAGGGTAGGTGAATTGGCCGCGCTAAATTGCCCCTTAATTGGAAAAAAAAAGAATTGTGTACTCTAAATAAAAAGAAAAAAAGAAATCCTCCAATAACGTGCCCCGCGGCATCCTTCTTCAGTGATGTTGAAGGGTGAACAATGACTACCTATTGACCAATACTGGAGGAGAGAGACAAGCACACAAAAGGCTTCACCCTACACTTGTCCTTCGCCACTTCTTAGAATGCATCAGAGATCGTCAGGATTTGAAACCCTGGATAGTTTTTGTCAAATTTATTTCCCTACCCCTTAGACTCTGATGGCATTATTGACGGCAAAGCTCAGACGTTGTGAGTTTAGACCTTTTGTCAGAACAGAGTTTTCACGTCTTTTTGCCTTTTACAGTGGACTGCCACGTCTTGTGTTGCAGTTTTTCTATTGATCACGGGTGATATTGCCTACCACGGCAACATAGGAGCAGGGGTAGGCCATTTGGCCCTTCAAGCCTGATCCACCAGTCAATATGATCACAGCTCACCTGGTTGTGATCTCAACTCCACTTTCCTGCCTGTCTCCTAATAATCCTTGGCTCCTTTGCCGAACAGAAATCTGTCTAACTCTTTGTTGAATAAATTCAGAGACCCAGCTTCTACTGCTTTCTGGGGAAGCGAATTCCATACACCAATGACCCTTTGGGAGAATACGTTTCTCCTCCTCCTCCATCTTAAAAGGGAGACATCTTATTTTTAAACTATGTCCCCTAGCTTTATCTTTCACACAAGAGGAAACATCCTTCGTCTAACCACCCTGTCAATTCTCCTCAGGACCTTGGATGTTCCAATGAGATTACCTCTCGTTCTTCTAAACTCTAATGGATAAAGGCTGAACCTGTTCTACTTTTCTTCATTAAACATCCCCTTCATCCGAGGAATGAGCTCAGTGACCTTCTCTGAACTCGTTCTAAAGGAAGCCTCCTTTTAAATAAGGACAACAAAATTGCACCCAGTACTTTACAACTGGTCTCACCAATGCCTTGTACAGCTATAGTAAAACTTCCCTGCTTTTATAATTCATTCCTCTTGCAATAAATACCTACATTCCATTGGCTTTCCTCATTTGTCGTCCCTGCATACTAAACTGATATGATTCATGTAAAATGGGCAGAGAGAGCTGTGATACAGCCACCTCGGGCACTTTGTCCATACGCTGGCTCCTGCATCATTACTCAATTGTCCTGTATCCGTTGGTGATGCTAAAACATGCCTTGCATTTTCAGATCTTGGTTCTAAAGACTGATTCACAGGAGCTGGTAGCTTCATTCCGAGTCACAACAGGCACCAGTAACACCACCGCTATTAAATCTATTGAATTTGCGAGGAAAGGAAGGTGAGGCATTTACTGCTCCCCAGACTTCGCAGGAAGTTTAGAATGGGTTTGATTTTCAATCAATGGCGCGCGTCTGTGTGGACCTGGTACAAATGCCTCAGTGTATTGGATGATTGACCAGTGATTAGAATGGGAGCTCCAGCAAGGTGCCATGTAAACTCCACTCAGATTGCTTTGCAGAATCCTCAGATTTGTGATTTTGCTTCCTCCTAGTGCCTGCTGCCTTTCCTCATTCCCCTGAAGTGAGTTGATTCCTTGTTTGAGTGCAGGTTTATTTTGTGATGAAGTTTGGAAAACATTTCAATCCGGACTGTTGAATACTGTAAAACTGATCTAATATTGATCCCCGCGCTGTCCACAAAATATTCAGTTAGCTGCTTTAATAATTTCTCTTTTCTTTCCTGACTTAAAGCCACATTAAACAAGTGAGACTTTCATCCTCAATCAATTTGTTGTGAACGGTTCAATTAGATTTTTTGTTATGCTTCATACTAACCAACAATCATTTGATAGATCTCACTGCTTTTAATTTCCGTGCTGTGAGAGCCGTTGATTCAATTTCTCTCTCCCTGAACGTAGCGGTGTATTCGCCGCCTCTAATCAATTGTCTTCACCTCGGTAGCGGTTTCCTCATAAACACAGCGGACAGAATCATCCGAGTGTACGATGGCCGGGAGATTTTAACATGTGGGCGCGACGGGGAGCCTGAACCAATGCAGAAGCTGCAGGACCTGGTGAACAGGTAGGTACTTAACTAAACTACGGGAGATGTGCAGTCAACTGGTCAGCAATATCGTAATTATATGTGTGGTATAGACACAGGTTAACAGGATCATCAGCAGTGTGTCGTTATAGGCCTCGACCGTTTTCATATGAAAAGTGTTGGTGTTGAAGAGTGATTCGACTCTGTCAGATCTTCATTTGTTTAATTTAGTTGATTTAATTGAACATCAAATTAGTGGAGGAATGCTTGTTTTTCTCAGTAATGGCTTTCCATTGAAGAATAATTGTGAGATGTGGCACCTTTCAAAATAGCTTCTTTTTGCGTATGTTTAATTATTTAACAAAATGTGGAGATCTCCAGTTTTTATTCAATAAGTTGAATCTTTTTGTTTATAGAAATCGCAAGGCATTAGTACGGTGAGCGTCGATGTATAATCTATAATTTACCTTTCACACCAGAATGAGATATAAAGAGATTCCTTCCATTTTTGTGTTGGTTATTTTTCATATATGACCTGGTGGTTTATCTCAACCTCAGGACACCCTGGAAGAAATGTTGTTTCTCTGGTGATGGAGAGTATATCTGCGCTGGCTCGGCACGCCAGCATGCACTTTACATCTGGGAGAAGAGCATAGGGAACCTGGTGAAGATTCTGCATGGCACCCGGGGAGAGCTGCTGTTGGATGTAGCGGTAAGTGACTATTTGTGACTAATTACATTTGTTACGCCCTTGATCACTGGTAGACTCAAAATTACTGACTTCTTCTGATTCGGGTTGTGACCCTGTGGGTTCTCCCACGTTTAAGATCAAGTAAAATAGGAGCAGGGTTGGGCCATATGCCCCATCCAGTCTGCTCCGCCATTCACTTCTGATCTTCTACATCAACTCTGCTGTCCAGCCAAATCCCTGAATTCATGTAGTGTCCCGAAATTATGTCTCAAATCTGTTCACATACTCCACACACTTTCGGCTGGGGATTCTGGCCATTCCTTGTGGGAGTATTTGGGTTGTCGTCAGCCCCTGCATTGCCCACACTCAAACTGAGAACACTTGTGCCATCTCTGATCCTTCTGTCGTGTACTTCTGCAGCCTTGTGCACCTGCTTCTTGATTGTTCCACAATATAAGCAATCAGACTATGGGGGGGGACGGGGAATTTTAGCTTTTTGCTCATCACAATCACATGCCAGTGAATCTCGAAAGAGGTAAAGTGTAACTTAACTAACAATTGCCAGCACGTTCCTGACACGGCAGCACCTCCGCCTGTTTCTTAATCCTCCCAGCACCTAAAGGTCCTCTCACGTGCTACACCTTTTGGCTGCTACATGCCATTCTCCCACCAAGTCCTACTTCCCAGACTTCTGCACCTCACTGAACCTTGGTCCTTGTTAGTCTCCCATTCCCTGCTAAACCTCAGAGTGAGCCTCTGCGTCTCTGAACTTGGTGGTGAGCGTGGTTGTTTGCCCACACTTGCCTTCTTGTCCACGGCCACCTCCAGTCCCCAGCAAGTTAGGTAGTGTCATGGGTGATGTTATCGGGTTTGACAAAAATCAAGCACAGGACTGGACCCTGTATCCAGGAAGATCGGGACTGAATGTGTGCTGGATTTTATGCATTTTGCCCAACGTGTCTTAGAATACCTAAAATAACATCTGAAAAAAAGAGTATAAGGGTTTTATTCAAATTGCTACCCAGGGCTCCAGCTTAGAGTGTGGCCGGTTTATGGGCTCTTTTGGATTTTGGGATGCCGGATAGGGGGTCTGGTGCCTGTGCTCAATTTTGAATTTGGAAATGTCTTGAAATTGCAATATAAGAAACAGCCATTCAGCCCAACTGGTCCTGACGAATTTCCTTCCATTCAACCTCCTCTAACCCTCTTGGCTTAGTGGGAAGGAAGCAAAATGGTTCTGTATTAGTTAACTGCTTGTCGTGACCATTTAGAGGTGCTAACTTCGGTTGTGGAAAGTAGAATAAGGGATGTGTTGCTTCTGGGCCAAATGAAACTCCCTATAATTTCAAGCCCTCTATGCTTTTGCATAGAATCGCTCTGGTGCAGAAGGAGGCCATTCGGCCTATCGAGTCTGCACCGACCTTCCGAAAGAACACCCCACCTAGGGCCACTCCCCCGCCCTATCCCCATAACCCCACCTAACCTGCACATCTTTGACTATGGGAGGAAATCCACGCAGACACTGAGTGAACATGCAAACTCCTGACAGATAGTCACCCAAGGCCAGAATTGAACCCGGGTGCTGTGAGGCAGTATTGCTAACCACTCCAGTCAGACTCCCAATATGTGTTTCAACAGTGGTAGGCAGTGTGTACTGAAAGCACATGTAAAACTATAGCTTCCCATTGAATGTTTGACACTTAATTCATTTTTGAAATAATCCTTATTCACTCAAGCTCAGACATGTTTGTAATTAAGATGAAGGTTAACGTCTTTTCCTTT
This sequence comes from Scyliorhinus torazame, assembly GCF_047496885.1. NCBI lineage: Eukaryota > Metazoa > Chordata > Chondrichthyes > Carcharhiniformes > Scyliorhinidae > Scyliorhinus > Scyliorhinus torazame. Next base: position 16,469,671 of record NC_092723.1, on the reverse strand, counting down.
CCCTGTAAATTGTTTCTTTAGTGGCACCCGGTCCGACCAATCATAGCCTCGATATCCAGTGGGGTCGTGTCCATTTGGGCTCAGAATCAAGTGGTAAGTGCCGGGGGTGATTTTATCTCTTTAGGATCTGTAGAGTGATCTGCCTGAGTGACTTTTGTCAGATGATAGATACCCACACCAGGATTCCCATTTCTAATAGTGACCCTTGCTGGAAAGTGTGTGCACGAGGTGAAGGATGACTCGTACCCAGCTGTGTAGGCCACAATTAGTGTCTAGACTCATGTGTGGTATAGTCATTGTGGAGAGGATGTCTCACAGCTCCAGAACCCCAGCATGAAACAGGGTTTTTGACAGGTGAGCAGTGAAAAAAGCAGTTGTGCAAATTATTTATCTGTATGTTAATATATGAAAGTATATTTAATGGAAGTGTTGTCCCATCAGACCTCTTGGCTGATTGGTTTGGAAAATAATCAAATGCCATGTGGCGGCCAGGTCCAGTCAGTACGGAGTGTCTGAAAGCTGACGGCGGCATTTGCTGGACATGATATAGCCTCTGTTTCTTGTTTTATTCTTTTCCAGTCCTCAACATCAAAGGCCAGTTTTACAGTTTGAGTAATTTATAACTCAACGGCCTTCACTGTGTCTCCCTAGTCAATCCGGACTGAGGCTGTGAACTGTTGCTATATTTATTTGGTTATAAATATGGCGGTTAATAAGGTCGCCGTTCTTAATCCTAATTACGAGTATACTTTCAGAGTCGGCAGGTATCTCTCGATACCGCCACAAGGTTCAACCCGAATACCGATCAAAGAGCCAATACACCAGTTAGTTAGTTCAAAGTCAATACTATTTATTTACACACCGTAAGATTTATTCATGCACACTAATACTACAAACTAAACTATCTCTAACGCTAATACCTATACTTAACTTCGGGTGCCCACTTAGTCAGAGGAACAATGGCTGTTGTTCGGATCTGAGGCTGTTGGGTTCGAAGAGGTAACAGGAGTACAGTTAAGGTCGCCGTCTGGTAGCGAGCGTTGACCTTGAACTTAGATGCTTCTGGTGATGCTGGTGGATGGGTCTCTCCGCCTGAGAGCCGAATCCAAGAGGCTGAATGTTTGTCGGGGGTTCCTTCGTATACTTGGGGGGGTTTCGCGCGCTTTTAGGAGGGCCTTAAACTTGGTCCCAATTAATTGGGCAGCTTCTTGATCATTGTCATCGATCTTGACCAATAAAGGGGCGGGTGCCCTGATGGCTGGGCGTGTCCTAAGTGGCCGTTGGCCTTGTTTTGTTTGTATCTTTCGGTTGGGGTACTGGCGCCGGGATGTCTGCGACAGTATCGACTACCTGAGTATTAGTCCTTTGTTCCTCGGTGATGGGCCATCAATATGTAAATCGACCCAGAGTTTCGATTCCGTCTGCTGACTGCTTCCCAAATATACATTCAGGCTCTGTGCCTGCTTGTTGCTTAGTATTGTCCACATTTCCCTATATTCTCTGAGTGTCCATTTTGTATTCTGAAAGTGGCCATCCCAGATGGCTCCAGAACTGAAGAGAGGAAGTGGGTAATGCAGCAGCTATAAACCGAGCATCGGGCCCCCTTGTAGGGAACCCCTGTGTTCATTAGTCCCAGCTGAATGGCGGGCGGGGGCAGAATGGGTGGTGAGGAGGAGAGAGATTATTTCCTTCCAGCTGAAGGCACTTTTCTGCTGGCTGCCTAATTCTGGGCATGATGTGGGGATGCCGGCGTTGGACTGGGGTGAGCACAGTAAGAAGTCTTACAACACCAGGTTAGAGTCCAACAGGTTTGTTTCGATGTCACTAGCTTTCGGAGCGCTGCTCCTTCCTCAGGTGAATGAAGAGGTTTGTTCCAGAAACATGTATATAGACTGATTCAAAGATGCCAGACAATGCTTGGAATGCGAGCATTAGCAGGTGATTAAATCTTTACAGATCAAGAGATGGGGTAACCCCAGGTTAAAGAGGTGTGAATTGTATCAAGCCAGGACAGTTGGTAGGATTTCGCAGGCCAGATGGTGGGGGATGAATGTAATGCAACGTGAATCCCAGGTCCCGGTTGAGGCCGCACTCGTGTGCGGAACTTGGCTATAAGTTTCTGCTCGGCGATTCTGCGTTGTTGCGCGTCCTGAAGGCCACCTTGGAGAACGCTTACCCGGAGATCAGAGGCTGAATGCCCTTGACTGCTGAAGTGTTCCCCGACTGGAAGGGAACATTCCTGCCTGGTGATTGTCGCGCGATGTCCGTTCATTTGTTGTCGCAGCGTCTGCATGGTCTCGCCAATGTACCACGCTTCGGGACATCCTTTCCTGCAGCGTATGAGGTAGACAACGTTGGCCGAGTCGCACGAGTATGTACCGCGTGCCTGGTGGGTGGTGTTCTCGCGTGTAATGGTGGTATCCATGTCGATGATCTGGCACGTCTTGCAGAGATTGCCATGGCAGGGTTGTGCGATGTCGTGGTCACTGTTCTGAAGCCTGGTGTTGTAAGACTTCTTATTAATTCTGGGTAGGTTGAGGTGTTTGGGAGCTGTCTGTAGGACTAATCTCAGTTTTGCGCTTTGACCAGTGAAAATGGTTTGATTGGGAAGTGACCGAGGCGAAGTGACTTTTGGAAGTGACCGAGGAGAAAATGAGGTGACTCTATCCCAGAATGAATGACTGGCAAGGCCACCTCTGGAGCAGATGCTTCCTTCTCCCCTTTTTCCCTATCTTCCCTCCCATCACCCACCTATGTTTCTGAATAGATATGCCAGTCTTCCTTTTCGCTCCTAAGAAGGTAAGCTTTTAATTCCGTCTCGGATTTTTGACGTTTGGTTCTCCTGGTGGAGCCTGTTTGACTAAAGCGGTTGCTTCTCTCTCAGGAAAACTGGAGTGCATTTGCTCCAGACTTCAAAGAATTAGATGAAAATGTTGAATATGAAGAGAGAGAATCTGAGTTTGATATTGAAGATGAAGATAAGAGCGAGCCCGAACAGACTGGTAAGACATGTTTGTCCTGTTTTAGTTTTGGCGGGTATGTATTACTGTCTGCACTGCAAGCCCAGCTGGGAAATGGTGGTGTTAATGCTTTGTCTGTGTTGTGGAAACAGTACTCTCCTCTAATATAGCACTCTGCCAAAACACAGATTTCCACTATATTTATACACTATTTGTCGTGTACATAGAACATTGCTTAAATTCCAATCTTGTCCACATATAGGATTATATTAAACTTTTCACCAGAGAAAGGTTCGTTATCACCTCCGAACAAGAGACTATCTATCTTTGCCCATCTCCCCGGAGGCTGCAGTCCATGTGCTCTGACTCAATGCCTGTCCTAACAGTAAATAATCAAGGCCTTGCTGGAGAGTTCTGTTGATTCAGGTCCCTCGTGTGACAAGTGGAGGCTTTTAGGAATATTGGATTCTAACTATTGGGCAATTGAAAGGTTAAACGCCTGGGATTAGAGTGTGTTTGACGGCACTGGTCATGTTTTTTAAAAAAATAATTCCGTTTTGCCGGGCCTGGGTGCTTTTAGGAGCCTGAAGGTGAAATTGACCAAGAGGAATGTGTTTTTCAGTCTGGGCTAATGCACTGTAGTTTGACATGGGACAGTCCCTGGGGAGTTGATGTGCTTTCAATCCCTGGAAAGTTAATTTGATTTTCAGCTTGGGGAGATGATGTCATTGCTGGGTGGAGCTCAGAGATTCAGCGAGAGATTTTTGAGAAAGGTTTTAGGAGAATAATCTTTTATTAGTGTCACAAGTGGGCTTACATTAACACTGCAATGAAGTTACTGTGAAAATCCCCTAGTCACCTGTTCGGGTACACTGAGGGAGAATTCAGAATGTCCAATTCACCTAACAAGCGCTTCCTTCGGGACTTGTGGGATGAAACCAGAGCGTCTGGAGGAAACTCGCGCAGACACAGCGAGAACGTACAGACTCCGCACAGACAGTGACGCAAGCAGGAATCTAACCCGGGACCCTGACACTGTCCAGGTCCCGCCGTTCTAGTGATTTATATGTTGCCTCAATTCCCAAGCAAGTAACTTTGTTGTTTTTGTCAAATTGGTTTCTCGAAGAGTGTCATGTGAATCTTCAGGCTTGCATGCATTAACTTCTCAAAAAAGATTGAGGGAATTGCCGATGCCATTATCAATGTATGTAAGTGGAGGTGGTTAAGGAGGTGGTGGGCGGACACCTCCTCGTAGCAGACGTCAAATACAAAAACGCCCCTCTCAGACTTATTAATGTGTATGCCCCGGCCGTAAAGAGTTCAGCAACTCCCACTGCTGTTGGCCACCTACAAGCCGGAAAAAAAAAAGGGGCAGCACGGTAGCATAGTGGTTAGCACTGTTGTTTCACAGCTCCAGGGTCCCAGGTTAGATTCCTGGCTTGGGTCACTGCCTGTGCGGAGTCTGCACGTTCTCCCCGTGTGTGCGTGGGTTTCCTCCGGGTGCTCCAGTTTCCTCCCACAGTCCAAAGATGTGCAGGTTAGGTGGATTGGCCATGATAAATTGCCCTTAGTGTTGGGTGGGATTACTGGGTTATGGGGATAGGGTGGAGGTGTTGACCTTGGGTAGGGTGCTCTTTCCAAGAGCCGGTGCAGACTCGATGGGCCGAATGGCCTCCTTCTGCACTGTAAATTCTATGAAATCTATGAAAATGTCCAGGAAAAACTGTGGGCTAGATAATCTCCATCACAAAATATTGGTTATAATAAATTTCACTGTAGGCCATTTTAAGTTCTTAATATTAGTGCTGCTTTGGGCCATGAAGGGTTCGGCATCTTTGATGAGCAGATTGTGCTGTCGAATCAATGAAGTGCATCCCTGCACGACCGCACCCCATGTATACTTGTATGCTGAAGTGCAGATCTCTACTTTGTTATTACGCTTTCACCTTTTTCTGTGTAAAATGATTTTAGGTGGTGATGCGGCAGAGGATGAAGAGGTTGATGTCACGTCCGTAGACCCTATTGCTGCTTTCTGTAGCAGGTAGATAACTGCAAATGAATCTACGCTGTATAATGGGGAAGTGCATCAACTTAGATTCCAAACTGCGGAATTCTTCTCCGCCGTCTCAGTACATTGTCAGGAGTGCTTCAGAAACCTTGTTTCAACTTCAAATTGTCCTCTTCCTCCTGGCGTTTTAGTAGAATTTAAATTTTTTTTTTACTCCTCCTTGGGATGTAATGACGCTGGCAAGGCTGGCACTTCAATATGTCTGAGAGTTGCAGGCTATGTACAGTGGGCAGTCATTTTTATCATGCAGGGAAAGTGAGTCTCCAATATAGAAGTACTGTTCCATCATTAATGTAATGCTACGTGCTTGTATCCTTGGATACATGTTGCGATTATGCACCAAGCGAGAAAATGTGGATGCATCACTTTGTAAAAGAGGTTTTTGATTAATTTAAGGGCGTCACTGGCTAGACCAGCATTTCTTGCCCAACCCTAATTGTCCTTGAGAAGGTGGTGGTGAGCCGCCTTCTCGAACTGCTGCACTCCATGTTGTGTAGGTACACCCACAGTGTTAGAGGGGGAGTTCCAGGATGTTGACCCAGTGACTATTTCCTAGTCAGAATGATGTGTCGCTTGAAATGAAAAATGAAATGAAAATCGCTTATTGTCACAAGTAGGCTTCAAATGAAGTTACTGTGAAAAGCCACATTCCGGCGCCTGTTCGGGGAGGCTGTTACGGGCTGCTTGGGAGAGGATCTGTTGTTCCCATGTATCTGCTGCCCTTGTCCTTCTAGATGTTAGTGGTCCTGGGTTTGGAAGGCACTGTCTAAGGAGCTTTGATGAGCTCCTGCAGTGCATTTTGGTAAATTGGACACACCGCTGCTGTGCGTCAGTGGTGGAGGGAGTGAATCTAAGCAGATGGCGTGTCAATCAAGCGAGCTGGTTGAGCTTCTTGGGTGTTGCTGGAGCAGCACTCATCCAGGGAAGTGGCGTGTATTCCATCACATTCCTAGCTTGTGCTTTGTAGATGGTGGCTGGGCTTTGCAGAGTCAGGAGGTGAGTTACTCACTGCATGATTTCCTGCCTCTGCCTCTCTTGTAGCCACAGTATTTATATGATTGATCCAGTTATGTTTCTGATCAATAGTAACCGTTGGGATGTTGACAGTGGGGGATTCAGCGATGGTAATAGAATAGAACCACTACAGTGCGGAAGGAGGCCATTCGGCCCATCGAGTCTGCATCGACCCTTCGAAAGAGCGCCCAATCCCAGCTCTAGCCCTGTATCCCCACCCAACCGTTGGACACTAAGGGGCAATTTTGAGTGGCCAATCTACCTAACCTGCACATCTTTGGGCTGTCGGAGGAAACCCACGCAGACACGGGGAGAACGTGCAATCTCACACAGATAGTCACCTGAGGTCAGAATCGAACCCGGGTCCCTGGCGCTGTCATGCCACCCCCCTAATGTCAGCTAATGTCGAGGGGGCGATGGTTAGATCCTCTCTTGTTGGAGATGGTCCGAGTTCTCACTCTTGATTGTTATTCCACAACATCTGCAGGGAAGTGTGCAGTTCATTACTGGAGTGTGTTTGTACTGGATTGGTGTCATGTGTGCTATGGTCTAATAGTCTACTGGACGTGGATGAAGAACTTGATGGTTTCTTTTTTTAAATAGAGTAACCAATTCATTTTTTCCAATTAAGGGGCAATTTAGCGTGGCCAATCCACCTAGCATGCACATCTTTGGATTGTGGGGGTGAGACCCACACAAACACGGGGAGAATGTGCAAACTTCACACGGACAGTGACCCAGAGCCGGGAGTCGAACCCGGGTCTCAGCGCCGTGAGGCAGCAGTGCTAACCCACTGCGCCACCGTGCTGCCCCTAGAACTTGATGGTTTCTGTTGCTCATTGAATATTTCCTCGGCAAGAATTGGAGCCTTCAAGAAGGTTTTAAACAAAACTATATAACTTTCCGGGGACAAGGAATCTGCAGTTGCCCAATCGTGAATTCACTGGAATGTACTATATCAATGATTAACTGCACAGCCTTGGTCACTTCATATTTGTTTTTTTTCTAAATTTAGAGTACCCATTTATTTTTTCCCCAATTAAAGGGCAATTTAGTGTGGCCAATCCACCTAACCAGCACATCTTTGGGCTGTGGGGGTGAAACGCACTCCCGACACGGGTGGAATGTGCAAACTCCACACGGACAGTGACCCAGGGCCGGAATTCGAACCCGGGTCCTCAGCGCCGTAGTCTCAGTGCTAACCACTGTGCCGCCGTGCTGCCCCACTTCCTGTTGTTATTTGTGAATAGAACAGTTAATAACTTGGGGTAATGTTGGTGGTTTCATGTGCTGTTTTCTTTGTTTTGCCTCAGTGATGAAGAGTTTGAAGACTGCAAAGCCCTGCTCTACCTCCCAATATCTCCAGAAGTGGAGGATCCTGAAGAGAATCCTTATGGACCTCCCCCTGAAGCAGTACAGGTGCGATTTGAGAAAAAGACCATAACTGGGAAGAGGCTGCATGAATGGTTATTTAATATTGCCGGAAAAAAGACACGCTGTCAAAGCTTTTTGACTTGCACTCATCAGGATAGAATCATAGAATTTACAGTGCAGAAGGAGGCCATTCGGTCCATCGAGTTTGCACCGGCCCTTGGAAAGAGCACCTACTTAAGCCCACAACTCCACCCTATCCCTGTAACCCTGTAATCCCACCAAACCTTTTTGGACACTAAGGGCAATTTAGTGTGGCCAATCCACCTAACCTGCACATCTTTGGACTGTGGGTGGAAACCGGAGGACCCGGAGGAAACCCACGCAGACACTGGGAGAACGTGCAGACTCCACGCACACAGTGACCCAAGCCGGGAATCGAACCCAGATCCCATGCGCTGTAAAGCAACAGTGCTAACCACTGTGCTACCATGGTCTTTTCTCATGCGATATAAATGATTGCTCCCTATGAAATTTGGCATTCATGGGTCTGTCTTGGTGAGTGCAAGATGAAAAGCTTCGACAGCATGTCTCTTTTTTCAGAAATACTTTGGTTATTTAATATTTGGATTCGATGTCATGATGTAACTATGTTTATGGTAGGGAGAAGGTTTATTATCCTGAGATGAGCATTCCATTGTAGGGGGGTATCAGGTGGGTAGGCATTTCAATATTTACGCAGTGTTAAATATTTTTAATAATGTTCTGGGTTAATAATATTTTATGATTCTATGTCTGAGTAATTTCAGGCATGAAAGTGTAGTAAACTTGGGAGGAGTGGGTGAGTTTGGATCTGTGGATCCCAAGCCTTGACACCACTGGAATTTCCCTTACCTCTTGTTTGGCATCTGTTGTAGACTCATTGATAGAGGTTGATTGCTATCATTTAGCAACCATTCTATTATCATTGCAACATGTGACTGCTGAGCATGGTAGAAGGTGAACTAGATAGATCTTGTCCTTTTTTGTCTCACAATTCTGATATTCAACATTCAAAAATGAAAACTGCTGCTTGTGCATCAGGACAGCACTGAAGATACGATTGATATGACTTTTTTTTGGTCAGAGTGCATTTCCTACTATTTTATTTCTTCCCTTGTTTATATTTCTTGCTCTAATTTCTGCTCCGTGTCTTAGATTAATGCTCCGTAATCTTCCTGGCCTCTGCCCTCACCATTCCCTCCCCACCCCATTGCATCCAGCAGCACAATCTCAGCAGTAAAAGAACACATGTCACCGGTTGAACAAGAGCAGGGGCATTTCTCCCTGACGTCCTGGTCAATATTTATCTCTGTCAACATCTAAAACCGATGATCTGGTTGTTACCACGCTACTTTTGAGACTTTGCAGTGCACAGATTGACTGCAGCACAGTAAGATAGTGGTTAGCACAATTGCTTCACAGCTCCAGGGTCCCAGGTTCGATTCCAGCTTGGGTCACTGTCTGTGGGGAGTCTGCACATCCTATCCCTGTGTGCGTGGGTTTCCTCCGGGTGCTCCGGTTTCCTCCCACAGTCCAAAGATGTGCAGGTTAGGTGGATTGGCCAAGCTAAATTGCCCCTTAGTGTCCAAAATTGCCCTTCGTGTTGGGTGGGGTTACTGGGTTATGGGGATAAGGTGGAGGTGTGGGCTTGGGTAGGGTGCTCTTTCCAAGAGCCGGTGCAGACTCGATGGGCCAAATGGCCTCCTTCTGTACTGTAAATCCTATGATAATACATTTCCTATATTAGAGCAGTGACAAGACTGCAAAAGTGCACTCAATTGGTTCAGGGACATCTTGAGGTTCTGAAAGGCGCTATATAAATGCTGGTCTCTCGTGGAATCTTGATTTGTGTAGTGTCCTTAATGCAGTCGAGTACCTTGAGACAGCTCATCGTGGCATAATTAGAAAAGCAGCATACATTTTATTAGTAAGTGAAACAATGGAATACTTTTATCTCTTGAGGGATGGTGGGGCGGGGGATATTGGTGGTGGATGCTGATTCTAATCTCGAGTTTGTCCTAGAACAATAGCAGGATCCTTCGCCGGGCTACCAGGGATGCAAAGGCCAGAACTCCGGCCTCTTTCGGCTCCTGCACTCCCGGCTCGTCCAATACCCCAAATAATGCTATCCCCCAGCTCGGCTTGACCTGGGTGTTCACCACTTTGGACATAGTCCTCGCAAAGCCCCTCCATCACCCCCCCAGCACGGGCATGCCCAGGACATGCGGGCGTGATTTGCTGGGCTCCCCGAGCACCTCGCGCACCTGTCCTCCACCCCAAAAAACCTACTCATCCTCGCCCCTGTCATTTGCGCCCTATGGGCAACTTTGAACTGTATTAGGCTGAGCCTGGCGCAGGAGGAGGAAGATTAACCCTCCAGCTCCTCCTCCCACTTACCCTTTAACTCCTCCACTGAGGCCACCTCCGCCTCCTGCAGCTCCTGATAGATCGGCAAGACCTTGCCTTCTCCAACCCATACACCCGAAATCACCCTATCCTGAATCCTTTGTGCTGGGAGCAGCGGAAATTCCCTCACATGCCGTCTCACAAATGCCCTCACTTGCATGTACCTAAAAGCATTCCTGGGAGGTAACCCAAATTTCTCCTCTAGTGCCCCTAGGCTCGCAAAAGTCCCATCGATGAATAGGTCCCCCATTCTTTTAATCCCAGCCTGATGCCAGCTCAGAAACCCCCCATCCATCCTACCCGGAACGAACCTGTGGTTCTCTTGTATCGGGGACCAGACCGAGGCCCCCACCTTGCCCCTATGTCGCCTCCACTGCCCCCAGATCTTCAGAGTCGCCGCCACCACCGGACTCGTGGTGTACCTTGTCGGCGGAAGCAGCAACGGTGCTGTCACCAGTGCCCCCAGACTTGTACCCACACAAGACGCCACCTCTAGCCTCTTCCACGCTGCCCCCTCTCCCTCCATTACCCACTTACGGATCATCGCCACATTAGCTGCCCAATAATAGCCACACAGATTCGGCAGCGCCAGCCCCCCCACCCCCCCCCTGTTCCTGCAAGGCTCCAAAAACACCCTCTTCACTCTCGGGGTCTTATTCGGCCATAAGAATCCCATAATACTCCTGCTTACCCGTTTTAAAAAAAGCCCTGGGGATTAGTATGGGCAGGCACTGGAACACAAACAGGAACCTCGGGAGGACAGTCATCTTGACCAACTGCACCCTACCTGCCAGGGAGAGTGGCAGCATATTCCATCTCTTGAAGACCTCCTCCATCTGCTCCACCAACCATGTCAAATTGAGCTTGTGCAGGGCCCCCCAGCTCATAGCTACCTGGATCATCAGGTATCGGAGGCTCCTCGCCGCCCTCTTCAGCGGTAGCTCGTCTATCCCCCTTCCCTGGTCCCTCGCATGCACCACAAAGAGCTCACTCTTCCCCACGTTGAGCTTATAGCCCGAGAAGTCCCCAAGCTCCCTGAGGATCCGCATAACCTCCGCCATCCCCTCCACTGGGTCTGCAACATATAACAACAGGTCATCAGCATATAACGACACCCGGTGTCGTCGTCTCCCCCCCCGCCCCCCCCCCCCCCGCCACCGCCCGGACCAATCCCCTCCAGTTCCTAGACTCCCTCAGTGTCAGTGCCATGGCCAGCAGCTCAATTGCCAGTGCAAACAACGAGGGGGATAAGGGGCACCTCTGCCTCGTCCCGTGGTACAACCTAAAGTACTCCGACCTCCGCCGGTTCGCAGCCACACTCGCCACTGGGGCCCTATATAACAGCCTGACCCATCTTATGAACCCTTCCCCGAACCCAAACCTCCCAAGCACTTCCCAGAGATTCTCCCACTCCACCCGATCAAAGGCCTTATCCGCGTCCGTAGCCGCCACTACCTCCACTTCCCCCTCCACCGAGGGCATCATGATCACATTTAAGAGCCTCCGCACATTCGTGTTTAACTGCCTGCCCTTCACAAGCCCAGTCTGGTCCTCATGGATCACCCCCGGGACACAGTCCTCAATCCTCGTAGCCAGCACCTTCGCCAACAATTTAGCGTCTACGTTGAGGAGTGAAATCGGCCGATACGATCCACATTGCAATGGATCCTTATCCCGCTTCAAAATCAACGAGATCAGCGCCCGGGACATTGTCGGGGGCAGGGTCCCCTCCTCCCTCGCCTCATTGAAAGTTCTCACCAGCAACGGGCCCAGCAGGCCCAGGTGCTTTCTGTATAATTCAACCGGGAACCCGTCCGGTCCCAGGGCCTTCCCCGCCTGCATGCTCCCCAATCCTTCAACCAGCTCCTCCAGCCCAATCGTCGCCCCCAAACCAGCCACCTGCTCCTCCTCCACCCTCGGGAACCTCAGTTGATCCAAGAATCGCCGCATCCCCTCCCCTCACTCCGGGGGCTCAGACCTATGCAGATCCCCAAAGAAGTCCCTAAATACCTTGTTTATTCTCTCCGCACTGTATTCCCCCCTCTATCTCTAATTCCACCAATCTTCCTCGCTGTCTCCCTCTTACGAAGCTGATGCGCCAGCATCCGGCTCGCCTTCTCCCCATACTCATATACCACCCCCTGCATTTTCCTCCACTGCGCCTCTGCTTTCCCTGTGGTCAATAGACCAAATTCCATTTGGAGGCTTCGTCGCTCCCTAGGCAGCCCCTCCCCGGGGGCCTCTGCATAGCTCCTGTCCACCCTTTATATCTCCCCCACCAATCTCTCCCTCTCCCTCCTCTCTCCTCCCTATGGGCCCTAATGGAAATGAGATCTCCCCTAACCACTGCCTTCAGAGCCTCCCAGACTCCCCCCACCTGCACCTCCCCATTGTCGTTGGCCTCCATGTATCTTTGAATACACCCCCGGATCCGCCCGCACCCCCCCCCCCCCCCCATTATCAAGCTCCCTGCCTCCAATCCGGGATCCGACCCAACATATGTTTCATAAATCCGGCATCATCCCAATTCGGGGCATATACGTTCACCAGGACCACCCGCGTCCCCTGCAACCTACCACTCTCCATCACGTATCGACCTCCATTATCAGCCACAATATTCATCGCCTCAAACGACACCCGTTTCCCCACCAGTATCGCAACCCCTCTGTTCTTCGCATCCAGCCCCGAGTGAAAGAGCTGCCCTACCCATCCCTTTCTCAGCCTGACCTGGTCTGCCACCTTCAAATGTGTCACCTGGAGCATGACCACGCCTGCCTTCAGTCCCTTTAAGTTCGCGAACACCCGGGCCCTCTTGACCGGCTCATTCAGGCCCCTCACATTCCATGTTATCAGCCGGATCAGGGGGCTACTCGCCCCCCCATCCCCCCCTCCCTTGCCGACTAGCCATCCCCTTTTTTAGGCCAGCCACGTGCCCGTGCCTCCCCCACCCTCCAGTCTCCCAGGTGGCGGACCCCTGCCCCGACTCCCTCTTCTACCTCCAGCTCCCCTTTGGCCAATACAGCAGCAACCCAGTCCCCCCCAGCCCCCCCATTACACTCCCGTAAGTCAGCTGACTCCTGCTGACCCTGGCCACTCCCGCCATTCCAACGATCCCCCAGTGTGGGAATCCCCCGCCCTCCCCCGTGCGCTCTCCTCCAGCACCACCCTTCCGCCAAGGCCCTGCCCCGCCCGCCCTTAGCACGGGAAAAAGCCAGCGCTTTCCATCCGAGCTGACCCCGCCCCCTCTGGCGCAGCTCCTTTTTCTGCGACCTCACCCCAGCTCCCCATCCCCAGGCCTCCACCCCCCTTCATCAGCGGGGACCTGCCCCTACAGTACCGGAGCCCACACTCTCTCACAGCCCCCACATCATATCCACTCACCCCTTCCCCTTTCCCCTCTTCCCAACCTGAAACCAGAAGGAGAACACCCCCAAAATACAGTAAAACCCCCCCACAACAAACCCTCAGTTCGAGTCCAGCTTTTCAGTCTGAATAAAGGTCCACGCATCATCTGGCGTCTCAAAGTAGTGGTGACGGTCCTGAAACATGACCCACAATGGCGCTGGCTGCAGCATTCCAAACTTCACCCCCTTCCGATGGAGAACCGCCTTGGCCCGATTAAAACCAGCCCTCTTCTTGGCCACCTCCGCGCTCCAGTCCTGGTAGACACAGATCTTCGTATTCTCCCACCTGCTGCTCCGTTCTTTCTTCGCCCATCTCAGGACGCACTCTCTGTCCATAAAGCGGTGGAACCTACCACTACAGCCCTTGGCAGTTCGTTGGCTTTAGGCCTCCTTGCCAGGACTCGATGAGCCCCATCCAGCTCCAGGGGCCTCGGGAAAGCTCCCGCACCCATCAGCGTGTTGAGCATTGTAGCTACATATGCCCCAGCGTTAGACCCCTCCACTCCTTCAGGGAGACCTCGAATTCGAAGATTTTTCCCTCCTCGACCTGTTCTCCAGGTCCTCAAACTTCTGCCACTTCTTGTGTTGCGCCTCCACCTTCACCGCCAGGCCCAAAATCTCGTCCTCGTTCTCTGAGGCCTTCTGCCGCACCTCTCGAATCGCCACCCCTTGGGCCTTCTGGGTCTCCACCAGCCTTTCGATCGACGCCTTCATTGGCGCCAGCATTTCTGCTCTCAGCTCCGCAAAGCAGTTTTTAAGGAACTCTTGCTACTCCCGCGACCACTGCGCCCACGTTGCTTGATCTCCACCCGCCGCCATCTTGCTTTTCCTCCCCCGCTCACTTCGCTGCTCCAAAACCACTTTTTTGATCGCTCCACTCCTGGTCCACTCCATACAGTGCTGGGGGAACCTTACTATCACCGTCCCACACTGGGAACCGTCGTACAAGTGCCGCTGGGGCTCCTCAAAACGGCCCAAAAGTCCGTTCTTGCCGGGAGCTGCCGACCGTGCGACCTACCTAGGCATAGCCGCAACCGGAAGTCCTACTGCACTAGCTTCATGACCGAGACTGGTCAACCAAATGTACGCAGGATGGTTCTTAAGAGAGCGAGTTAAATTGTACTTTTGTATGACATCTGTGTCTTGGCAGAATTCCGGAACTGACGACCTGAGCAACCCAGAGAAGAAGCGGCAGGCATCCACTGATGGATCGCAACCCCCAAAAAAGAAGCCCAAGATGACCAATATTGAGCTACAAGGAGTGCCCTGTGATGGTAACTGGTTTACCTGCTACTCATTAGACCTGTTAACTGCACCAAATTTCTCAACCTCCTCCCAATTGGTGTCAACACTTCAAAAGTAATTCATTGGCCGTGAAATTCATTGAGATGTCTGATGGGTGTGAAAAGATGCTATGGAAGTACAAGATTGTTTTGTTTTGATTCCTTTTCTGAAGGCACTGACCCCCCCCTGCTGGAGTGATTCCAGGAGTAACAGTCATACGCCAATACCTCATCCAAGTAGCTATTCCTAATGGGCGTGTGACAGCAGCTGGTTGGGAAATGGAAGGGATCACAACTGAAGCTGATAGTCTTACTTTTCCTTCTCAGTTTAGCGCAATTCCTGCCGGAGTTGTTGGCTAGTAATCACGAATGGAAAGCTGGCCGAGTTTCACTGCTTCCCTCTCACCCATGGGTTCTCAGGTTTTGATGCTCATTGTTCATTATTACTTCTAGAGTCTAGACTATTGCAATGCACTGATGACTGGCCTCCTGCAACCTACCCTTGCTCATCCAAAACTCTACTGCTA
Source organism: Scyliorhinus torazame (assembly GCF_047496885.1). Classification (NCBI taxonomy): domain Eukaryota; kingdom Metazoa; phylum Chordata; class Chondrichthyes; order Carcharhiniformes; family Scyliorhinidae; genus Scyliorhinus; species Scyliorhinus torazame. The sequence continues at coordinate 16,454,596 of NC_092723.1, read as the reverse complement.
ATGTTCTAAGTCACTCTAAGTTAGGAGAGCAAAGAGGGGGCATGACAAAGCACTGGTAGGTAAGATTAAGGAGAATCCAAGATAATCTGTAAGTATATTAAGGTGAAGAAGATGACCAGGGAAAGAGTAGGGTCCCAAGGGGGCAATCAGCAGTTGGAGCCGGAGGACATTGGAAGGGTGTTAAATGAGTACTTCACATCTAACTTCACTTGGGAGAAGGAGGCTGTAGATTCAGAATTCGGAGAGAGGTATTGAGGTTCTTGAACAGTTTGGCATAGGGAGTGAGGAGGTACTGGAGGTTTTGGCGGGCTTAAAAGTGGACAAACCCCTAGGTCCGGATCAGCTGTATCCCAGGCTGCTGTGGGAGGCAAGGGAGGAAATTACAGGGGCTCTGACCCCAATTTTGTTTTTAATTTGAAGTGCCCAATTCTTTTTTTTTTCAATTAAGGGGCAATTTAGCGTGGCCAATCCACCTACCCTGCACATCTTTGGGTTGTGGAGGCGAGACCCACGCAGACACGGGGAGAATGTGCAAACTCCACACGGACAGTGACCCAGGGCCGGGATCGAACCTGGATCCTTGGCGCCGTGAGGCAGCAGTGCTAACCACTGTGCCGCGGACACAAATTTTTAATTCCTTTCTGGGCGTAGGGGAGGTGTCAGAGGATTGCAAGGCAGCTAATGTAGTTCCACTTTTCAAGATGGGTGATAGAAATAGAGCGGGGAATTACAGAGCAGAGAGTCTCACATCAATGGAAGAGAAAATACTGGAGAAAATTCTGAAGGAGAGAATTAATCTCCACTCAGAGAGGCAAGATTTGATTAAGGACAATTAGCATGGTTTTGTCAGATAGAGGTCATGCCTAACAAATTTGATTGAATTTTTCGGGGTGGTGATTGGGTGTGTAAACGAGAAGTCTTATAACACCAGGTTAAAGTCCAACAGGTTTATTTGGAATCACGTAGCTCCTTCACAGGTGACTCACCTGAAGACAGAGCTGTACTCTGAAAGCTAAGTGATTCCAAATAAATCTGTTAGACTTTAACCTGATGTTGTAAGACTTCTTACTGTGCCCACCCCAGTCCAATACTGCCATCTCCACATCATGTGTTAATGAGGGCAGCACGGTGGCGCAGTGGTTAGCACTGCTGCCTCACGCCGCCGAGGTCCCAGGTTCGATCCCGGCTCTGCGTCACTGTCCGTGTGGAGTTTGCACATTCTCCCCGTGTTTGTGTGGCGTACCACAAGGATCTGTGCTGGGTTCCTTATTGTTGATAAACTATATAGATGAGAGTGGCAGGGTGGAATGATAAGTTTGTGGATGACACTTCGATTGACTGGGTGGTTAATAGGGAGGAGGAAGACCTTGGATTGCAGGAAGATGTAGACGGGTTGGTCAAGATTTAATTTTCAGGTGAAATTGACGGGTTTACTTTTCTCCTGCAGAAGTTCACCCATTGCTGGGTGTGAAGGGCGACGGCAAGTCGAAGAAAAAGCAAGCGGGCCGGCCAAAAGGAACGAAAGGTAAAGAGAAAGATTTCATTAAGTCGAAAGCCTTCAAAGGGGACAGAGGTCAGCCTTTGGAAGGAGCAGTGAAGGGCAAGGAACTGGCGGAAGTGGCTGAGCCACCCGCAGGTAAGGACCACGGTGGGAGCACCCGCAGCTTGCCTGGCACCTGTGCTTTTCTCCCTGCCTCCTCACCCTTCCACTCCCTCTAGTTTCTGGTCCTGCTTTTGCATGTTTGAAGCGCATAGAAGTATTTGCGGCCGAGAAACGGGCCACCTGGTCATTGCTGGTGCTTGTGCTCCGACGTCATCTCACCCGACCAGCACATCCTGCCACCCTCATTTGCTTGTTTTGCTTCCCATCAAATGCATCCACGCAATTTGTTTCCAGTGTTTTTGTGATGCAACAGAGGAGGCCAATTATTCCATCGGCTGGCCCTTGGAACGATCCAGCCAAATAGTTCTGCTACCATGCTCTTTCACCTTAGGTGTGTAATTTTTGCCTCGTGTCCTTCCTAAAGTGTGGTGCTCAGAAATCATTACAATACTCCAGCTGGGATCAAACTCAACTTTTATAAAGATTGAGAATAACTTGCTTGCTTTTATTCTTTATGTCTCTATTTATAAATAATTTATAAATAATCAGCTTTTTTGTTATTTATCTGCGTATAGTAGTCGTTTTAAACCATTTATGGGGGATTTTTCTACATATAGGCATACCACTTGCCTATAAGTTACTAAACGGGAGTCCAAGTTGACTCAAAATTGATCATGTCCAAACAATGAAAACCACAATTAATGTAGCTTGTAGACTGTTCAACCATATAGCCCAAACAATAGAACACAAGGCTCTGGAGTGATAGTGTTTTGGTCAGAGCACGCCTTAAATACTGTGTCCAGTTCTGGCCCCCAATAAACAATGAAGACACTCAAGTGGTGGAGACAGTGCAATCGAACCGCAAGACTGATTTGTAGGGGTCAGAATTATGGAAGATGGAAGAAACTTGGGTATTTTACCTTGGAGTGAAGGTATAGAAAAAGGAAAATTTATGCTTCAGCCCATTATATCTGTGCTGGCTGAGAGAGCGATACAGTCAAATCCCACCTTCCACCTCTTGGTCCTTGGTTCTCATAGAATTTTTATCATACAATTTACAGTTCAGAAGGAGACCATTCGGCCCATCGAGTCTGCAATGGCCCTTGCAAAGAGCACCCTTCCTAAGCCCATACCTCCACCCTATCCCCGTAACCACACCTCACCATTTTTTGACACTCAGGGCCATTTAGCATAGCCACCTAACCTGCACATCTTTGGACTGTGGGAGGAAACCGGAGCACCCGGAGGAAACCCACGCAGACACGGAGTGAGAGTGCAAACTTTGAACAGAAGTTCAGAGCAAGCCGGGAATCAAACCTGGGACCCTGGAGCTGTGAAGCAAGGTTCTGTAGGTTAGGGCATCTCAAGTGCATATCCGATTGCGCTGAGGGTTTCTGCCTCCGCCCGTTAAGACTGAGTTCCAGATTCTACCATCCTCTGCGTGAAAAATTACTCATTAGCTCTCTTCTAAACCTTCCAATAATTAACGTTAAATCTATTAACTCTTTGCTAAAAGAGTACCCACGCTCCTTATAATTTTATACACTTCAATTACTTCCTCGGCTTTTTCTGTTCCAAGGGAAACAACCCCAGCCTATCCAATCTTCCCTCAAAACTAAATTCTCCATTCCTGACACCATCTTCGTAAATCATCCTCTCGTGTGAACACACCCCTGACCATGCCAGAAGACTGGAGGATAGCAAATGCTGTCCCCTTGTTCAAGAAGGGGAGGAGAGACAACCCCGGTAACTATAGACCAGTGAGTCGTACTTCTGTTGTGGGCAAAGTCTTGGAAAGGTTTATAAGAGATAGGATGTATAATCATCTGGAAAGGAATAATTTGATTAGAGATAGTCAACACGGTTTTGTGAAGGGTAGGTCATGCCTTACAAACCTTATTGAGTTCTTTGAGAAGGTGACCAAACAGATGGATGAGGGTAAAGCAGTTGATGTGGTGTATATGGATTTCAGTAAAGCGTTTGATAAGGTTCCCACGGTAGGCTACTGCAGAAAATACAGAGACTTGGGATTCAGGGTGATTTAGCAGTTTGGATCAGAAATTGGCTAGCTGGAAGAAGACAAAGGGTGGTGGTTGATGGGAAATGTTCAGACTGGAGTCCAGTTACTAGTGGTGTACCACAAGGATCTGTTTTGGGGCCACTGCTGTTTGTCATTTTTATAAATGACCTGGAGGAGGGCGTAGAAGGATGGGTGAGTAAATTTGCAGATGACACTAAAGTCGGTGGAGTTGTGGACAGTGCGGAAGGATGTTACAAGTTACAGAGAGACATAGATAAGCTGCAGCGCTGGGTTGAGAGGTGGCAAATGGAGTTTAATGCAGAAAAGTGTGAGATGATTCATTTTGGAAGGAATAACAGAAAGACAGAGCACTGGGCTAATGGTAAGATTCTTGGTAGTGTGGATGAGCAGAGAGATCTCGGTGTCCATGTACATAGATCCCTGAAAGTTGCCACCCAGGTTGAGAGGGTTGTTAAGCAGGCGTACAGTGTGTTAGCTTTTACTGGTAGGGGGATTGAATTTCGGAGCCATGAGGTCATGTTGCAGCTGTACAAAACTCTGGTGCGGCCGCATTTGGAGTATTGCGTGCAATTCTGGTCGCCACATTATAGGAAGGATGTGGAAGCAATGGAAAGGGTGCAGAGGAGATTTACCAGAATGTTGCCTGGTATGGAGGGAAGATCTTATGAGGGAAGGCTGAGGGACTTGAGGCTGTTTTCGTGAGACAGAAGAAGGTTAAGAGGGGACTTAATTGAGGCATACAAGATGATCAGAGGATTAGATAGGGTGGACGGTGAGAGCCTTTTTCCTCGGGTGGTGATGTCAGCACGAGGGGACATAGCTTTAAATTGAGGGGAGATAGTTATAGGATAGATGTCAGAGATAGGTTCTTTACTCCGAGAGTAGTAAGGGTGTGGAATGCCCTGCCTGCAACAGTAGTGGACTCGCCAACACTAAGGGCATTCAAATGGTCATTGGATAGACATATGGACGATAAGGGAATAGTGTAGATGGGCTTTAGAGTGGTTTCACAGGTCGGCGCAACATCGAGGGCAGAAGGGCCTGTACTGCGCTGTAATGTTCTATGACCAGACCCTAACTGTGGTTAACTAGCGTTTTATGCAAATCTAGCATAGAACCAATTGGCTCTTATATTCTAGGTCCTTGACCAGTAAAGGAAATATTTTGTATGCCTTCTTGGTCGTGTCATCACCCTGTCCTGCTACCATCAAGGGTCTGCGGACAAGAACTCCGAAGACCCTCTGTTCCTCTACACTTCTCAATATCCTATCATTTATTGCTACCACCAAGTCCATTACCTCGCAATTCTCAGGATTGAATTCCATTTGTCACTTTTCTCCCAACTGATCAACCAGTCCCATTGGTATCTTCCTGAGGTCTGCAGCTATCCTCCTCACTATCAACCACATACCCAACTTTTGCATCAACTGTGACTCCTTAAACTTGTCACCTGCATTTAAGTTTCTATCTTTGATATATACCAAGATAGCAAGCAACCCAGCACTGAACCTTGTGGAACTCCACTGGGAACAAAAACATTTGTCACCATAACTTTTTGCTTCCTGCCATTTGGCTAACTTGCCACATTCCCTTTGATCCCGTGAACAATGTCCATGTGGGACATTGACAATATCCAGCCAAGGGGCAACCTGATTTAAGATTCAGAATTAAGGGTCTGTGGTTGGGGGGGGGGGGGGGGGGGGGGGGGGGGGGAACTAAGGGGTGGGAAACTACGTCAGATTAAATGATGGGAGTAAATAATGGGCTGCAAATAGTGGTTAGCACTGTTGCTTCACAGCACCAGGGTCCCAGGTTCGATTCCCGGCTTGGGCCGCTGTCTGTGCGGAGTCTACGTTCTCCCCGTGTCTGCGTGGGTTACCTCCGGGTGCTCCGGTTTCCTCCCACAAGTCCTGAAAGACGTGCTTGTTAGGTGAATTGGACATTCTGAATTCTCCCTCTCTGCACCCAAACAGGCGCTGGATATGGGTGACTAGGGGATTTTCACAGTAACATCATTGCAGTGTTAATGTAAGCCTACTTGTGACAATAATAAAGATTATTATTATAAAAAGGGACGGGAGTTCAAAATAATAAATGGTACTTGTACAACTAAAGACCCAAAATTCTTCACACTGCAAATATCAGCATGTAGTATCGACTTGAAGATAGAATATTGAAGGCAACATAATGCATGTTACAGTAGAGGGACTTTGACTTTTTATCATAAATTAAGATGTAATGAATGACCTCAACTGTAATTATTTAACCATGTAATGTGATTTGCAAGCTGATGCCCACCTATGAAGAGAGATTTAATTTCTAGTGTTAATCTACGAGAATGTTAAAATGATGGTGCTTTCCAATCACTGCACCGTCCATCTCATTGCTTTCGGTGATTAGAGATTGTGCTGACTCGACAAGAAGGTGTGGCCAGCACAACGCTTTGGTGATGGGGCAGTGGGAAAACATGTAGCAAATTATATTTGGGATATCCAAATTTCAAAGAGCTGGATTGTGCTTCACGGAGAGTTTGTTGCGTGGCTGAAGAGTCCTGGGAGAGCATCAAGATGTCAAAACCGCACACGCCATTGAGAGTCCTTCGAATAATATTCAGAACCAATCGCCAGCTTTATGTTGCATTTCTCCCAGACATTCCCCCCCACCCCCCCACCCTTGTTTGATACAATTTGGCTTGAGAGAGAGAGGTGTGTTTGAACCGTTTGCTCTCTCATCTCTTTCTCTTGACGGATCTCCTTCCATAACAGCTTGCTAACCATTCATTTATGAACCCATATTTGAAAACCACTGTCATATTAATACCAGTAGATGAGCAAGTTATTTTAGTGTGGTCCCATTTGTGGCCGGAATTAGGAAAGTGCACTAATTCTGAGAGCTTAGTTTCATTTTTGCGGCCTGCTTCCATTTTTCGAGTTTTAATTCCTCTCTCCTTTTCTGGGTTTCCAGGAGGAGGTGTTATTTCAGACCTGCTATGAACGTGGACGATGGTGAATCTTCATCCCTGAGATTGTCACGCTGCTTTTGTACTTTTTAGTAGTATGATGCAGCAGCTAGAAAGAGTATGGCTCTTGGGCAGTTTGTCGGCAAAGGCATAAAAGAACCTTCATGAACCGCGGGAGTGGGTGGCCCCTTCATCCCTCCTCAAATTATGGGCATTGGAAAAAAAAAAGAAAGTCAGCCAATTGAAGGTCTTGGGCAGATCACCAGGAAACCCCAAACTGATGTGTAATTTCTGTCTTCAGATGTCATATGGTGACGTTACTTTTCATTTGGAACCGTAGCAGAAAGGCATTCCTGGCTGAAGAGTGAACATATACGGCAAAGTGCACAAAACTGTTTTTGGTTTCATTCATCCACCAGTTTTACATTTGAAGTAATTATCGATGGTCATTACTTTCGTATGCTGCAAGATCACAAGACTGATTGGTCAGGTTCATCGAAAAGATCCATGCTGACCAGTTCCTGAGGCTGACCGTCTCTGCTTCTCCACTTGCATTTTTTTTTTTTTAAACAAACGATTTTTGGTCATTCTTGGATGCCTGAGTGTTTGTATTCTATTTGGATGAATATCTTTTGTATTGGGTTGTTGTATGACAAGCCGACAGTGAAAGGCTAAATATTGTAGCTTTTGCTTTTATTATTTCTTCATCCATGAGCTGGGCTGTTAACATTGTTTTGGGCTGTAATTGAAGTGAAGTGGAGGTTGCTAGTTCTTTTTTTATATCTTTCTCTTGCCCCTAGACTTTCTACGTCTTGCTCTGCAGTGCCCTCTGCCGCTCGCAGCAGAACCAGCTGCCACCGTCCCAATCCTACCAATCTGTACCAACGCCGGCAGGCTGCACCTAATCAGAGCACTGTCGTAACGCCGCACCCCCTAACAGTGTTGAACCCTGAGGACCTGAAATTTCCCCGGGGTTTCCACTGGTCTAATTCTGGTAGGAGACCAGCAGGTGACAGCAATCTGTCAGCACCTTTGTTCTAGGTGGGGACCTGATGTGGGAGTGGACGGCCAGTGCACCCAGCGGCGAGCGAGCTGGACCAGCATCCAACAGGCCAGTGGGCTCAAGGCCTGACTAGCTGTAAATCCGCTCCTTAACACAATAGAGGTCATTTGGACCATCACTGCATTGGGTTGCAGTGGACCTTTCTGTCTCTTTCTTCTGCCTCTCCTGCATGGGAGGAATAGAGTCAGAGATTACGAAGGCATGGGGAAGGCAAGTTCCCAAAATGTACCCTCCCATTGATCTTGGGAAGTCCTGGACAGCACCGTCAGGGACGGCTTGAATAACCTTGGGGTCGAAGTCTCCAAATGGGAATGTCCCATCTCCTTCCATTGTTCAGCTTGTAGAGAACAAGAAAAATCACCCCAAATCTAAAGACAAAAGGGAGAAAATCTGATGGCAAACTGCAATTTAATCTTTTGTATAATATCTAAAAAAATCTTTCTAAAATTCTCCAATGATTAAATCTTTTGACTAATTCTCATTTGTTGACCCTCACGATTTGAAGAATGAAGATCTGCTTTAAAGCTCCACGACTCTCTACAAGAACTCTTGATCGCTTGGCCAGACCCACAGGTCACAGCTAATGAGTGAGTTGGTGTGTTTTACACACCTGGTGTGATGTTCTCCCTCTGCCTCGTTCCAATGCACAAACAGTCCAAAGATCCTCACAGTATCCTAACCTTGCCCCCCCCCCTACGTGCACATTCAAACCCCGAGCTTTCTAAAATGTCAGCCTCCCCACACTCGTGGAACTGTGCATCACCAAGCAAAGCCTAATCCCATGTACAAAAATCCATAGCTCCCCGTTTCCTTTCAGTAATACCAATGGTTGTTCAAAGCAACTTGGCCCTGGAGTATCTGCCCACTGTAAAAAGCAGCATTCACAGCTGCAGACCGCGTACAGCGGCATAAACCGGTTCCCAAACCCAGAGACAGAACAAGAATATGACTTGCGCAGTAGCATGCTGAATGATTCTAAAAGCTACGTGGTTCTCTTATCCACATCAAGATACCCAAGAAATTAGTTGTGGTTCCACTTCTGTAATGCAATACCCTCGCGACACAGATGCAAAGATTCAGTCCTCATTTCGAGTGGATATTGTGGTGGTGAAAAATTAATTTCTGTTCAGACTCCACTGAATACCATCGCTCGGGAGAAAATGAGATTCAACTTGGCATTGATGTACTTTGTATTTAAAAAAAAAAAAAATAGTTAAAAAGCCACAATTAAATACGTGCCCTTTAATTCTAAATAGAACAAGTAACATGGTATTTACAGCACAGAAACAAGCCCACTTGACCCAACTGGTCCATTGCCAGTGTCCATGTTCTGCACAGGACTCTGGTCTCCTCTCTTCAGTCAACCTCATCCTTTCTCCCTCCCATGTTTATCTAGCCCCCAATAGGTGCATCTATTAACTTCTACTTGTGGTTGCGAGCTCCATATTCTGTTTCTCTGTCTTCTGTTATTAAAAGTTATACCTGTTTATGTAAACTTGCATTAACGGGAAAGATTTCGAGACAGGGACAAGAATAATGCAACCCATTTAGTCCCTTCTACATGGCAGTAGGCATGTTCAAAGGTATCTTGTTTGCAATGTGACATCAGTCGCTTGTACTACAGTTTTTATTTCTTTTATTTAAAATGGTTCCTCTTCTGAATTGTCCGAAGGAACCTGTGTTTCTGTTTGACTCAAGAGGAAGATAAACAATTAGTCAATGGTGTGGGGAGAAAATAAAGTATTCCTGCTGTTTCTTTTTTTAAAAAATTGATGGTACCAATATCTGGGCAATGGATACTTTCAGATGTGAGTTGCGCTCGATTATGAACGTTTTGGTGACTCCCGTGACATTGTCATTTCAAGGCTGGACAGTTTCTGCCTCTTCTCCTGGGACACTGTAGTGTGATGCACCCGGCGTGTGGCCCCTGGGCTGGTAAGAAATGCCTTGTGTTAGACCCAGCGGCCACTGACCTTGTAAACAGCTGTTGTTGTTAAATCGCCTCTTCCATTTGGGGTTGGACTGTTTTGTAAAGATTTTTTTTTAAATGGCGATCGAACCATGCCTGCTCTATCCTCTGCTGCATTCAAATTGGATGGGTCACCAATGCAGGTCATTTCTTTTCAAGGAATGTATCGTTGACTCGAGTGGGTTGAGGGGACCTGATATTTGGTAACCAATATTGTTGTACAGAACACAAATGCGAGGATGGTTTGAGCAATTGTGTATAGTTTTTTAAAATTCCTGTAAATAATAAACATTAACCTGGTTTTAAGTGTGTTTGGCACTTTTTAAAAAAATAATAGTTTCTATCATCAGAAAATTGTGCCAGTGTGTTATCAACATTCATGACTAGAAATGCTTAGTGAGCCCATGCCTGGACTTGATAAGTCATTTGTTCTTGCACAAGAGTTTTCATGCTTTGACTGTCCGATATAGAAATCCAAGAGGCTGGCGAGAGCAATTAGGAATTAAATGAAATTACTATAAGTAAGAAGATATTGGAGGAATTAATAAATATGATAGGTCTCTGGGACCTGTCTCTGGATCCCAGAGTGTTGAGAGAGTTTGCTATAGAGATAGTGGATGCATTGGTGATCATCTTCCAAAGTTCGACAGATTCTGGAATGCTTCCTGAAGATTGGAAGGTAGCAAATGTCACCCCACTACGTAACAAGGGAGGGAGACGGGAAACCAGGAACTGTTAGCTTTAGAACATAGATTATACAGTGCAGAAGGAGGCCAGTCGGCCCATCGAGTCTGCACCGACCCACTTAAGCCCTCACTTCCACCCTATCCCAATAACCCCATCTAACCTTTTTTTTGGTCACGAAGGGCAATTTATCAGCCAATCCACCTAACCTGCACTTCTTTGGATTGTGGGAGGAAACGGGAGCACCCAGAGGAAACCCACGCAGACACGGGGAGAACGTGCAGACTCCGCACAGACAGTGACCCAGCGGGGAATCGAACCTGGGACCCTGGTGCTGTGAAGCCACAGTGCTATCCACTTGTGCTACCGTGCTGCCCCTTACATCAGTAGTAGGCGGAATGCTAGAATCTGTTATAAAGGATGTGATAAATGGACACTTGGTTAATCATGAACTGATTGGGCATAGTCAGTGTGGATGTGCAAATGGAAAATAATGTTTGATAACGAGTTCTTTGCTAACAAAATTGATAAAGGGGAGTCAATGGGTGTCACCTATTTAGATTTTCAGAAGGCTTTTTGATAAAGTCCCCCACAGGAAGTTGATTAGCAAAGTAAAAGCGCATGGGATAGGAGGCAATATATGACATGGATTGGCTCGCAGGCAGAAAGCAGTGTAGGAATAAAGGGGTCATCCTCACGTTGGCAGGCTGTGGCTAGTGGGGACTGCAAGGATCAGTACTTGGACCCCAGCTGTTCACGATATACATCAATGGTTTGGATGTGGGGACTAAATATATTTCCAATTTTACGAATGAAGCAAAGCTAGGTGGCAATGTATGTTGAGGAAGATGTAAAGCAGCCACAGGAGGATTTGGACAAACTTAGTGGGCAAGAACATGGCAGATGGAATATAATGTGGGAAAAATGTGAGGTAATCCATTTTGGTAGAAGGAACAGGCGGAAGTATATTTCTTAAATGATAAATTAGAACGTATAGATGTACAAATGGACCTGTGTGTCTGTCCATAAGTCACTGAAGGCTAACGTGCAGATGCAGCAAGCTTTTGGGAAGGCTAAAGGAATGTTAGCTTTTGTTGCAAGAGGATTTACGTACAGGAGTAGTGAAGTCTTGCTTCGATTGTATAGAAGTTTGGTTAGACCACACCTGGAGTACTGTTTGCACCTTTGGTCTCCTTACCACAGGAAGGATATTATTCCCATAGAAGGAGGGCAATGAAGCTTCACCAGACTTATTCCCCTGGTTGGGGAGATTTTGGGAGCTTTCAAGGCACATCTTTTGGGATTTGTGGGAGGACACTGGAGCACCGGGAGGAAACCCACGCAGGCATAGGGAGAACGTGCAGACTCCGCACAGAGTGACCCAAGGGTTTGGATACCGATGCTTAACCGTACATCTACCCACAGCTTGAAGTTGCTGTGCCACTGGTGTATAAATGATAGCCAGCACCAGTCGCTCCACCATCATTTAGTTATCGAATTCTCACCCAGTGCTTTGTGCATCTACAGACTTACTAACGTTGTCACGGTGCAACCTCAGCTCCATTGTTCCCATTGTGTTGATGGTTGATGTAACAAAGACTTATTAAAATTGGATTATCCACAGCTCTTCTCCCCTTGCCCCTCCCCCCTTCCTGAAGAAATGCTGGTCCCTTGTGCTGGTATCTACCTGATCCTCGCCTCTTTTCATTTCCTGATTCATCCGGCCAGCTGCCAGGATGTTGTTAACACCTTGCCACCGGAACTGGAGAATGCCACATTTAGTGGGCTCTTGTTGTTAAGTGCCAGCCCCTGCAGCAAATCCTGTGGACTGGGCTGGAGGTCTGAGTTTTATTGCAAGATTGACAAAGAGGCGCGCGTGAGTGACTGCAAGTTGACAAATACCTTGTGCCTGGTCAACCAAGAGTGTGGCCTGATCGCTAAAACCACCACTGTGGGTGCCACCCTCAGCATTAGTTGCCTGGACGCGACCATCAAAAGTTTAGGAGCTTCCGACTTCATCTTTGTGTGGAAGATCGCGAGAGGCATCGTGACGACGGATAAATATCTCTTCAAAATCTTCCTCTTGAAGGATACAGAAACACCGTGGATGATTATCATAAAGGTATCGATTTGCTTTATTGAAACTCCTGTCCACTTGTATCAGGAGTATGGTGGGATACTCTACACTTGCACTACCACCACCTCAAGGGAAATTAGGGGGGACAATAAATGATGGCCTTGTCAGCCCCACGTCCAATGAGCCAAATACAATAAAAAGCCTCACCCACGCCTGTGGTCGCTTGTTCCACATTCTAACCACTCTGAGCGAAGACATTTCTCCTCGTTTCCCAACTGGGTTTATTGGTAACTCTCCTATAGTTGAGAGGTCGGTTAGCTCAGATGGCTGGTTAGTGATGCAGAGTGACCCCAGCAACCAGTGTTCAATTCCAGCTGAGGTTACCATGAAGGTTACCTTCTTAACCTTGGCCCTGGTCTGAGGTGTGATGACCCTCAGGTTAAATCGCCACTGGTCAGTTCTCTCTCAAAGGGGAAAGCAGCCTCTGGGGACTGTGGCACTTTCCTTTTTGATTCCTTTTTGAATCCTTTGGGATTCTGCCCCCAGCTAAAACATTCCCTTCCCATCTACTCTGTCTAACTCATGCATAATTCTAAATGCATCCCATCTCTTCCCTTTCGTAAAGAAAAAAAACCCAAACTGCTCAATTTTTCCCAATAGCTGTAATCCCTCAGTTCTGGTGCCAACCTTGTAAATCTTTTTCACACTTTTCACTTCTTTTCAGAGATGGATCCTGCACGGCACTGTGGTCTGACCATGCCTGCCCCAATTTTAACGTAACCTCTGCTCCTTTTTAATTCTATAGTCATGGAAATGATCCCAAAGCTTTGTTGCATATTTAATAGGTTTGCTAATTTAGGAAGCTGTTGTGAGTGGATAGTAATCTTTATTGTCACAAGTAGGCTTACATTAACACTGCAATGAAGTGACTGTGAAAAGCCCCTAGTTGCCACACTCCGGCGCCTGTTTGGGTACACAGCGAGAATTCAGAATGTCCAAATTACCTAACAGCACGTCTTTCGGGACTTGCAGGAGGAAACCGGAGCACCCGGACGAAACCCATGCAGACATGTAGAACGTGCAGACTCCACACGGTCACCCAGGCCGGGATTCGAACCCGGGACCCTGGCGCTGTGAAGCAACAGTGCTAACCACTGTGCTACTGTGCAGCCCAGTTCACCTGTATCCCTAAATCCTTTTGTTATCCTACCCAGATTTGTATCTGAACTCCGTGGCTCCATAGCCATTAATACTCTTGGTTAGTGGGGATTTTGGCAGGGATTTTCGCTGTCATGTCAGAGGTCCTGGAAGGGAGGGTGACTGTGAGTCCAGAGGTGGTAATATTTGGAGTGTCGGAAGATCCGGAAGCCCGGGAGGGGAGAGAGGCCGACGTTTTGGCGTTTGCCTCCCTGGTGGCCTGGATACGGATTCTGTTGGGATGGAGGGACTCGGAGCCTCCAAAGTCGGGCGTTTGGGTCAGCGACATGGCAGAGTTTCTCAGGTTGGGGAAAATTAAGTTTGCCTTAAGGGGTTCACTATAGGGGTTCGCTCTGAGGTGGCAGCCGTTCATCGACGACTTCAAGGAAAATTGACCGTCAGTGGAGGGGCGGGGGAGATTAGGGGAGGGGAAGCATGAAAGTGACGAATAAGAGCAGGAAACCTAATGAAGGGAGAACCGTGAGATGGCGTAGTTACATGGACTTATAATACTAGACTTCGGCTCCTGGCAGGAACCTGTGTTGGAGAAACAGGAACCACCATAAAATGAGCCCACAGGTAAGCTGAAATGCTTTTATGGCCAAGTGAGTTTACAATGAGTAGGGGTCGTCTCTCAGTGGAGGGATTCAAGTCACCAATGCTTAACTACTATGTAAAGCCAGTATGTGATTTAACTGTCTGATTTTGCATTGGGAGGTCTTGTGGCAAAGTGGTAGTGACCCTACCTCTGGATCAGAAGCTCCAGGTTTGAGTCCAATTCCAGGACTTGAAGGAGCATTCATGATGCTCATCGGGCTGATGATCAGGGATAATAAGGGAAAACTGTGTGCGTGAAGGTATGCTGTAAAATAAATTGAACCGGGCAAAGTGTTATTCTGAGTGGCAAATAGAAATTGCCTGAAATCTAAGCCAGAGACCAAATATCTTATCCTTTTAATTCACCCCAATGAAGCCTACCCTTCCCTATACCCCCACAATGTCAGGAACCTGTGCGCTGGAGCAACTAATGTGATGTGTCCTTGGGATAAGTATTTATAACCAACAAAGCAAACCTCGGAGCGAAAGCCAGTCTTGCTTTCCATATTTTTTTCCATTTGGTACAAGGTGGCCAGTACACATGATTTGTCTTATTCAGCAGATTACCCTCATTTTCGTTCTATTTGGCATGGCATGCAGCACAGTGGTTAGCACTGGGACTGCGGCGCTGAGGACCCGGGTTCGAATCCCGGCCCTGGGTCACTGTCCGTGTGGAGTTTGCACATTCTTCCCGTGTCTGCGTGTGTTTCACCCCCCCACAATCCAAAGTTGTGCAGGTTAGGTGGATTGGCCACGCTAAATTGCCCCTTAATTGGAAAAAAAAATTGGGTACTCTAAATTTAAAAAAAAAAAATTTTTTTTTTTCTTAGATACTAAACAGTCATGTTTTAAATGTCTGTGTATTTGGAGTACTTTTTGTTGTGCCTAATATTGACAACGTGCGCCTCCCCCCAATCTCTTTCACCTTCTGCCATTAAAGGCCATCGAAGAGAAGCATGCTGGGACATACATGTGCCAAGTGCAGAACACAAAAACGATGCAAGTTGTCAAGCGAGTACTCATTGGTGTTCGAGTCATTCCTGAAAACTTGGTGCAACTGAATTATTATGAAGTCTTGTCACCTGAGCAAAAGGAGGAGATGCAAATTCTTCAAGGAAATCCAGTGACAAAGAAGAAGAGGGAATCATTCTGGGAAAAAGTAAAGGCTCTATTTAGCAGTGCAAACTTGGCCACTAAAGTGATTGCCAGCGGTTTGGCAATCGGTGGAGGTTTGGCTTTAGTTTTTGGGGCCATATTTCTATGTATGTCAAATGAGTGAATGTTCTATAAATAAATTAGATTTTTATTGACGTTCGCTTGACAAACTTTTGTCTGATGAGCATTGGTGCACTATGGAGTGATGAGGTACAACTTTGCCCTCGGCCCACCTCCCTGAAGTTCTGACATGGAGATATTGGTGAGGATGAGGGAGGCATATCCTTTAAAATGTGGG
The DNA here is from genome assembly GCF_047496885.1 of Scyliorhinus torazame. Lineage (NCBI taxonomy): Eukaryota > Metazoa > Chordata > Chondrichthyes > Carcharhiniformes > Scyliorhinidae > Scyliorhinus > Scyliorhinus torazame. The sequence goes on along the minus strand of NC_092723.1, from coordinate 16,438,953 downwards.
GAAGATCAGCAGCCAAATCGCAGATCATTCCCTCTGGCAGCCTTGTCGAGCCTCGGAAATGGAAATAGCTGGGAAAATATGATATTCATGGTCTGTAAACACTTAAAAACAAAACCGTATCCTTTTGAGTCTCGCCTCAAATGACATGGAAATTCCAAACAGGATGTTTTAGTGCCATGTTGTAAAGCATCAATGATGTGGAGATGCCGGCGTTGGACTGGGGTGAGCACAGTAAAAAGTCTTACAACACCAGGTTAGAGTCCAACAGGTTTGTTTCAAATCACTAGCTTTCGGAGCGTTGCTGCTTCCTCAGGTGAACGAAAAGGTGGGTTCCACAAACACATATAGAGACAAATTCAACGATGCAAGATGTTGCCTACCTCATACGCTGCAGGAAAGGATGTCTCAAACCGTGGTACATTGGCGAGATCATGCAAACGCTGCGACAATGGATGAACGGACATCGCGCAACAATCACCAGGCAGGAATGTTCCCTTCCAGTCGGGGAACACTTCAGCAGTCCAGGGCATTCAGCCTCTGATCTCCGGGTAAGCGTTCTCCAAGGCGGCCTTCAGGACGCGCGCCAACGCGGAATCGGCGAGCAGAAACTGATAGGCAAGTTCCGCACACATGAGTACGGCCTCAGCCGGGACCTTGGATTCATGTTGCATTACATTCACCCCCCCCCCCCCCCCCCCAACCATCTGGCCTGGGCTTTCAAAATCCTACCAATTGTCCTGGCTTGAGACAATTCACACCTCTTCAACCTGTGATTATCCCTCTCTCCAGTCGCTTCGCTGGACCAGTAAAGACTTAAGCTGCACAGACTCGCATTCAAAGTACCATCTTGCATCATTGAATTTGTCCATATGTGTTTGTGGAACCCACCTCTTCATTCACCTGAGGAAGGAGCTGCGCTCCGAAAGCTAGTGATTAGAAACAAACCTGTTGGACTTTAACCTGGTGTTGTAAGACTTCTTGCTGTATCGCATGTTTCAACATTGCATGCCGGATTTCCCAATGAGCTGCATTCAGTGGGAAATGGGGGTGGGTATCTTTCAGACACTTGCCCAATATTGCATCCTCTGGCAAAGCCAGCCGAAAAGTTTAACCAGTTAGTCATCTCATTCTGTTTGTAAGTTATTGCGCGTGAACAATGACTGCTGTGTTTATCCAGACAACAATGGTCAGTGCATTGCAAAAGATGGTTTACTGCACAGGGACCTTAAAAACAGTTCAACCATGTGTTAACATGCTGTATAGGTGCAAGCTTTTTAAAAACCAGATTATTTGTCCATCTCGAGAGGCACCATCTCGGCTTCCTCTGTCTACAGTGACATTTTATTTCATAAATGTTTGACATGGAGAATGATGCAATCAATGGGTTATTGCTTCAGATGTGGATCAAATGCTTTTGTGACGCTTCTGAGTGGCTGCATGTCCCTAAGCACTATACTGTCCTTAAAGTTGGCAGCCAATTAGCAGTTGATTTTTAAAATTTTGTCCAGGGAATGTTGGCATCCCAGGCTGGGCCAGCATTTGTTGCCCATCCCGAATTGCCCTTCAACTGAGCGGTTTGCTCGGCCATTTCAAAGGGCATTTAAGAGTCAACCATATTAATTATTCTTTACTGTCACAAGTAGGCTTACATTAACACTGCAATGAAGTTACTGTGAAAAGCCCCTAGGCGCCACATTCCGGTGCCTGTTCGGGTACACGGAGGGAGAATTCAAAATGTCCAAATTACCTAACAGCACGTCTTTCTGGACTTGTGGGAGGCACCCGGAGGAAACCCACGCCGACACGGGGAGAATGTGCAGACTCCGCACAGACAGTGACCCAAGCCGGGAATCGAATTGCAATAGGTCTGGAGTCACATGTAGGCCAGACCGGGTAAGGACAGCAGATTTCTTCGCTACAGGACATGAGCGAACCAGATGGGGTGTTTATGATAATCAACAATGTTTACATGGTCATCATTAGATTTTTAATTCCAGATTTTTATTGAACTCAATTTCACCATCTGCCATGGTGGGATTCGAACTTGGGTCCCAGGTCATTACCTTGGATCTCTGGATTTCCAGTCCCGCAACAATACCACTACACCACCGCCTCACAAGGACCTCATAATGAGAAAAATAGGAAAATTGACATTGCTGCAGGTGCCGATGAGGGGCTTGAATTACCTTCCTTGTCTTGACATCGCAAAACACTTCACAAATAGTGAGCAATTTATGAAGTGCATTCACTGCTGTTGAAAGGCAGCAAGAGTTCATAAAATAGTGTTGAATCAATTAATAGAAGTCATTAAGATTACAAAAAGTTTAATAGAATAAATGTAGAAAAGCAGAAGCAAAACCAGAGGCTTTAAATATAAGATAAGCGCAAGTAAGTTTGATCTGTATTGAAGGAGAATCCTGTATTCCCAGAAAGTGGTTTGAGTGTGAAACTCACTACCTCAAGGAGTGGTTGAGATGAATACCTCAGATGTATTTCCTCTTCGACATTCCCTCGGGATCGAGGATGATTTGCTTCCACTCTAATTCAGGGGGTTCTGCTAAGTCCGGTACCCGACCTGCTCGAAAGGTGGTGCTCGAAAGGTTGGGTAGATGGATGGTTTGGAGGTTGATGCACTCTCTCTGATGCCTCGACTTTGCCTCTGCGTGTCCCTGACTAATGACTCTTTATGGTGGTCGACGTCTTCTCAAATTAGCCTTCTCCATTTTGGTCGGTCCCATGAATTGATGGAAATATTTGATGTCTTCACAGATGCTTTGAGGATATTCATAAACCATTTCTGCTCTCCTCCTGGGAGTCTCCTGTCCAGTACTGGGTAGGGTCGTTGCATTTAAGGGAAAACTAGATAAATGCCCGAAGAAGAAAGAGATATAAGGATATGCAAATAGTTGAGATGAGGAAGAGTGAGAGAAGGCTCCAGTGGAGCACAACGACTAACATGGCCAGAAGGCTGAATATTTCTCTGCTGTGAAATCTGATTTTATAGTTAAAAAAATAACTTGCATTTATATCGGCCATTTCCTGGCTTTGGGATGCCTCAAAGCAATTAATAGTCAATAAAATACATTGTGAAGTGTAGTCACTATTGTAATGTAAGGAATTGCAGCAACCAATTTGTGTACAGCGAGCTCCCACAAACAGCAATATAATAAAGACCAAGTCATCCGTTTGTGTTTTTGGTTGTGGGATAAATTGACAATGACACCACTCTCTTCTTCTTCAAAATAGTGTCATGGGATCTCTTACATCTCCTTGAGAGGGAAAATTGGGTCTTATTTTAAAGTCTAATGCAAATGTTGGCATATCGGACAGTGCAGCACTCCCTTGGTACTGAGCTGGAATCCACCAGCATCCCGGGGTTACCATTGACCAGAAACTGAACTGGACTAGCCATATAAATACTACGGCTACTAGAGTAGGTCAAAGGCTAGGAATCCTGTGGTAAGTAACTCACCTCCTGTCTCCCCAAAGTCTGTCCATCATCTACAAGGCACAAGCCAGAAATGTGGTGGCATACTCTCCACTTGCCTGGATGAGTGCATCTCAACAACACTCGAGAAGCTTGATACCAGCCATTGTAAAGCAGCCCACTTGATTGCTCCCCCTTTCGACAAACATTCACTCCCTCCACCACCACTGAACAGCGGCAGCTGTGTGTACCATCTACAGGAACTCACCAAGGCTCCTTAGGCGGCACCTCCCAAACCCACGACCGCTACCACCGAGAAGGACAAGAACAGCAGATACCTGGGAACCCAACACCTGGAGGTTCCCCTCCAAGTCACTCAACATCCTGACTTGGAAATATATCGGCCATTCCTTCACTGTCGTTGGGTCAAAACCCTGGAACTCCCTCCCCAGCAGCTCTATGGGTGTACCTACACCTCAAGAGATTGCAGCATTTCAAGAAGGCAGCTCACCCTCACCTTCTCAAGGGCAACTCTGGATGGGCAATAAAACTGCTGGTCTAGCCAGCGATGGGCATAAAATGAATTTAAAAAAAATTAAGCTATGCATTCCACCAAGCACAGAAGAGGGTTAGAATTTGGGGTTGGGGTAAAGTGCAGAGTCTGATAAACACCTGTGGTCTTCCTAACTTGGGATTGGCAGCAACCAATTGTGGCTGCTTATAATGGGACAGTGTGTATTCTAGACCTTGTGGCCCTCACTTAGAAAGAACCACCATTCGCTATATTAAATAACTTGGAAAGAACAAAGGTTGAACTGTGAAGGAAGACAGCTATAAAAGTGGAGTTGTAAGATTTAAAATAATGATTCTTCTGTGAAGTAGGGATTAAAAATTAAAGAAAGAATTCATCTGCTGAACAAAGATTTAAAAGTTTATAAATATGATTGGGCATAATTGTATGCTCAAGGACACCAACATCCTGTGGTATAGGATATGGTACATCTTGGAACACAAGACCGTTCCTGAAAAACAGGTACTGGCCTCGACCTCACCTTAGCAAGCAAGATGATACAATAAAACAATGGAAAATCTTTTTTTTAAATAAATTTGTACCCAATTTTTTTCCCCTCCAATTAAGAGGCAATTTAGTGTGGCCAATCCACCTCCCTGCACGCCTTTGGGTTGTGGGGGTGAGAGCCATGCAGACGGGTAGAATGTGCAAACTTCAACAGACAGTGACCCGGGGCTGGGATCGAACCCTGGTCTTCGGCCGTGAGGCAGCAGTGCTAACCACTGGGCCAACATACCATCCCAACAATGGACAATCTCAAAGATGAGCCTAAATAACTTGTCAAATGAATCCTGGAAACTGAATGTGGTGACCACCATTTGCACCTCTTTGTACCCTCTTTGATTGAAGGATATTGACTAAAATAAGGATGTTGAGGAAAACAAAGGATTTTGTGCAGCATGAGTGCTCAACATGCTTTGCGCTGGTTCATTTCTTTTATGGTATAAATATTGAGCCATAACAGTCGGATTTTTAGATTTGTGGTATTCATGCCAGTGTCTCTCAAGGTAAAGTTCCTGTAGCATAGTGATGATAGTTCTTTCCTTAATTGGGAAGAATAGGTTCTGTAGCTTCCTACTCGGATTCCTTCTGGAATGAAAAGCTTGTGGTATGAGGAACGGTTGAGGACTCTGGGTCTCCACTCGGAGTTTAGAAGGATGAGGGGGGATCTCATTGAAACTTACAGGATACTGTGAGGCCTGGATAGAGTGGACATGGGGAGGATGTTTCCACTTGTGGGAAAAACTAGAAGCAGAGGACACAATCTCAGACTAAAGGGACGATCCTTTAAAACAGAGATGAGTAATTCCTTCAGCCAGAGGGTGGTGAATCTGTGGAACTCTGCCGCAGAAGGCTGTGGAGGTCAATTCACTGAGTGTCTTGAAAACAGAGATAGATAGGTTCTTGATTAATAAGGGGGCCAGGGGTTATGGGGAGAAGGCAGGAAAATGGGGATGAGAAAAATATCAGCCATGATTGAATGGCGAAGCAGACTCGATGGGCCAAGTGGCCTAATTCTGCTCTTATGTCTTATGGTCTTATGGATTAAGGCCAATGATACTTTAAATATTGATGGATATCTTAAATATCTCTCTATTAGAAACAAAAGTATACGTTATTTTCTTAGAACTATCAATGTTACGATTATTATCCAAAGTTGATCAGTTCTTTAATAAACTTTCATATCATTTAGAAAGTGTATTGTCTCATACAGCCTTCTGTATCAAACTTGAGAACCATTCTCCATGCCTGTTTGAGGGGAGGGGTATATTGTTGAGGCGAGGTGGCCAAACCTTTATAATATCCGGTTTGTAATAATCTGGCTAAAACTTTGTAAAAAGGCTATCTGGAGGACAGCAATAGTCCCTGGTGGTCCCTTTTCATTGGGGGAGAGTTAGACCAGTTCCTCGAACCCATTTAAGTGTCTGGGGGGCCTGCTTTTTCAACCTTAAATGAGAGTGATCATCCGAGGAATACACCTGATCTGGAACAGTCCTAAAAAGGGGCTAGGATTATAATCCACTTTGGAACCACCAGTGTCTTTTTCATGGGGCTTTAACTTTTTTTAAGAAAGCAGCAAAGGTTGTTATTTCCACTTTATTTTGTTAACTTTTTTTCATACAGAAATTGCACCCACGGCTAATTACCAATTTGGACAGTGTTGGAAAAATAAAACATTTTACAGGATAAGGAATTTTAGTGTGTAACGGGAATACAAACGTTTGTTAATTATGTGACTATATTTTGCAAGTACAGCGGCAAAGAGGAAATACCAATGCTGTCTACTTTTTGTACTTCACCTGATACTCTGGAGGATTCCTCCCCCACCCCACCCCCTCTAGTGGGAACATTTATTAAGCGAAAAGAACCTGAGACTTATGACATCTTTGAACCAGTTAACATATAGTGGCTGTTTAGCACGGGGCTGTTTAGCACGGGGCTGTTTAGCACGGGGCTGTTTAGCACGGGGCTGTTTAGCACGGGGCTGTTTAGCACGGGGCTGTTTAGCACGGGGCTGTTTAGCACGGGGCTGTTTAGCACGGGGCTGTTTAGCACGGGGCTGTTTAGCACGGGGCTGTTTAGCACGGGGCTGTTTAGCACGGGGCTGTTTAGCACGGGGCTGTTTAGCACGGGGCTGTTTAGCACGGGGCTGTTTAGCACGGGGCTGTTTAGCACGGGGCTAAATCGCTGGCTTTGAAAGCAGACCAAGGCAGGCCAGCTGCACGGTTCAATTCCCGTAACAGCCTCCCCGAACAGGCGCCGGAATGTGGCGACTAGCGTCTTTTCACAGTAACTTATTGAAGCCTACTTGTGACAATAAGCGATTTTCATTTCATTTTCATTTCATTTCATTTCATAAGCCCCGGGATAGACGTTACATCAGGGAATTATAGTCATAGAGGTTTACCGCATGGAAACAGGCCCTTCGGCCCAGCTGGTCCATGCCGCCCAGTTTCTATCACTAAGCTAGTCCCACTTGCCTGTATTTGGCCCATATCCCTCTATACCCACCCTGCCCATGTAACTGTCTAACTGCTTTTTAAAGGACAGAATTGTACCCACCTCTAACCACTGCCTCTGGCAGCTCGTTCCAGATGCTCACCACCCTCAGTGTGAAGAAATTTCCCTTCTGGTCTCTTTTGTATCTCTCTCCTCTCAACTTAAACCTGTGCCCTCTAGTTCTAGTCTCCTCTACCTATGGGAAAAGATGTTGACTGTCTACCTTATCGATGCTCCTCATTATTTTATGGACCTCTAAGATCACCCCTAAGCCTCCTACGCTCCAGGGAAAAAAGTCCCAGCCGATCCAGCCTCTCCTTATAATCCAGACCATCAAGTCCTGGTAGCATCCTCGTAAATCTCTTCTGCACTCTTTCTAGGGTTAACAATATCCTTCCTATAATAGGGTGACCAGAACTGAACACAGTGTTCCATGAGTTGTCATTCATGAGCTCCTGTGGGTCATGAGAAAGCTAAACTTCTTAAAAGAGGCACACATCTGACCCAGCAGCACCGCAACATGAATGGCAGACCGAATAGTGGAAACTACAACAACAACTTGGTTGTTTATATAGTACCTTCAATGTGGTAAAACATCCCAAGGTGCTCCACAGGAGCATTATGGAATAAAATCTGACGTCAAGCCAATTAAGAGATGGTAGGGCAGGTAGCCTGCGATAGGTTTTAAGAATTCTCTTAGAGGAAGTGAGCTAGAGAGCATCTTAAAGGAGAGGTAGAGAGGTTTAAGAATGACATTTCAGAGTATAGGGCCTAGGCAGCTGAGGACATGGCAACTGGTGGTGGGCAAATGAAAATGAGCACGCTCAAGAGGCGGGAGCTCGGAGGATTGTAGGGATGGGGGGGAGGGGGGGGGGGAGGTTACAGAGTTGGTGAGGGGGCAAGGCCACGGAGAGATTGAAAGTGTGAGTGACAGTATTAAATTTGAGCTGCTGCTTGTTAACTGTAATTACCGAGAAGACTGGATCAGTCCCTGCGGCATTGTAACGTAAAACAAAATCTACCATGAAGGGAAACCTCTCTGTCCTGTTGTTGGGGTTTGCAGACGGCAGAATCTGCTGCGATGGACTTTACTGAGACTTACAAAAATGTTTTGGTGATGTTTAGTGCATGAGGTAGTTCTAATTGGAGGCCAGAGGGCAACGGAATTTCGATACTAAAGCAAGGCTATTATGTTCGTCTGCTTCGGAATTATTGGGGTGCAGCCTCTCGTGATGTCCTGTGGGACACAGAGTGATGCGAGGGTTGCCAACCATGGTCACATGTATTCCTGGAGGTTTTGTCACATAACTCCTTTTCTCCAGGGTTGTGCACAGCTGGAGACTCCAGGCTAATCCCGGAGGGGTGGCAACCCTAAATCAGGCTTGAGTTCCCAACTGATGAGCCCGTTCTGCAAAATGGTGGGCGGGTATTCTATGAGGAAGGGGAGTTGTGAGAGGAACATTCCTTCCGTTTTAGAAATTTAGAGCACCCAATTTTCTTTTTCCCAGTTAAGGGGCAATGTAGCATAGCCAATTGACCTATCCTGCACATCTTTGGGTTGTGGGGGTGAGACCCACACAGAAACGGGGAGAATATGCAAACTCCACACGGGCAGTGACCCGGGGCCGGGATCGAACCCGTGTCTTTGGCGCCGTGAGGGAACAGTGCTAACCGCTGCGCCACCGTGCCGCCCTGCAACAGGAACATTCCTGTCTGCCACATAGCAACCAGTTACAAGGGCAGCGTAGGCACCTGTTTGACCATGTGCTTTTCATGTGATTGGTGAGTGACAGACCAAGACCGAGAAAGGTATAATACAAGGACATACCGTCTGAAAATTAGCATCAAATTGGGACAAGTCTTGTGGCAGAGAGGAATCCCGTCGTGTGCCCTGTTAGTTACGCATTTTTCTTGTATCCTTCATCCTGAATTTGACAGTGTGAGTTGATGAGAGCTGGGTGATGGCACTGGGGCTTCGAGAGGGGACCGACTGCCAATCTCCTTAACCAGAGATACAAGAATTGAGAAAGAAACGGAGGAGTGGGGCTCTGGAATGGGAAGAAAATTGGGTGAATTAAATCAGGTACAGAAAGATAAATGAAGAGGCAGAAAGAAAGATTGGATTCAGAGAGAGAAAGAGAAACTGTTGTGTCTTCTGGTTCCTGTAAGTTGTAAATATCACACTTCCAGAGTTAACATGCTGGGGATTCATTGAGTGCATTTGTTTCTGTCCTCCATGTTGCTGGAACACTGACAGACTGACACATTGGTACTTGGCACATGACCGAAGTGTGACAGTGAATGTGGTAACCCAGGATAATTGACATTAACATCGCCACCTGCAGGTTCCTCTCCAAACCACGCACCACGTGCCTTGGAAATATATCAGCCGTCCCTTCACCATCGCTGGGTCAAAACCCTGGGACTCCCTCCTGCGGTGATATGCATCACTGTAAATGCACAGGGGGTTACACTAAGACTAAGTAAACACTAGAGGGAGCACCAGAGACATCATGACATGCAGACATATAGCTAATGAACACACAGAATAGGACACGACCAATGGGCAGTCAAGACACCCAGAGGTGACACTACCACAAGGGGGCAACCCATATAAAAGGACAGGGAACACATGCTCTTTTTCTTTTCCACAAGCGACACTCAGAGAGACAGGGGCAGATCAGGAAGCATCACACCCACCGCATGGATTAGAGCAGACTGGTTAGTTAGATTGAGTTACTATAGTGAGATTAGCAGGAGAGTCGAATTCAAGTAGGAGAATTGTTAACTGTTCAATAAATGTGTTAAACCTATCTCCAAGTCGGAACCTTCCTTTGTCAGAGTATACATCAAGGAAGCAGCTTATGCTACATGAAGAAGCATAACACAACACCTCCCTAACAGCACTGTGGGTGTACCTACACCACAGGGGCTGCAGCGGTTCAAGAAGCAGCTCACCACCACCTTCTCAAGGGGCAATTAGGAAAGGGCAATAAACCAGGCGAGTGTGAGGACGAACCGAGGGAGCTAAGAATATTTTAGGCTGCACCGGGGGACGAGGTAGGGATGTCCACTCTCCCCACTGTTGTTTGCCTTGGCTATAGAGCCATTGGCGATGGCGCTGAGAGCGTCAAAGGTCTGGCAGGGGATAGTCCGGGGGAGTGGGGGGGGGGGGGGGTGGTGCACTGGGTCTTGTTATATGTGGATGACCTACTCCTGTATATTTCTGACCCGTTGCGGGGGATTGGAGAGATTATGCGGAACCCAGGGGAATTTGGTCGGTTTTCGGGGTATAAATTGAATATGGGTAAGAGTGAGGTCTTTGTGATCCAGGCAAGGGGACAGGTGAGGAGATTGGGGGGGGCATGTTCAAAGTGGTGGGAGGGAGTTTTCGATACTTGAGATTACAGGTGGGGCGGGCGGGGGGGGGGGGGGGGGGGGAGGGGGATTGGGAACTGCTACATAAATTAAATTTGGCCCGGTTAGTGGAGCAGATGAAGGGAGACTTTCGAAGGTGGGACATGCTCCCGTTGTCACTGGCGGGGAGGGTACAGACCGTAAAGTGGACGGTCATTTTTGTTCATATTCTAGTGTCACCCTATTTATATTCCAAAAGCCTTTTTTAAGAGGGTCAATGAAATGAATGAATGAAATGAAAATCGCTTATTGTCACAAGTAGGCTTCAATGAAGTTACTGTGAAAAGCCCCTAGTCGCCACATTCCGCCACCTGTTTGGGGAGGCTGGTACGGGAATTGAACCGTGGCATCAAGTTTAACAGCATCAAGTTTTACATACAAGATTCTCATAGGTCATCCTATACACCTCCTGACCTGGCCATATATCCTGATTGGCTCACTTCGCATTCCTTAACCCTGGGCCTCTTGTTACCCAGCATCCTTTCCCCCATCCTTGCTATGCTTTCTGAATCCCTTTGTCCTTTGTTTGTGAACTCACTACTGTCAGACTGGCTCACATCTACATTATTGTAACTAATATCTGAACTAACTATTTTATATCACATTCGTTTGTTCAATTCCTCATTCCCTCCTTTTATCATTTCATGATAACCTATCGGTCCAATCCGTAGCTACGGCTCCTCATCTAAGAAGATTTGTCGCTGCATTTCCAATTCCTGATGCAGCACCCCGTCATCCGCTGCACCCTCATGGATCCTAACAGCCAAGATTCTCGGGGTGTCTATCTGTTCCAGTGCACCCTGCATTTTACCCATCACGCATTTAAGGATGACCAGGCCCACAAAGATGCAGCTGAGTGTCACTGCTAAATACATGGCCATATTTATCAACCAGTCCTTCCAATCTCCTAATCCCCAGTTACCCCAAGCAGCTGATCATACTGTGAGTGGGAATTATCCCGAGGAAGGGGAAGGCAAATAGCCGGTGGTGCTGATCCCGGATTGTAAAGAAGAGTGACTTGCTCGGGCGGTGGCCTGGAACGCTGACAATGAACCACTGTTTGGGGAGTGCCCCAAAGCGGTGAAACAGAAAATAACCTAGACACCGCTGCGGGGTTCGGGTAGAAGACAACCCATCCCTGGCCATACAAGCGTTGGTAGATCTGGTAGAAGAGATTCATACTGCCCAGGTTTCCCTCATTCCGGGTCCTAAATGAATTAAGTATATCTCCTGATAACCTATGTTCTGGTTGTACTCCCCTTTTCACACCCTCCCTCACTCACAACCTCTTGAAATGAAAATCACTTATTGTCACAAGTAGGCTTCAAATGAAGTTACTGTGAAAAGCCCCTAGTCGCCACATTCCGGCACCTGTTCAGGGAGGCTGTTACAGGAATCGAACCGTGCTGCTGGCCTGTCTTGGTCTGCTTTCAAAGCCAGCGATTTAGCCCAGTGTGCTAAACAGCCCCAGGCTGTCTTCCTACCCTCTCCTGACGGTCTGATTTTACCTTTATGGCACTGTGGTGATACACCACTGTACTTCCCTACCATTGTACATAGTATATAATAGTTGTGTGTAACGTGGCCCTGTAATACTGTGTATTGTACTGTAGCTCTGTAGAGGTTCGGTCACCGGTAGGTAACCCGACCTGGCCACGGAGAGCTCCGCGTTAGCCACTCCCCCGGGAGTTACATATAAGAACCCTCTTCTGGCACCGGCCCCATTCTGTCTGGGGTCGTCTGTGTCGGGTATGCCTCACATGTAGTATATTAAAGCCTTAGTTAAAGTCTCACATGTCTTTGTGGTTCTTGACGCTTAGTGCATCAGGCACCAACCTTAACACATCCAAAATCAAATTTACATGTACTCCAAAAACAAGGCAATGTCCATGCAATGTTTCCTTCCCATCGCCGGGACCGGTGCAATTGCTTCACGAGTCCTGCATTGTCCGTTAACCTGATAACCTTCCATGAGTCGATACCATGTCCTCGTATATGGGGGCAGCGAAGAACGTCACCTCTGCATAAGTGAAATGTCCTTGTAGTTTGGTTGGGGTTACAGATGTAGGTGATATTTCCCTTTTCCATTTCCGTCGCCGATGTCACTCCAAGCGATGCGAGGCCGAAGATCACACAGGCGGTGCGTAGCCACCCCATCATGCTCCACACCTGTAAAATAGCACTGGGGAAGGGAGGCAGGTTAGTGACCGACCTTTTTACAGTGGTGGAGGTGGACCCAAGCACTCCGCCCCTCCACTTTAACTGCAGTGGGGATGGTATGGAGAACTTGGAAGGGCCCCTCCCATCGTGGCTCTGACCCTTTCCGAGGCCAACGTTTGACCATGGCATAACTACCGGGCTGCACTGAAAGCGAGCTATGTAATGGGGACGGTGACGGGTGAGCCATGAAGCTCCTTGAGGACCTTAGTGAGGGCTAGAACATAGGTAGTCATCTCTTCAGTCATATGGTGAAACTGAACCAGCCTGGGAACCTGCAGGCTCCAGGGAGTTCTAAGAGGCCTGCCATAAAGGATCTCGGCTGGAGAGAGCCGGGCCGGTCCCGCAGGTGTAGCCCGCAGCTGGAAGAGGGCAACGGGGAGCAACTTAAGCCATGTCAGCCCACTGTCTGCTCTTAATTTGGACAATTTAGTTTTGAGGGTCTGATTGTGTCTCTCAACCAACCCGGCCGCCTGCGGTCTGTAAGCACAGTGTAACTGCTGGCGTATGCCCAACTGGGAGCAGAACTCCTTGTTAATCTGTCCAATAAAATGAGGCCCATTATCAGAACTTAACTGAGCTTGTATGCCGTACCGGGAAATGATTTCCCGCATCAGAACTTTAACCACAGTAGCAGCTTTATTATCGGTAGTCGGATACGCCTCAACCCATCTGCTGAACACATCCACAATGACCAAAACATATTTATAACATTGACATCTTTCCAACTCAATATAATCCATTTGGAGCGTCTCATAGGGACCACTGGGCAACGGGGTTTGCCCCTTCCCACAAGGGATACCTTTGCCGGTGTTATATTGCTGACAAATCACACACTGATTACTGATACTCTGGGCCAGCCCCTGCATTTTAGGGTGCCACCAAGTGTCCAGCAACAAATCACTAGTCCCCCGCGCCCCACAATGAGTTGCAAAGTGTACACATTCGATGACCCATAAAGCCAGTACATCAGACATACAAGTCTGATGTGCTGGCGTGGTCCATAAAGAAGAAATAGAATCATATGTACAACGTAACCATTTCCACATTTGTTTATCACTCTCAGGAGCGTCCTCCTGTAACCTTATGACGTCTTGGATGGTTGGCATTGGTTTGTCAGAGGCAGACCTATTTATTGCAGAACGTTTAGTCTGACTTAACATTTTAGGCACCATCACTTGCTGAATTTGTGCAGCTGTCCGCGCTGCACAATCTGCTCGTTCATTACCAACGTCAACTGGGGTTTGACCGTTTGTATGGGCAGCGCATTTAATGACGGAAATCTGCACGGGCATAAGGAGGGCCTGCAGTAGATCATTAACTAAACCCCGGTGGGATATTTCCGTGCCGGCCGAGGTAAGGAATCCCCTATTCTTCCAGAGCTGTCCGAAGTCTTGAACTACCCCGAAGGCGTATCGTGAGTCAGTATAAATATTTACCGGGCGATCTGAAGTGCGTACTCTGTTGGGTCTGAATGATCCACTGCCCTCCTTACCATAGGCCCCAGATCCTTGGCATGGTACTGGTCGTGGACCTGACGTGTAATATGAGGGCTTACCGAAGCGGACTGTGGCCATAAATGTGGTGGTATTGTTACAAAATCGGCTGTACCTTCTTTTCCCGTGACTGTGGCTGTAATCTTGACTGGCCATTCGGTCCCAATTAACGGCCGCTATTTGTCCTCCAACTCCCTGTTCTGTCCGGTTCTGTCATAGGCCAGAGTAACGTGGTGCAGTGAATGTTCAATGTCTAACGTCCACCACTGGGGCGTGATAGAAATATAGCACTGTTGTCTCATCCTCCATGATTGAACTGTTACCCCTTCGTCTCCGCACTCTAGCTGTAGCTGGAAGATACACAGTAAATCTCGGGCCAACAAGTTACAGTCCAATCCAGTAGTCACCACAAACTGATGATCTGTAGACTCATTCTCATAAGTGACTGTCACAGGTTCAGAAATAGGATACTCACACACCTGTCCTTGGAATCCCGACAAATGCTGGGTGTGGTCGGATAGTGGTAGTCGAAGTTCTGATTACACCGAAGACATGGCTGCTCCAGTGTCGATTACAAATAGGTAATGTTGATCTCCTGTCTGCAGAGAGATAATAGGTTCCCTGTCCGATTGGAGAGTCCTTATGACTAAATTAGCTCGTCAATCTTGTGTTGGGAAAGGGTTTGCCTGGGAGAAGTCGGTGTACCTCGTCTGCCCTCTCCTTGGTGGATACCCCCTCCTTTGGGTCGGGTAGTCTCCTTCTGCTGCCCGTCTTTTAAAGGGGCATTCCTGATGCCAGTGATCTGTACGGCCACAATTAAAACATGCATTGTTCCCTCAATATCTGCCCCATCCTCTTTTCCCAGTAGACCAATGGCCCCTCAGAGGGGGCGGCGGTTGTAAAGCTGTTGGTGCATACGGTGGGCCATAAAGAGGGGCTGAGGGTCCATTTGAGTGGGTTTGATATCCTCCCCAGTGTTGATCCACCCACCCAAGGTCACAATATTGGGGTTCCAGCTGGTAAGCCGCTGTATCTGCCGCTGGTTGGGGTCTCAGATCATCCTTTTTCATTACATACTCAGTCTTAACCTTTGTAACTGAGCCTCCTTCCTGGCCTACACCCTCCTTCCAATAAAATCTGACTGCCCGGGCCATTTGGGAAGGGTCGTTCTCTGTCCAATTCATGGTATTACATTTCACAGCAGTAGCCATGGAAGGTGGTAGGCAATGCATTAACATAGCACAATATTGAGGGGAATTCTGACCATTTTGGTCCAGCAAGTCACCTGACTGCCCACGGTAGATTTCATTAAAACGTTCCAGAAATTCCTCTGGCTCCTCAGTTTTTTTAGGTTTGAGGTCTAAGATAGCAGAGAGGTTCATGGGCTTTTGAAATGTGGCATTCAACACATTCAGGATTTGTGCCCGTCTATCATCATCCAAGGCATGGGCTTGCTGAAGTGCGGCGTGGCTAGCATAATTCAAGTGGTTGAGGTGGCTGCGGTACTCTGCTGGGGTTAAAACCTGCTGGACTAGGGCCCAGAGGTCCCTAGAATCAGCTTGATAAACTGAGATGGTAGTTCTCAGATAGTCCACGAAAGCAGCAGGAGATTTCTTCCTGTCTGGGATTGCAGCCAGAATAGCCATCATCTCACTGAGTCTCTATGGGAAATAAATGTCTATCGTGGGCTGGGCTGCTGCAGCATCCGGGTTGGGTATTTTCCTAATCGGCAACTGTCTCAGAGTCTCACTAGGGGGCGCTTTAGCGGATTCCTCTGGCTTTTCAAAGACTTTGATGTCCTTCCCTTCCGATAGGGGGAGCTCCGGCTCCTCAGAACTACTCCCGTCCTCTTTCTTTGTTCTCATACTTTTCTGTCCTACCATATCGGTCTTAAGGGATATAGGAGGTATGTGTAATTGTTTCTGGATAGGATCAAGCCCCTCTCTCATTGTCCGAGATCAGGTCCTAGAGCTAACTGGGCTCGTGGAACAGAGCTCCCCTTCTCCAACAGACAGTGAAGGTGCAGAAATAGGACTCAAACTATCAACCGAAGGGACTGGAGAGGCTGGCATGATTTGAATCTGGGGAGCAGTGACTGGATATAAATTATGATGCCCTGGTGGTTCTGGAATTAGTGCAGACAATGCTACTGGTGCAGTCGGGACTCTACCCGACATGGTCCAATTCTCTAGGTCATCATCTGCCTCTGTCAATGCAAGGCCAGCCATTGAACTACGTAGCCCATTTTTTAAACTCGAGTCTGCCCCGCTAGGTGTCTCCCTCTCTTTACTTGCGCGTTTTTTTTCAAATGCACACTCCTTTTTCAAGATCTCCAGAGTTTTCTGGTTCCCCCCTTCACTAATTGGAATTCCCATTTTAAGGGCATTTTCTTGCCAACTGGATAACATGATCGTATCCCTCTCCTCTTGACAATATTGTCTCCATAATCCAATTAACTCTTTTGCTTTCATACTTTGGCTCTTTTTCCAGATTTCACCCTGAATTTTCTTAATGGCATCCAGATATTTAGTGCCCCCTAGTGGCCATTCGTCACCCAATTTCTTCCTTTAAGTTGCTGACATTTTTCTAAAATCCCTCGCTTTATCTGGATAAATATCACATAATATTTGCAATGAACTGCCTGGATCACTCGTGTTATCCAAGCAATTCCCCATAATCTCGAACTAGTCCTCAAGACTGCGTTGTTCACCACTACAGTCCAAGGATACAATTTTAGCTTAATCAACTATAGTTTCCAAAACACTCATGGGACTGAACCGTCTTTCCGATGTCCCATTAATTCCAAAACACACACACGTGGAATTAAACCGTCTTTCCAACGTCCCATCAATTCCAAAACACACACACATTTAATTAAACCGTCTTTCCGATGTCCCATCAATTCCAAAACACAAACACGTGGAATTAAACCATCTTTCCTGACGTCCCATCAATTCCAAAACACACACACGTGGAATTAAACCATCTTTCCGACGTCCCATCAATTCCAAAACACAACACGTGGAATTAAACCGTCTTTCCGACGTCCCATCAATTCCAAAATCAACTCAAACCTGGACTATCAATCTTATGAAATCCCATCAGTTTTTTTTTTAACCCTCAGTTGCACCTACATCGACTGAATTTTTAATTTTCTAATCCCCAGACTGACCTTTGATTTCATCGAGACGATCTTTCCGTACCAACCGCGAGTGACCAGACCAATCAGACCATGAGAAGAGGGGAAAATCAATGTGGTCATTTTCCAGCTACACACATTGTGGGCCCATTTCCACTTTCCTTGTCCAACATCAGTCTAATTCTGATTTCGCAGCTGGCCGGTGACCATCTGGAGAAATCCCGGGTTTCGGCAACAAATGACAATATTGAATTCTTTACCCGTCAGTCTGGCCTCAATAAAACTCGAGATGGATTTGTAGGTATAGTATTATTTATTTTTAACCAACTTGCAAGGCTGACTCACTCCACAGAGATTCAGAACACACAAGCGGTCTCCTGGAGCTCCAGAACCGTGTGAGATCGGAGACAAAGAAATCTTTACAAATCTCATTCAAATGGCATCAAGTTTCACATACAAGATTCTCATAGGTCATCCTATACACCTCCTGACCTGGCCATATATCCTGATTGGCTCACTTCTTATTCCTTAACCCTGGGTCTCTTGTTACCCAGCATCCTTTTCCCCATCCTTGCCATGCTTTCTGAATCCCTTTGTCCTTTGTTTGTGAACTCACTACTATCAGACTGGCTCACATCTACATTATTGTAACTAATATTTGAACTAACTATTTTATATCACATTTGTTTGTTCAGTTCCTCAGGAGGATGCTCCGAGTAGAGTCAACACGTCCTCATTGTGTGCCAGGCTCAGCCTGATACAATTCTAGGTGGTTCACCGGGCACACGTGACGGTGGCCCGGATGAGCAGGTGTTTTGAAGGGGTGGAGGACAGGTGTGGGCGGTGCGCGGGAGAGCCAGCGAATCATGTCCACATGTTTTAGGCATGTCCGAAGCTTAGGGGATTCTGGCAAGGATTTGCCGATGTCATGTCCACGGCATTGAAGGTGCGGATGGTGCCGAGTCCAGAAGTGGCGATTTTTGGAGTGTCGGAAGGCCCGGGAGTCCAGGGGGGGGGGGGCGAGAGAGGCTGACGTTTTGGCCTTTACCTCCCTGGTAGCCCGGAGACGGATCTTATTGGCGTGGAGGGACTCGGAACCCCCGGAACTGGGGGTATGGTCAGTGACATCTCCGGGTTTCTCAGGCTTGAGACGATCACGTTCACCTGAGAGGATCGATGCTGGGGTTCGCCTGGAGGTGGTAGCCGTTTATCGACTTCTTCGGGGGAAATTAAGCTGTTAGAAGATACGATAGGGCGGGGGGAAGGGGGGGGGCGGTTAGGGAGGAGGGGTGCAGGGGGGGGGTTAGGGAGGAGGGGTGCGTGGGGGGGGTTAGGGAGGAGGGGTGCGGGGGGGGGCGATAGTTTAGGCGAGGTCAGTGAGAGGAGGAGGAGGTACTGGGAGTGTAAGCCATGTTGGCTGAGTATGGTTGTTGTTTGGGGGGGGGGTTATTTACTGAGTTATGTTTGCATTCAAAATTGTTGTTAAAATATCACAAATGCCGTAATAAAATGTTTAAAAAAAAAACGGAATGGGCAATAAAATGCGGTCTTAACCAGCCACGCCCACACCCCGGGAAAGAATGAAAGATGTTTCTAGCTCTTCAGCAACAATATGACAATATAACAGACAGGAAGGAAAAGTGAGAGGAAATTAAAATGTTTTAACTGTAACCTTTTTTCTGATTCCAAGAAGAACTTACGATACTCAAGAATGAGGTTTGAACAATCCTGATCTGGAGGGAGCGGTTGGCATCGCATTTACAATGACCACGTCACTAAACAGGTACTGAGGCTCTCCGTGACCAAGCCAAACTTTACTGTGCCAAGTTTAATGGGCACTTCAACCTGCAAACTCAGCAAGACCTTAACAGTAACACAGAGGCTGAGGGCAAGATGTGAAGCAAGACTAGCCGTATAATTACTGTGGCTACCAGAGCAGGTCAAAGGCTAGGACCCCTAAGGTGAGTAACTCACCTCCTGACCCCCCCCCCCTCAAAAGCCTGTCCACCATCTACAAGGCACAAGTCAGGAGCGTAATGGAATACTCCCCACTTCCCTGGATGGGTGCAGCTCCAATAACACTCAAGAAGCTCAACATCATCCAGGACAAAGCAATCCACTTGATTGCTTCCCCTTCCACAAATATTCACTCCGTTCACCACCGACAGACAGTGGCAGCCATGTGCACCATCTACAAGGTGCACTGCAGCAACTCGCCAATACTCCTTAGGCAGCACCTTCCAAATCCATGACCACTACCATCTAGAAGGACAAGGGCAGCAGATACCTTGGAACACCACCTCCTTTGGGCAGCACGGTAGCATTGTGGATAGCACAATTGCTTCACAGCTCCAGGGTCCCAGGTTTGATTCCGGCCTGGGTCACTGTCTGTGCGGAGTCTGCACATCCTCCCCGTGTGTGCGTGGGTTTCCTCCGGGTGCTCCAGTTTCCTCCCACTGTCCAAAGATGTGCAGGTTAGGTGGATTGGCCATGATAAATTGCCCTTAGTGTCCAAAATTTCCCTTAGTGTTGGGTGGGGTTACTGGGTTATGGGGATAGGGTGGAGGTGTTGACCTTGGGTAGGGTGCTCTTTCCAAGAGCCGGTGCAGACTCGATGGGCCGAATGGCCTCCTTCTGCACTGCAAATTCTATCTATGAAATCATTCACCATCCTGACTTAGAAATATATCGCCGATCCATCACTGTCACTGAATCAAGTTCCTGGAATTTCCTCCCTGACAGCACTATGGGTGTACCTACACCACATCGACTGCAGCAGTTCAAGAAGGCAGCTGAACGCCACTTTGTGACGGGTACCTCGGGATGGGTAATAAATTCTTGCCCAGCGAGTGACAGCCACATCCTGTAACAGAATTTTAAAAACATTTTGGATAGAATGTGGAGTTTCCGTGGTGTGATGCACAAGACATCGCCGACCTGTATGGGACATGCGGCATAGATCCGAGAACCCGATCCTGGGGCATCATTCTCCGACCCCCCGCCGGGTTGGAGAATCACCGGGGGCTGCCATGAATCCCGCCCCCGCCAGTTGCCGAAGTCTCCGGTACCGGATATTCGGCGGGGGCGGGAATCGGGCCGCGCCGATTGGCAGGCCCCCCCGCTCGATTCTCCGGCCCGGATGGGCCGAAGTCCCGCCGATAAATTGCCTGTCCCGCCGGCGTGGATTAAACCACCTTTTGAACGGCGGGACAAGGCGGCGTGGGTGGGCTCCGAGGTCCTGGGGGGGGCGCGGGGCGATCTGGCCCCGGGGGGTGCCCACACGGTGGCCTGGCCCGCGATCGGGGCCCACCGATCCGCGGGCGGGCCTGTGCCGTGGGGGCACTCTTTCCCTTCCGCCTCCGCCACGGCCTCCACCATGGCGGAGGCGGAAGAGACTCCCTCCACCGCGCATGCGTGGGAAACTGTCAGCGGCCGCTGACGCTCCCGCGCATGCGCCGCCCGAGATGTCATTTCCGCGCCAGCTGGCGGGGCAGCAAAGGCCGTTTCCGCCAGCTGGCGGGGCGGAAATTCCTCCGGCCCCCAAAGATGCGGAGCATTCCGCACCTTTGGAGCGGCGCGATGCCCGTCTGATTGGCGCCGTTTTGGGCGCCAGTCAGCGGACATCGCGCCGTTTCGGGAAAATTTCGCCCCTGGTCCTTATTTATCATATGTTTGTATGAAAGTGGCGGGTTCAATTTCAGATGAGGACAGCACTGGGCTGGAAAACTCCCCACACCACCCCTCTCTCCCTAAATAAAGAGACATTATCCGGAGAGAGTTTCTTTTTAAAAATTCATTTACAGCCCGTGCCCGTCAGCCGAAAGGCCTTTAACTCAAGCCTCAACTGGGAACGTAACCCAGGCTGACACATGGGAGCAAGGCTGGGGAATTCTACACTGTCGTTCCGATGAGATGTTGATCTGAGGTCCCAGTTGCCTCTTCGGCGGAGGTAAATGATCCCACGGCAACCTTTTCGAAGAGGAGGGGGGACCATAATGACCACCATTTATCAGTAAGATATTTAATCCGGTCATTTATCACATTAGTGTTTGTGGTATCTTGCTGCGTGCAAATTGACTGCTGCATTTCCTACATCACAATAGTGACTGTGGTATTAGAACTGTAAGAACTGCAAGGGTTAATGAAATGTCTAGAGTAGCCACTAGAAGGAGCTACAGTTACAAGTATATAAGGCATTGATGCCAAGCCTTGTGGGAGAGAGTAGTGCAGGAGTTAGCTAGAGACAGACAGAAGTATAGATAGTGTGAGTAAGAGCAGATCATAATTTATATCAGTATAAAGATTAGTTGTAGATGAGTGTAGTTTATATGTTAATAATCAACTGTGTATTCTTTAGGAGTATGTGTTGAATCCACATTAGTAGTGTTAATAAATTTATAGCTTTGTTCAAGTTAAAGCTATTTTGTGGTCTTTGTGAACACTGCGCCAACCATCCTGAATTTAGCAACGCAAAGAACATCACAGTGACTAAGCACTTTGTTGGTTGTAAAACACTTTGGGATGCCCTGAGGATGTGAAAGGTGCTATTCAAATGCAGGCTCTTTCCTTTGGAGTGATTTTAAGTGACGCGGAAACAAAGTTGAAAAAATAAATAAATTTCGAGTACCCAATTCATTTTTTTTTCCAATTAAGGGGCAATTTAGCGTGGCCAATCCACCTGCTTGCACATCTTTGGGTTGTGGGGGCGAAACCCACGTAAACATGGGGAGAACGTGCAAACTCCACACGGACAGTGACCCAGAGCCGGGATTGAACCTGGGACCTCGGTGCCGTGAGGCAACAGTGCTAACCCACTACGAGGAAACAAAGTTGAAGTTGGTTCGTGACCCTCCAGCTGAAACTAATGCTGACTTGAGCTGAAAACGTTGCGGGTGAGGGGAGAGAGTTAGTGCGCAATCTGCAGGGAATTCAGCTAGACTAATTCTATTATTGAGCGAATTGGTTAATGTAAAACACAGATGGCAGTGTACAAATAACCAAATGCGATTCAATAACTAGATTGAAGTACTCTGTAATAGAATCACCCCGGGCTTTTAGTTTAATTCAGAAGCTACATGTCAGTTGACAACATTGAAACCCAAATGGATTGACGAGGAAGAGACCCGGAACTGACTTGAGAACGGCAGTGGCAAGGGAGAGGAGGAGGAGACACGGTTAAACTTGTCAGCTTGAAACCTTTAGGTAAGATTGCTGATGTTCACAGTACGGCTCTCCCCGGTTTTCCTCCACGTCTTCCAAAGGTGATCGTCCCTTGCTAAGGGCAGACAGCAGATCCCAGTAAAAAAGCAAAATAACACGGATTTTGGAAACCCGAAATAGAAATAGAAGATTCTGCACATGCTCAGCATCTGCCAGAGACAAATCTCCAGGATCCACGCGGTTTCTGCCCTTCATTTTAGCGTTTGACTCAGTTCGGGTATACCGAGGGAGAATTCAGAATGTCCAAATTACCTAACAGCCCGTCGTGTGGGACCTGTGGGAGGAAACCGGAGCACCCGGAGGAAACCCACGCAGACACGGGGAGAACGTGCAAACTCCGCACAGACAGTGACCCAAGCCGGGAATTGAACCTGGGACCCTGGAGCTGTGAAGCAACAGTGCTAACCACTGTGCTACCATGCCGGCCAATCTGAGGTGCAGAGGGATCTGGGAGTCCTAGTATAATAACAATCACTTATTGTCACAAGTAGGCTTCAATGAAGTTACTGTGAAAAGCCCCTAGTCGCCACATTCCGGTGCCTGTTCGGGGAATTGAACCCGCGCTGCTGCCTTGTTCTGCATTACAAACCAGCTGTTTTAGCCCACTGTGCTAAACCAGCCCCGAGTGTATGGATTGCAAAAGGTTGGCATGTAGGTACAGCAAGTAATTGGGAAAATTAATAAAATTTTATTGTTTATTGCGAGGAGTAAATTCTATGAAATCTATGAGAATTGAATACAAATGTTGGGAGGTTGTGCTTTAGTTATAGCGAGCACAAGTGAGGTGACATCTGCAATACTGGGTGGAGTATTGGCCTCCATATTTAAGGAAGAATGTAAATGCATTAGAAGCAGTTCAGAGGAGGTTTACTAAACTAATACCCAGGAATGGGCGGGTTGTCTTATGAGGAAAACTTGGAGAGATTAGGTTTGTATCGACTGGAGTTTAGAAGAGTGAGAGGTGACTTGATGGAAAGCTTTAAGGTCCTGAGGGGTATTGACAGGGTGGATGTGGAGAATCGAGGACTAGGGGGGTCACTGTTTAAAAATAAGGGGTTGCTCATTTAAAATGGAGATGGGGTGAATTTGTTTTTCTCTCAGAGTTGAGAGCCTCTGGAACTCTCTCCCTCAAAAGGTGATTTTTAGAATATCTTTAAGGCAGAGCTGAGGAAATTCCTGATAACAAGGGGGGTGAAACGTTACTGGTGGTGGGCAGGAATGTGAAGTTGAGATTCTTTGGGGTGGAAGATAGGTGCGCAAAATGAGCGGGAGGACCAGCGAACATGTCCACATGTTCTGGGCATGTCCAAAGCTGAGGGGATTTTGGCAGGGGTTCGCGGACGTCATGTCCAAGGTATAGATCCTAGAATTTACAGTGCAGAAGGAGGCCATTCGGCCCATCGAGTCTGCACCGGCTCTTGGAAAGAGCACCCTTCCCAAGGTCCATACCTCCACCCTATCCCCATAACACAGTAACCGCACCCAACACTAAGGGCAATTTTGGACACTAAGGGAAATTTATCATGGCCAATTCACATCTTTGGAATGTGGGAGGAAACCGGAGCACCCGGAAGAAACCCACGCACACACGGGGAGGACGTGCAGACTCCGCACAGACAGTGACCCAAGCCGGGAATCAAACCTGGGACCCTGGAGCTGTGAAGCAACAGTGCTAACCACTGTGCTACCGTGCTGCCCGTGTTTGTATGTAGATGATT
This sequence comes from Scyliorhinus torazame, assembly GCF_047496885.1. Classification (NCBI taxonomy): domain Eukaryota; kingdom Metazoa; phylum Chordata; class Chondrichthyes; order Carcharhiniformes; family Scyliorhinidae; genus Scyliorhinus; species Scyliorhinus torazame. The sequence continues at coordinate 16,414,748 of NC_092723.1, read as the reverse complement.
TTTTTATTCAGCGATACTTGTTGAGGGTTAATTGTTGGCTGGGACTCCAGCTCCCCAGTTCTTCTCCAAAACCGTGCCATCGGATCTTTTGCACCACTCGACAGAAGGGCCTCGGTGTAGTGTCTTAACTGAGAGACGGCACCTTCAACAGTGCAGCACCCTGTTCACATTGCTCTGGAGTGTCAGCCTAGATATTGTGCTCAGGTCTCAGCAGGGGGACTTAAATCCCCACCACCTTCTAACAACAGAGATTAAAGTGCTGCCCACTGAACTAGGGCTGGCAGCACCCAATAATTATTTAAACCTGTCGATAGCTCACATCTACAGCACTGAGTATCCACGCCATGTCACATAGAGTTGAAGTCCAGTTTTAAAAATCAGGACAAATGTTAAAAAACTTATTTCTCTCGTTTTGAGGTTTTTGTTGGTTTACAAAGGATGAAGCGGTTGTTTCTGAGTCTGACACACACAGCTGACCAGGGAAGGCTCTTAAACTGACCATCTCATGGTTCGGTGTTTTCAGGCAGCTCCCTGCTCTTCTGCTGTTCACTTCTTCTGCCACTGAGTGGCAGTAGAGGACCAGGTGTTTTTTTTGTCTTCTGGCGAAGGACCCTGTTTTGATTGTTGGGGTAATTAACCCCTCCGGGACAATTACCTTCAGTACCTGGGTCAAAGCATGACAACTTGCCATTTATGTAGAACTTTTCAAAGTATTAAAACACCTTGAGGCACTTTGTGAAATGAAATGAAATGAAAATCGATTATTGTCACAAGTAGGCTTCAAATGAAGTTACTGTGAAAAGCCCCTAGTCGCCACATTCCGGCGCCTGTTCGGGGAGGCTAGTACGGGAATCGAACCGTGCTGCTGGCCTGCCTGGGTCTGCTTATTATCAGACACTGAGACAAAGTTTGGTTCTGGCCATCGCATTGCAGAAAGGATGTAATGACACTGGAGAGGATATTGCGAAAATTGCAAAATCCTAGCTATGAGGAGAGGTTGGATTTAGAGAAGAGGAGACTGAGTGGGGAATTAATTTGTTTGTATAAAATTATGAGGAGTCAGATACAGCCGATAGCAAGGACTTATTGCCATTGGGATAGAGGTTAATAATGAAATGAGTCCGGCATTCGGCCAGTGGAGACTGCCAGTCAGACAGATCCTGGATGAACACCGAACTCTTGCACCATTTTCCCCAAGAGGCTGTGCAGTTGGCCTCAGCATCTCTGTGCCAGTGCGGTAACAACCAGCCAGCTTCTCTACTCTTGTTCCATGTGTAGCAATGCTTACTGGAAGCACACGCATGCCGGCTGAATCACTGACTTCACTACGATGCATCGTGTAGTCAAATAGCCAGTGAGAGCTGTCAGCACCTGAGGGAACGTACTAAAGGACGTGGGGGGGGGGGGTCAAAACTTTCAGGTGAGGGGGCAGCACGGTGGCGCAGTGGTTAGCATTGCTGCCTCACGGCGCCGAGGTCCCAGGTTCGATCCCGGCTCTGGGTCACTGTCTGTGTGGAGTTTGCACATTCTCCCCGTGTCTGCGTGGGTTTCACCCCCACAACCCAAAAGATGTGCAGGCTGGGTGGATTGGCCAGGCTAAATTGCCCCTTAATTGGAAAAAATGAATTGGGTACCCTAAATTTATTTAAAAAAAGAAGAAAAAATACTTTCAGGCGAAAATTAATGTGAACTTTAAAAAATAGATATCGATGAAGGGTGGAATAGGCAGCGCTGGATTTCTCTGTCACATTTGAAAAGCTTACTCTGCAAGGGGGAGTGGAGCATTGTCACAGCTCAGAACTGGACAAGCTGCAGGTCCTCCCTGCAGAGTGTAGAGAGTATGTAAACTGAGTAATCCCAAGCGATACGGAATCCAATTATTGCAAACATAGAGATTAGGGATCCCTCCAGCCTATTCCGTCGTTCAATAAGATTACGACTGGTGAGAGAGAGAGAGAGAAACATAATCGGATGTCAGTGATGGACAGTGAGAGAAAAAGCCAGGACACATATTTCCATATGGGTACCAACCACACAGATGGGACTAGGAATGATATCCTGCATTGGGGTATGAGCATCTCGGGGCGAAACTAGAAATCAGAACCTCAAAGGTAATAAATAACATTTGCATTAATAATAATAATAATAATAATAATAATAATAATAATAATAATAATAATAATAATAATAATAATAATAATAATAATAATCTTTATTAGTGTCACAAGTAGGCTTACATTAACACTGCAATGAAGTTTCTGTGAAAAGTCCCTAGTCGCCACACTCCGGCACCTGTTCGGGTACACAGAGGGAGAATTCAGAATGTCAAAATTACCTAACAGCACATAGGATTTACAGTGCAGAAGGAGGCCATTCGGCCCATCGAGTCTGCACCGGCTCTTGGAAAGGGCACCCTACCCAAGCCCACACCTCCACCCTATCCCCATAACCCAGTAACCCCACCCAACACTTAAGGCAATTTTGGACACTAAGGGTAATTTAGCATGGCCAATCCACCTAACCTGCACATCTTTGGACTGTGGGAGGAAACCGGAGCACCCGGAGGAAACCCACGCACACACGGGGAGAACATGCAGACTCCGCACAGACAGTGACGCAAGTCGGGAATCGAACCTGGGACCCTGGAGTTGTGAAGCAACAGTGCTAACCACTGTGCTACCGTGCCGCCCCTATGATCAATATCTGAGCGGTGGGAAAATTAACATGGGGTTTGTAAGAAATGGGGCCTTTAATAAATGATATTTTTCAGATTAAGTACAGAATTCTCATCAAATTGGTTGGACCCTCCTTGGTAGAGGAGCTGTTTTCTTTCTCTAAAAAACACACAGTCGCTAGAAATGTCGAGGCCTCCCCGTTCAGGTTTCCACATTGACATTCCTAAATCGATAGGCTGTCCAATTCAGAACTGGACATTGTGAATTCTCCCTCTGTGTATCCGAACAGGCACCGGAATATGGCGACGAGGGGATTTTCACAGTAGCTTCATTGCAGTGTTAATGTAAGCCAACGTGTGACACTAATAAAGATTATTATTATTATTAATGCAAAAGTTATTTATTACCTTTGAGGTTCTGATTTCTAGTTTTGCCCCGAGATGCTCATACCCCAATGCAGGATATCATTCCTAGTCCCCCTTTATCTATATGGGTGTCTGTTAAGGGCGAGCAAATTACCCTCAGCGTGCGCTAAACCAAAAAGTGACCTCGAGTTAAACTGATGGACTGGAGGGAGGTGATCATCCTGACATCTGGGTCCTGTATTCAAACCAGTGATTGACATCGGGGAACTAACAGTCCCTAGAAATACAGTGTATTAATGAGTGCTCGGTGACAGGGGGCAGTCCTGGGCAGGGGGTAGCCCTGGGCAGGGGGTAACCCTGGGCAGGGGGTAACCGTGGGCAGGAGGTAAACCTGGGCAGAGGGTAACCCTGGGCAGGGGGTAATCCTGGTCAGGGGGTAATCCTGGGCATGGGGTAACCCTGGTCAGGGGGTAACCCTGGGCAGGGGGTAATCCTGGGCATGGAGTAACCCTGGGCAGGGGGTAACCGTGGGCAGGGGGTAACCCTGGGCAGGGGGTAACCTGGGCAGGGGGTAACCCTGGGCAGGAGGTAACCCTAGGCAGGGGGTAATCCTGGGCATGGGGTAACCCTGGTCAGGGGGTAACCGTGGGCAGCAGGTAACCCTGGGCAGGGGGTAATCCTGGGCATGGGGTAACCCTGGTCAGGGGGTAACCCTGGGCAGGGGGTAATCCTGGGCAGGGGTAACCCTGGGCAGGGGTAACCCTGGGCCGGCGGTTAATCCTGGGCAGGAGGTAACCCTGGGCAGAGGGTAATCCTGGGCATGGGTTAACCCTGGGCAGGGGTTAATCCTGGGCATGGGGTAACCCTGGGCAGGGGGTAATCCTGGGCAGGGGGTAACCCTGGGCAGGGGGTAACCCTGGGCAGGGGGTAACCCTGGGCAGGAGGTAACCCTGGGCAGAGGGTAACCCTCGGCAGGGGGTAACCCTGGGCAGGGGGTAACTCTGGGCAGAGGGTAATCCTGGGCAGGGGGTAACCCTCGGCAGGGGGTAACCCTGGGCAGGGGGTAACCCTGGGCAGGGGGTAATCCTGGTCAGGGGGTAACCGTGGGCAGGAGGTAACCCTGGGCAGGGGGTAACCCTGGGCAGGGGATCGCCCTGGGCAGGGGGTAGCCCTGGGCGGAGGTAACCCTGGGCAGGGGGTAACCATGGGCAGGAGGTAAACCTGGGCAGGGGGTAACCCTGGGCAGGGGGTAATCCTGGTCAGGGGGTAATCCTGGGCATGGGGTAACCCTGGTCAGGGGGTAACCCTGGGCAGGCAGTAATCCTGGGCATGGAGTAACCCTGGGCAGGGGGTAACCGTGGGCAGGAGGTAACCCTGGACAGGGGGTAACCCTGGGCAGGGGGTAATCCAGGGCATGGGGTAACCCTGGTCAGGGGGTAACCGTGGGCAGGAGGTAACCCTGGGCAGGGGGTAATCCTGGGCATGGGGTAACCCTGGTCAGGGGGTAACCCTGGGCAGGGGTTAATCCTGGGCAGGGGGTAACCCTGGGCAGGGGGTAATCCTGGGCAGGAGGTAACCCTGGGCAGAGGGTAATCCTGGGCATGGGGTAACCCTGGGCAGGGGTTAATCCTGGGCATGGGGTAACCCTGGGCAGGGGGTAATCCTGGGCAGGGGGTAACCCTGGGCAGGGGGTAACCCTGGGCAGGAGGTAACCCTGGGCAGGGGGTAACCCTCGGCAGGGGGTAACCCTGGGCAGGGGGTAACTCTGGGCAGAGGGTAATCCTGGGCAGGGGGTAACCCTCGGCAGGGGGTAACCCTGGGCAGGGGGTAACCCTGGGCAGGGGGTAATCCTGGGCAGGAGGTAACCCTGGGCAGAGGGTAGTCCTGGGCATGGGGTAACCCTGGGCAGGGGGTAATCCTGGGCAGGGGGTAACCCTGGGCAGGGGGTAACCCTGGGCAGGAGGTAACCCTGGGCAGGGGGTAATCCTGTGCAGGGGGTAACCCTGGGCAGGGGGTAACCCTGGGCAGGGGGTAACTCTGGGCAGGGGGTAACCCTGGGCATGGGGTATACTCGTCAGGAGTTATTCCTTGTTCAGATGGAAGAGGGACCAGGAAGGAGTGACAAAGACAGGGGAAGAGTTCTCGACCACTCCAACCAGAGAGCTGTTTGCTGCCATCACAAGTTACTGAGATCGACACACTCTGTGCCAACCATCCGTTCATCCTTTGGAACCATTCTCCACTGTCACTGATTGTACACTTTTCCTGTCTATTTAATTAATGCACCTTATCTAAACTGATGCTTCTTAATAGACGTTAATAAAATAACTTCCAAACATTTGACTGTCTAACTTAGCTTATCTTTGGCTCCCAAACTCAAAATCTTACAGGTTGGCGTCAGAGGTGCATTCCACAGCGGCCGAGGTGTCATTTTAGAATCATTTTAGGTTGGAATAGTCACAGTGACATTGGCGTACGCTAGGGAACGAGCGATGGAGAGTCAGACTGAGGAAACAGGCAGGCCTGGAGCGAGAGATATCCTTAGAAGTGTGTGGTAATGATTACAAGTGTATCTTTGATAGGTTTTCTATTGACATTCAGGAAGAAAGGACCAAGTTGAAACATGTCGGGATTAAGTTGGCCTCCAGTGTGTGTGCCTTAGAATTGAATAAAAAATACGAGCTATTAAGGGAGCCAGTAAAAGGATCATAGAATTTACAGTGCAGAAGGAGGCCATTTGGCCCATCGAGTCTGCACCGGCTCTTGGAAAGAGCACCCCACCCAAGGTCAACACCTCCACCCTATCCCCATAACCCAGCAACCCCACCCAACACTAAGGGCAATTTTGGACACTATGGGCAATTTAGCATGGCCAATCCACCTAACCTGCACATCTTTGGACTGGGGGAGGAAACCGGAGCACCCGGAGGAAACCCACGCGCACACGGGGTGGATGTGCAGACTCCGCACAGACAGTGACCCAAGCCGGAAATCGAACCTGGGACCCTGGAGCTGTGAAGCAATTGTGCTATCCACAATGCTACCGTGCTGCCCTAAAGGATGGCTGGGAGGTGAACATTACACAATCAGAAATGCTGGGAATAGGCAGTTGACAGAGCGTCTCATAGAAACTAGACCAAAATAGTGGGGAATTTAAAAAACCTTCATTCAAGCGATGTAGGCATCACGGGCAAGGCCAACATTTATTGCCCATCCCTAATTGCCCTTGAATTGAGTATCTTGCTCGGCTATTTAGGAATGGGGCAGGTGTTGGCGTAGTGGACTAATCACTAGCCCGGTAATCCACGGACCGGGTAATCCTCTTCTCTGGGGACCTGGGTTCGAGTCACACCATGGCAGATGGTGAACTTTGAAATCAATAAAAAAACCTGGAATTAAAAGTCTGACCACTGTCGTAAAAAACCCACCTGGTCCTTTAGGATCTGCTGTCTCTATATGGTCTGTCCTGCCTGTGATTCCGGACCCACGGCAATGTGGCTGACTCTGAAATGGCTTCAGTTCGAGGGCAGTCCGCGGCGGGCACGAAACGGTGGCCTATCCACATCCAATAAATAACAAAAAGAAAAGTCAACAACATTGCCTTGACTCTGGAGTGAGTAGGTCAGACCAGGTAAGGACAACAGATTTCCTCCCCGAAAGGACATCATTGTACCAGATGGGTTTTATGAAAGTCAGTTTTGGTCTCCTTACCGGAGAAAGGACGTACTGGCGCTGGAGGGTGTGCAGAGGAGATTCACTAGGTTAATCCCAGAGCTGAAGGGGTTGGATTACGAGGAGAGGTTGAGTAGACTGGGACTGAACTCGTTGGAATTTAGAAGGATGCGGGGGGATCTAACAGAAACGTATAAAATTATGAAGGGAATAGATAGGATAGATGCGGGCAGGTTGTTTCCACTGGCGGGTGAAAGCAGAGCTAGGGGGCATAGCCTCAAAATAAGAGGTAGTAGATTTAGGACTGAGTTTAGGAGGAACTTCTTCACCCAAAGGGTTGTGAATCTATGGAATTCGCTGCCCAGCGAAGCAGTTGAGGCTCCTTCATTAAATGTTTTTAAGATAAAGATAGATAGTTTTTTGAAGAATAAAGGGGTTAAGGGTTATGGTGTTCAGGCCGGAAAGTGGAGCTGAGCCATGATCTCATTAAATGGCGGAGCAGGCTCGAGGGGCCAGATGGCCCACTCCTGCTCCTAGTCAGAGAAGAGGACACAAACTTGCGCAGCTCCCTCCTCCCCATTGAGGTTACGGCCCTGAGGGAAGAGCTGAGAGGTGAGAGGGGATATGAGCCCCCTCCTCATGCCAAAAAGTCCTCACAGCCAGAGTTAGCTAATTTTGAGCAGATTCTCTAACTGCTTGGCCCTGCGAGTTAAAGTGAGGGATGGTCCGGGACATAATGGCCAAAGACTCACTTAAGGTGGTGGAGGCTGCCCTGCACAGGGCCCTCAGGGAAGAAAACATTGATTTTCATCCAGGTCCTACTTAGCCTCAAACAGGCCCCACTCCGAACGGTCGAGTTTATTCAGAGAGACATTTCATTACTGTTACCATAAGACCCAAGATGAGGGTGGAAGACAAGGAGGACAAGGCTAGGAATTATACAAAATTGAATTGAAGAGCCTTTTCATGAAGGGATTGCGGCCATCAGTCTGAAATGGGTTGGATGTTCAGAACAGTCAGACAGCGGTCTGAGACAAGTTGGCCCACCATACCTGTACTGTCTGGGACCAGGTCTGAGGCAATCTCTCCTGAAGACCCTTGAAAGTTAAAGTAGCGGCTGTCGAAGGCCCATTGCCTCGCCCAGAACCATGACCATTCAGGAAACTGGTGCCGAGAAGAGGCACGGCAGTGTTTCATTTTCAGCCACTTGGGCCCCTCTGCTTGTGACGGCCAGAATAGGTGCATTGCGAAGGCTGACAGTTCTGGTGAGTATTCCCCCTCCTCCTGTACGGATGAGTCCTGAGCCTGATGAGCAGCAGTGAGAGAGACTGGAGGCAGTGATGGAGGCAGTGAGGATACGATGGTAGTGCGAAAGCAGCAGGCTGCACTGTTGATAAGGGACGCCATCAGCAATTAATGTCGGCTGACTCTGACTCATCCACCACCACCATCCGCGGATCTTACCCCAACCCCATGAAGCTGTACCCTTGCCTAGCTAAACATCATCAAGTCATTGATACGGAAGGGTGCTCTTCGCAAACATGTCATCGTGTCTGCTGTCCGCTGGTGGAGACCAGTAGATGATTCTTGCCGACCTCACCGCTCCGGGGCGGAGTAGGGGTGGGGTGGGGGGGGGTTTGCTAATCTGATTCAACCCCAGCGAGGGCGAGAACCGATCATGTCACCTGCAGTGGGTCGGGAGCATCTCGAACTGGTCGGTGCCCAGCGCCAGCCCCGCTTGGGGGCTCTCCCCTGGCAGAGCTGGATGTGCCCCAGGCGCTATACAGCCGGTGAATCGCCCCCAAAGTTACTGGGTGAAAGTGTGACGTTAAGTACAAATTGAATTGTACTTGTACAGCTGTATAAAAGCTCCACAGTTTGTTTTCCAAAATCGGAATTTAAACAGTAAGTTTAAAGTGCAGTTTGGTTCCTTTTGATTGGTGAAGTTTTATTTTAAATTACATTTGAAGTGACCCGATGACATGCCAGACTTCCGCTGCCATCTAAAACAAGCCGTAGAGTTAACCCGATCTGTTAATTTTGTTCACCATTCACAACGTTTGTATTACTGTTATGGGCCTGGGTTTAGAGAACCCCAAAGTGTATCATGGAGTTCACCTGACCCATAACTTTGAATAGATTGTGGTTATGAGGGGCACAAGGGCCCACTCTACAGGTGTGATGCAACAGAGAGCTAAAGTACTTTTAAATTAAAACAATGTGAAACGAAATGAAATGAAAATGAAATGAAAATCGCTTATTGTCACAAGTAGGCTTCAAATGAAGTTACTGTGAAAAGCCCCTAGTCGCCACATTTCGGCGCCTGTTCAGGGAGGCTGGTACGGGAATTGAACCGTGCTGCTGGCCTGCCTTGGTCTGCTTTAAAAGCCAGCGATTTAGCCCTGTGCTATGTTTATTTATGAAAGCAGTTAACACTTTATAAACCCACAGTATACATCTTAACAACTATCAACACCAATCATCCCCACAGATACAATATTCTATAAGTAACCCTTAATCTTTCCTTGCAACATCCATAAGACAAAAGACCCCGTTTAACACAGAGATCAGGTTTAAATTCTCTACTGAGAGCAGTTATCACTTTGAAATCACCCAACTTATCTGGAGACAGTCTTTCGGTTGAGAGAGAGATCTTTATACAGCTGTTTGCTTTGCCTGCAGCTATCCAGCTCTCAAAACGAAACTAAAACACACCCTGTAGCAGACAGCCCAAAGCGAAAGTAAAAGCAGACAGCCCAGCTCCACCCACTCTCTGACATCACCGATAAACACCCATTTCTTAAAGGTACATCCACTACAGCTATTTTATAAACTCCCATTTCTTAAAGGTACTCTCACACGACATTACTAAAGGGATACAGGGCGGCGTCAGTTCCTGAGTTTCTAGGTTTACAGATATAATTGGGCATTATTGACACATTGGGCTCCGAACTAAAGCCACAATGGATTTAGTTTTTGTGGGGTTTTTTCCCAATCAGGGTAACAGAGATACCACAGCAAGGGAGCCAGGACTCTGGACAAATTCAAGAACTGAAATCCACACATCACAATTTGCTTTTCAGAGTCTTGGTTGCAGCTATTCAGGCCGATGGTTAACATTTGTTAACTTTCAAGACAGATGTTTGAGTATGGGTGATATGTAAGTTACTTAGAAACTTCTGCTTCTGAGGTAAATTTATCAAGACTAGGCATAATTGTTTCTGAAATTTGGAATTGATTTAGGGCGTGATTTAACGCCCAAAAACAGAGTCTCGTTTTGGACGTGTATAGGGGGGTCTGCAGCTCCGAGAACAACCCCGCTATCAAACGGGACTCTGTTTTTTTTTACCTCGGTCGGGAACTCCCCACTGAGGCCGCACTTACCTCATTTCCTGGAAGAAGAGATGTTGGCACCAATCTGGAATGCTGCCCCCATCTCTCCAAAAGTCACATCAAAGATTACTGCACAAGGTAAGAGCACATGGTATAGGGATTAACATATTAGCGTGGATAAATGATTGGTTAGTGTTGTGCCCGAGACAAGGACTCCACACATAGCCAGACAGACAGGATACAACAAGGTTTATTCAACTACTGCACAATACAATAACTCCCAACTCCACTGCCTTCTTCCCTGACCTCTCCTCCTCCCCCCCCCCCCCCCCCCCCAGGTTCATATCTCGTGGGGGGTTCCTCCAATTGGGAGGAATCTCTGCCCCCTAATCACCTGGGGAGTTTGTATTCCAAGGTAGGTTCAAACCCATTGGGGGGGGGGGGGAGGTCGTAACACCTAGCGAACAGGAAGCAGAGAACATGGATAAATGGGTCTATTTTGGGTTGGCAAGGTGTAACTAGTGGAGCACCACAGGGATCAGTGTTGGTCCCTCAACTACTTACAATCTACATCGATGACTTGGATGAAGGGTTCGAGTGCATGGAAGCTAAATTTGCCGATGACAGGACAGATCGGTAGGACAGTAAGTTTTCAAGAGGAGGCTAAGAATCTCCAAATGGATATAGGCAGATTAAGCGAGAGGGTAAAAAGCTGTCGGATGGAGTAAAATGTGCGAAATGAACTTGTCCATTTCGGCAGGAAAAGTAAAAAAGCTGTAAACTGTTTAATTGGGGAGAGGTTTCAGAGCTGGGTGGGGGGGGGGAGGGGGGGTGCGTGTCATGTGAGAGTACCTTTAAGACATGGATGTTTAAGCAATGTACCTTTAAGAAAACAGTGATGTCAGAGAGTGGGTGGGGCTGAGCTCAGGTCAGCCATTTTGCAGTTTAGTTTTGCAGTTTGAAAAGAGCTTGGGAGTGTCTGTGTTTGCACTGAGCTGGATCTCTGACATGAAAGACTATCTCTGGATCATTTGGGTGATTTAAACTCATAATAGTAAAGCCTTTAACCTGATGTGATTCTGTTTAAAGGTGTTAAGTCTCTTGGAAGTTTGAAGGAACACTTTGAGGAATTATTTACTGTTGCAATATTTTCTGAGTTATCTTTGAAGGGGTGTTGAGAGATCCAATGTTTATTCAAGACGTTAAGTTGAGTTCATGGAATAAACATTGTTTTGTGTTTAAAAACCCACGTGTCCATAATTGTAATCCCACACCTAGGGAAAAAGCCGCGTGCTCGGAAAAGCAACAAATCCATTAAAGGGGGAGGTTGGTTGAACTCCATGATACATTTTGGGGTTCTGAAAACGCCTCGCCCATAACAGGCGGCACAAAGGGATCTGGATATCCTGCCACCTGAATCACAAGTAGTGAGTACACACGTACAGTGAGTGATTAGGAAGGCAAATAGAATGTTTGCTTTTATTGCCGGGGAAATGGAATATAAAATCAGGGAAGTTTTACTGCAGCCGTACAAGGAATGGGTGTGACCATGAGTGGGATTCTCTGACCTCCCTGTCGCGTGGGATGGACGCATGGCGTTCGCTGGCTGTGGAATTCTCTGCTCCGGTCGGAGTCAATGGGAATTCCCATTGAAGTCACCGCAAGTCACTGGGAAATCCCGCTGGCGGGGGTGGGCTGCCGACGGGGACCAGAGAAACTCGCCGCCAGCGAATGGCCGGAGGATTCTGGCCCACATCTGGAGTACCGTGTACCGTTTCGACCTCCTGATTTGCGACACGACATAATTGCGGCAGAAACAGTTCAGAGAAGGTTCACTCGACTCATTCCTGGGGTGAAGGGCTTATCCTGCGAAGAAAGCTTGAACAGTTCGGGCCTACACCCGTTGGAGTTTAGAAGAACAAAAGGTGACCTTATTGAAACATATTAAATCCTGAGGGGACTTGATAAGGGTGGCTACCACGAGGATGTTCCCTCTTGTGGAGGAGACTAGAATTGGGCGACACAGTTTAACAATGAGGCCTACTATTTAAGACGGAGATGTGGAGAATTATTTTCTCCCAGAGGGTCGTTAGGACATGGAATTCTTAACTCCAGGGGCAGCGGAGGCTGAATTTAATCAGACCTTATCGAATGGCGGTGCGACGTCAAAGGGCTGGACGGCCTACTGTTCCTATGTTCCAACATTTATGATTGGACTTGGCAGTGGCTCTATAAAGTGTGAAGGACTTTGATGTTCTCTCTATATATAAATGCAAATCTTTCTGTTTAGCTTTTCTGTGAATCCCTGCTGGCTGTACAGCCTGGGTGGATGCTGAGCACTGCCAAATTCAGGATCAAAGCTCCATTGCTGCTGAAATCTGACTCGTCACTTCAATAATCTGTGCTGTGGATTGACAGCTCACAGTTAAAGACCTGAGATGCTGAGAGGTACATAGAACATAGAACATAGAAAATACAGCACAGAACAGGCCCTTCGGCCCACGATGTTGTGCCGAACCTTTGTCCTAGATTAATCATAGATTATCATTGAATTTACAGTGCAGAAGGAGGCCATTCGGCCCTTTGAGTCTGCACCGGCTCTTGGAAAGAGCACCCTACCCAAACTCAACACCTCCACCCAACACCAAGGGCAATTTGGACATTAAGGGCAATTTATCATTGGCCAATTCACCTAACCCGCACATCTTTGGACTGTGGGAGGAAACCGGAGCACCCGGAGGAAACCCACGCAGACACGGGGAGGACGTGCAGACTCCGCACAGACAATGACCCAATCCGGAATCGAACCTGGGACCATGGAGCTGTGAAGCAATTGTGCTATGCACAATGCTACCGTGCTGCCCTTAAGAACAAATAAATCTACACTATATCATTTTACCGTAATCCATGTACCTATCCAATAGCTGCTTGAAGGTCCCTAATGTTTCCGACTCAACTACTTCCACAGGCAGTGCATTCCATGCCCCCACTACTCTCTGGGTAAAGAACCTACCTCTGATATCCCTCCTATATCTTCCACCTTTCACCTTAAATTTATGTCCCCTTGTAATGGTGTGTTCCACCCGGGGAAAAAGTCTCTGACTGAAGGTAACTTCGCCTGGCTGGAGAACTTTTTAATTCTTTCATGGCCTAAAGCTTCACCCATTTCCAAAGGGTGTGAGAACGTGGCGTTCAGCTCCCTCTTTGCCGCTGATGGCCCGCTGGACCATTTAAGAGTTAAATACAGGACTTCCGGTGGTGGCTATGGAGGAGTAAGTCGCACATTTGGTGGCCCCCGCTCTGGTCGGACTTTTGGACCTTTCCCCCGTTTTTCTACCGGACTTGAATTGTAAAACGGATGTTTGTGGCAATTGTTTACTGAATTCCCACTTCGGTGCATGGAGAGAAGGACGAGAAGTGTTCGTAAGGGCAGAAACAAAAAGGTAGAGAAGGCTTGGGCTGTAGCTGCAGCAGAAGACAGCATGGTGGAGGTTCGGACCTCTGGCTTGTCGACCCAGCAGTCAAGGGAGCAGCTGATGCAAGTCATTCAGGAAGGCTTTGCTACGCAGAAACGGGACTGCTTGGACCCGATAAAAGAGTCGATTGAGTGGTTGGAGCATAGATTGGACGCCCAGGATCGGGCGATCCAGAATGTGCTGGCTGAGCAGGAGGAACATCAGACTGCGGTGGAGCTGGAGGTGGGGATGCTGAGGGACCAGCAGAAGAAGCTCATGGAGAAGGTGGTGGACCAAGAAAATAGGTCCCGCCGGCAGAACCTAAGAATCGTCGGGCTCCCGGAGGGGTCCAAAGGAACGGACGTTGGGGCATACATCGCAGACATGTTTGAGAAGCTGCTGGGGGATGGGGCATTCTCCCGACCCTTGGAGGTGGACAGGGCTCACAGAGCACTCACGAGGAAGCCGCGAATGGGAGACCCCCCCGAGGGCAATGGTGGTGAGATTCCACAGGTTCTCGGATAAGGAGCGCATTCTACAGTGGGCCACGCAGGCACGGAGCTGTAAATAGGACAATAGTATCCTGCGGGTTTACCAAGACCCGAGTGTGGAGGTGACCTGGAGGAGAGCAGGCTTCAACCAGATCAGGTCGATCCTTTTTAAGAAAAAGGTGAGCTTTGAGCTGTTATACCCAGCCCGACTCTGGGTCACGCATGAGAATCGGCACTTCTACTTAAGGTCACCTGAGGACGCTTTGGAATTTGCGAAAAAGAAAGGGCTGGTGATGGGTTGAGAACTTTTGAATTTGGCTGCAACGTTCATGTTTTTGTTTCTCTGTTTTTGTAAAAAGTTTCTCGTTTTGCGTTTCATGGAAGATGTTTGTGATGCCTTTTGCATTGATTTGGAACCAGCAGTATAGCTGAGTGAGTTAAGGTTTTCAATGGCATTGTTGGGGGATGGAGGGGTGCTTGTTTTGATCTTGGAGTTTTTCTGTTGGGCAATTATGTGGGGATTGTTTGATGTTGGAGTTTGTTTGTATGAACCTTCCTGTTCCTACCACTGAGGGAGATTCAGGAGAGGTTAGTTTCCAGAGGGTGGGTAGGAGAAGGGAGCGTCTCGGACATTTATAAGGAGCTATGGGGTCGGAGGAGACGCAGACCGAGGAGCTGAAGTGCAGGTGGGAGGAGGAGCTGTGAGGTGAGATAGAGGATGGTCTATGGGCAGACGCATTGAGTAGAGTCAACGCGTCTGCAACATGTGCCAGGCTCAGCCTGATACAATTTAAGGTCGTTCACCGGGCTCACATGACATAGGCCCGAATAAGCAGATTCTTTGTGATGGAGGACAGGAGCTCAAAATGTGCGGGAGGACCGGCGAACCATGTCCACATATTTTGGACATGTCCAAAGCTTAGGGGATTTTGGCAGGGGTTCGCGGACGTCATGTCCATGGCGTTAAAAACAAGGGTGGCGCTGAGTCCAGAGGTGGCGATTTTCGGGGTGTCAGAAGACCCGGGAATCCAGGCGGAGAAAGAGGCAGACGTTCTGGCCTTTGCTTCCCTGGTCACCCGGAGACGGATACTATTAGCATGGAGGGACTCAAAGCCCCCCAAGTCAGAGACCTGGCTATCGGACATGGCTAGCTTTCTCTGTTTGGAGAAAATCAAATTCGCCTTGAGAGGGTCACAGTTAGGGTTCACTCGGAGATGGCAACTGTTCGTCAACTTCTTTGCGGGAAATTAATCGTCAGCAGGCGGGGGGGGGGGCGGCGGGGGGGGGGGGCGGGGGGTTAGTAGTTTAGATTAGAGTAGGGGTCAAGTCAATAACGATGGGACCTGTACGAAGAGGTAAATGGCTTTTGCACTATGTTTATGGTTTCCTGTATATTGTTTATTTTGTAGTTGTTACAAAACCAAAAACTGCCTCAATAAAATATTTATTAAAATAAAGAGTTCAATACGGTGCTTTTGATTTGAAGTTATTTATAGGCCAAAGTGGGTAAGGACTGCAGATTTCCTTCCCCAGAGGGCATGAGTGAACTAGATGTTTTTTTGCCACAATCCAGTAGTTTTATAGTCCCCATTAATGAAGCCAGCTTTTTATTCCAGATTTGTTTAATTAACTAAATTTAATTAAGTATTTCCTCAGCTGCCGTGAGGGGATTTGAGCTCAATGGCGGAAACTCACAGTCTCCACGTTGATGGGTTTGCAGGCAGCAAATTCCCCGGATGTTTCCCACCGCTCCCCCTGCCTGCCCTGGCGTGCCTGCAGTTTTCTCCGTGGGATGGGCGAGACTTAAGCTGGCCGTCTTTCACCCCAGTTGCGGCCCGTTGACCACTTAGGGGCTGTTCCTCGTCCCGCCTCCATTTTGAGGCTTGTCGGAGGAGTTCAGGATTGGGGAGGGGTGAGGGGGGGGGGGGGGGTGCCTGGCCTGGCCTGCTCAGGCCTCCTTCAACGGTCTCCTTTCCACTCAGACACGCACAAGCCAGACCCTCCAGCCACCCCACCGCCCCCTCCCCACCCCACCCTCCACCTCCCTCCCGACACACACAAGGTCTGCCAACCCATGATCAACCAAATTAGGGGTCATTGTGTCAGAATAAGGGCTGAATTGGCTTACTCCCTGCTCCAGCCTTGCTCACCCACTTTGGATACTGCTCAGACCCTTTCACTCTCTCAACTTGCATTTATATAGCACCTTTAATGTGGCAAAAAACACTCCAAGCTGCTAATCGGACAACATTTGACACTAAGCCACGTCCAAAGATGACAGGACAGGGGACAAAAAGTGTAGTCGGAGAGATGGATCCTGAGGAGCTTCTTAAAGGAGCAGAGAGAGCTCCAGAGGCGGAGAGAGGTACAGGAAGACAATTCCGGAACTTAGTTGGGTGAAAGAACTTGGGGATTTATAAGAGGCCAAATTTGGAGATAAGGGTGAGGTCTTGGAGGGTGTAATACTGGAGGAGGTGTGGGCGTGGGCGGTGTGTGTGTGTGTGTGTGTGTGTGTGTGGGGGGGGGGGGGGGGGCTGCGGGGTGTGAGACCATTGGCAGGATTTGAACACAAAGCCGCAAATGTTAAGATTGAGACATGGGGGTCAGGACACCCATCAGTTAACACAGGGGTGGCGGATGAATGGGACTCAGGGTGAGTTCACATGTGGGCAGCAGAGCCTGTGAGCCAAGGTGGAAGGTGGGAGGCCAGCCTGGTGAGCTCTGAAATAGCCGAGTCTGGAGCCACCAGCAACACGGAGGGAGGAGGGTGTCGTGAGACAGGGCGGAGGTACTTGATATTCAGGAGGTGGTCTCATAGAATCAAAGAATTTACAGTGCAGAAGGAGGCCATTCGGCCCATCGAGTCTGCACTGGCCCTTGGAAAGAGCACTCTACCCAAGCCCACACCCCCGCCACCCAGTAACCCAGTAACCCCCAACCCAACCTTTTTGGACACTAAGGGCAATTTATCATGGCCAATCCACCTAATCGTCACATTTTGGATTGTGGGAGGAAACCGGAGCACCCGGAGGAAACCCACGCAGACACAGGGAGAACGGGCAGACTCCGCACAGTCACTCACGCCGGGAATCGAACCTGGGACCCGGGAGCTGTGAAGCAACTGTGCTGACCTCTGTGCTACTATGCCCCCCAAGTCTCAGTGTCTCAGTGAGGGAGACAACATGGGTGTGGGAGGCTCAATACAGGCTCACATAGGATTCTGAGGTGGCAAAAGGTCTCGTTCAACCACAGATGTAGTTGGTTTACATTGCAGTTGTGGTCTCCAAGCAAACAGAGAGAGAGAGAGAGAAAGAGGCAGAGAGAGTGAGTGAGAGAGAGAAAGAGGCAGAGAGAGTGAGTGAGAGAGAGAAAGAGGCAGAGAGAGTGAGTGAGAGAGAGGTATAAATGTTGCCGTTCCCTCCACCGCAGGAATCGTAGCGGGTGGGATGGATAGTTTGGCAGACCAGCACAAAGGTCTGTTGGCTTTTGACGGGAATTTCCCAGGACCCAAGATTCCCGTCCTGACAGTCGGATCCGAAGGAGTGACAGATCGGACTTGGAAAGTTAACTCGGTTTCTCTCTCCACAGATGTTGCCAGTCCTGCTCACAGCCACTTCCTGTTTTGATTTCAGATTTCCTTCTGCACTGTAGGGATTCAATGGATTCATCCAAAATACTGCAGGGATGGTTCTGGAATCTCCAGGAATTGACGATCAATCTCCAGGACACTGCAGTGTGCAATCATGGAGAAAAGTCATCGGGACATTAAAAAAAGTTTTTAAAAAACTTTTCTTTTAACATTTCCCCTTACCATACGTATGTATATTTTGTATTTTGTTATTTACATATATATATATATATATGTACAAGATGTAAAAGTATTGAAAATGGGGAAAAAAGACTGGGGCAATCAATTTTCATCCCATTGAGTAATGAGCCATTTTGCTTGTCAATTGGGGTTGGAAGGCTGTGTCTCACAAGGGTAGATGTGTAGGCCGAATAACGGCTGGACTGTGGGTGCAAATCATATGATGAAATCTCCAGGAATACATTTAATCACAGTTGGGAACCCTAACTACTTTGACCCTACACAGGAAGTATAGGTGACTTGCTTTACAGCCAGGTTTTTAATAAGTTTGTCCACTGTCCAGGACCAGATGACCACTATACTAGGATATTTAGTGGGTAGATGAAGCTGCCTCGATGATCCATTCCCACCCGACCTGCTCCAGCTCTCCTCTGGGTCACTGAGGCTTGCTGCGCAGAGTAGGCCCCGTCGCTATGGTGATAAGCTAGCAGGGCCGATTTACTCACACTCAGAGCTCGCACATCAAGCCTCTCCATCAGCATTGCTCCAGTGTCTGGTGCTCCTGGCCTCTGGCAGTGGTACCCTAAATGAGCGCTTTTAGGTTATTTGGCTCTTGAAAGCATCACAATCTAGATTTCACCGACCCACAATGGGTCATTTTGAAGCATGGGTGCCGACTGATCTTAACTTTTCTTGGTTCAGTCAATCCCACTCATGTCTAGAAATTTGCAAGTTCATTGTCCCAATGTCCCCTCGGGTGGACATAAAGCATCCCGTGGTACTATTCCCAAGGAGAGCAGGGGTGTCCTCATTGGTGTCCTGGCCAGTATTTATCCCTCAACCAAAATCACTGAACCAGATTATCGTGTCATTATCCCAGTTTTGTGGGAGCTTACTGTGAGCAAATTGGCTGCCGTGTTTCCTAGATTACAACAGTGACTACGGGTAGGATCTACCCACCACCCTGCCGCGTGTTTTTTGGCGGGGGAAGGGGCCCGCCAGTGGGATCTACCTGTATTTCCCGTTGACAGCGCCCCTCATCGCCGGGAAGCCCATGCGCCAGCATGGGACTGGAATTTCCCTCCAGCATGAACAACCGGTAAATCCCGCCCCATATTTCATAGAATTTACAGTGCAGAAGGAGGCCATTCGGCCCATCGAGTCTGCAGCGGCTCTTGGAAAGAGCACCCTACCCAAGGTCAACATCTCCACCCTATCCCCATAACCCAGTAACCCCACCCAACACTAAGGGCAATTTTGGACACTCAGGGCAATTTACCGTGGCCAATCCACCTAACCTGCACATCTTTGGACTGTGGGAGGAAACCGGAGCACCCGGAGGAAACCCACGCAGCCACGGGGAGGATGTGCAGACTCCGCACAGACAGTGACCCAAGCCGGGAATCGAACCTGGGACCCTGGAGCTGTGAAGCAATTGTGCTACCCACAATGCTACCGTGCTGCCTGGTATATGTTAGGTCATAAACCCCTGAGGCCTTGAAAGGCACTGTACAAGTATGGATATGTGGCCAGGAGCTCATTTCGAGGTCAACTATGACACCAAGATTGCAAACAGTCTAGTCTGAAGTCGGACTCTGGCCAGGGAGAGGAATGGAGTCACTAGCCACGCTTGCCCCGAGTTAGAAAATTGCAAGTTCATTGTCCCAATCCACAGCCTTGAGCATGAGTGCTGAACTGTCACAGGAGCCTTCTTTCTGATCAGAGTTTAAACTGAGGCCCTCTGTATTGACGTACACCCAGGGACCCTCTGGCAAATATTAACGTAGGGAGGGGGTGGCGTAGTGGTATTGTCACTGGAATAGTGATCCAGAGAACCAGAGTCAGGCTCCAGGGACCCCACCACTGCAGACGGTGAAACTCGATTTCAATAACAATTTGGAATTAAAAGTCGAATGATGACCATGAAACCGATTGTCGTAAAAACCCACCTGGTGCACTAATGTCCTTAAGGGAAGGAAATCTGCCATTCTTACCTGGTCTGGCCTACATGTGACTCCAAACCCACAGCAATTGCCCCCTCAAGGGCAATTAGGGAGGGGAAATAAATGCTGGCTCAGCTGGCGACGCCCACCTCCTATGAATGAATTAAAAAAATATGAGCTCTCTTGTAAATATTAACATACACCCATGGACCCTCTGTTTTATTGAGGCCACGAAGGAGTCCACACCAAGAAACTTAGTTTATTGACAATAACTATTATATGCATCACACGGTAGATCCCAACTGGGTCTGCCTCCCTGATGCCTAACTGACCGGCTTTATATACCAGACAACTATACATTGGTTAGAGGTCTCCTGCCCCCTTAATGGGGGGGGGCGCTCGTATTTTGCAAGGTTCACGGGGAAGTTAATTGTTTTCACGCCGTAAGATACTTGCGGATTATAACACTCTGTAAATATTAACATACGGGCAGCACGGTGGCGCAGTGGGTTAGCCCTGCTGCCTCACGGCGCCGAGGTCCCAGGTTCGATCCCGGCTCTGGGTCACTGTCCGTGTGGAGTTTGTACATTCTCCCCGTGTTTGCGTGGGTTTCGTCCCCACAACACAAAGATGTGCAGGGTAGGTGGATTGAACACACTAAATTGCTCCTTAATTAGAGAAAAAATGAATTGGGTACTCTAAATTAAAAAAAAAAAAATTAACATACACCAGGGACCCCCTGTAAATATTAACATAATGACCGTCTATAAATATTAAGGTACACCCAGGAACCTCTGTAAATATTAACATAACGAGCCTCTGTAAATATTAACATACATCCAGAGGCATCCTGCAAATATCAGTAATCCAGTTTTCCTAGTCTGGTAACATAACGGTTTCACAACAGTGCCTGAATTTCCCTGTAAACTGGGCAGGTCTCAATATAGAGGCTCAAAAATATCTATACACCTCAGATCAGCTGCTCCTTCATCTTCTCTGTTCACTTACTTTGTCCATAGAGTCAAGGTCATTGTCAATGTGATTTTGACACAGTGCCTGGAGACAATAACCCGCAAGGCCCTGTTGTTGATTGTAGCCAGGATCTGGAAAAATGGTTTGACTGGTTGAAGCTATTTATCAGCCGAACGTCTATTACAGCAGATCACAAATGGCCAAATCTCATTAAGCTGAGAGGACAGCCAGAAAGAAAAACAGAACACTTTCCTTCGTAATCGAACCAGTTAGTGTCTTTCAAATGCCAATTCATACATTAGGTATGGGCAAATCCATAAGAAGGTTCCTGTTTTTTCTATTAGTTGTCAGTTTGTATCACTGTCATTTCTGAGTCAGGAGGTTTTTGGTTTCCAAGCCCGCTGCGGAGGCATGGGCACAAGACTGCATCTGCAACTCCGCTGCTGTTTTCAGGTGAGATATTAAAACTGAGGCCTCATCTACCCTCTCACGTGGATGCAATGGATCCAACTACTTTGAAGAAGAGCCCAGGAAGGGGACTCCTCTGCAGCATCCTGGTCATTATTTGTCGCTCAACCAACATCACCAAAAACTAGGGTCACCAACTGTGCTTAAATGTATTCCTGGAGGGTTTCATCACATGGAATAAAAGGGACGGTAGCAACGTGGGTCAAAATTGGCTGAATAACAGGAAGCAGAGAGTGACGGTCGATGGATTTTCTGGGGGCTGGAGGAAAATTTGTAGTGTGTTCGCCAGGGGTCGGTATCGGGACCGTTGCTTTTCCTGACACATATTAATGACCTAGATCTTGGTGTGCATGGGGAACATTTTCAAAGTTTGTGGATGATACAAAACATTTTTTGAAAAAAATATTTTTATTAGGGTATTTGCAATTTTTTATAATAATAACATAACAGCGACGTAAACATGGCACAATAAACATTTCTACTGTCCTTTAGAGGTGTCATATTTTGATTCAATTTTCGTAGCTACTTTAGACAATCCAAAATGTCTATAAATTGAAGATCTAAGGGGCGGGATTCTCCACTCCCGCGCCGAAGTGGCCGCGCCGTCGTGAACGCCGTCGAGGTTCACGACGGCGCGAAACGGCCCCGATCCCGACCGATTCAGGCCCTGACAATGGGCTAGGATCGGGGCCGCGTCATCTACACGTGCCAGGCCTTGTCGCCCACGTAAAGGCGGCGCCGCATAGATGACGCGGCCGGCGCAGCATAACGGGCGTCATCCGCGCATGCGTGGTTGCCGTCCTCTCTAAGTCCGCCCTGCAAGAAGACGGCAGACGGATCTTGCGGGGCTGCGGAAGGAAGGAGGTCCTCCTTCAGAGAGGATGGCCCGACGATCGGTGGGCACCGATCGCGGGCCACCCCACATTTGAGGTACCCCCCAGTGCAGGATCCCCCCTCCCCCCTCCACAGGCCACCCCCCCCAGCGTTCCCGCGCTGTTCCTGACGGCAGCGACCAGGTGTGGACAGCGCCGGGGGGGAACCCGCCGTTTTGGCCTGGTTGCTTGGCCCATCCGGCCCTGAGAATAGCCGGAGAATCGCAATTTTGTGTGTCTCCAGCGATTCTCCGGCCTGTGGCCCGCGGAACTCGACCAGGCCGTTCCCGCCGCTTGGGAGAATCGCGGGAGGGCGTCGGACCAGCGTCCCGGGAAATTTTGGCGGCCCAGGCGATTCTCCCAACCGGCGTGGGAGTGGAGAATCTCGTCCAAGGTCGCCCAGTATATCGTCAACAGAGATGGTACAGTGTGACTTCCGGTTGTGGCAGAGATGAGCTAGCCGCACGTTTCGGCGGCTCCAGCTCCGACGGAACTTCGGGCTCTTTTAAGAGCCCCAACGGGGACTTGGACGGCCGTAAAACCCGGTGCGAGGCGCGAGGGAAGGGAGTCCTCCCCGAACGACGGAGGGAAAAACCGGCGGCGGCCCGAAGGTCAGAGGGAGTGGAACAAAATGGCGGCGGAGAAACCACAGGTGACATGGGGGCCTGAGCTGGACGAGGTGGTGAGATGGTGCGTGGACCTGCTGAAGAAGGAGGTAATGACCCCGTTGTTACAGGCAATTGAGGGGCTTAAGGAGACTTTAAAGACCCAGGAGACTGAACTTCGCGTGGTGGAGCAGAAGGTATCAGGTATTGAGGACGAGGTCCTGGGCCTGGCGGTCAAGACTCAGACGCACGAGGCACTTCATAAAACGTGTGCTGATAGGATTGAGGCCCTTGAAAATGGAGCGCGAAGGAAGAACCTTAGCATACTTGGTCTCCCGGAGGGTGTGGAAGGAGTGGACTGTGGAGCGTACGCATGTAAGATGCTGAGCTCACTGATGGGTGCTGAGGCCCCTGCGGGCCCCATGGAGGTGGAGTGGGCAAATCGGATCCCGGCGGGAAGACCAAAAGCGGGAGAACCACCGAGGGCGATAATTGTGCGATTCTACCGCCTTAAGGACAGAGAAGAGGTCCTGAGATGGGCTAAAAAGGTGCGGCGTAGCAGATGGGAGAATGCGGTGGTAAGGATCTACCAGGATTGGAGTGCGGAGGTGGCGAGAAGGAGGTCGAGCTTCAACCAAGCCAAAGTGGTTTTGCACAAAAGGAAGGTGAAGTTTGGGATGCTGCAGCCGGCAAGACTATGGGTCACGCACCAGGAGAGACACTATTATTTCGAGACGGCGGAGGAAGCATGGTCCTTCATCAATGAAGAGAAACTGGACCGGAACTGAGGGACTGATGCTGCAGGGAACTGTTATTGTTGTTATTATTGATTTTGTTAATGGGATGGTGAAAGTTAATCGAGAAGTAAACAGGGAAGGGGGGGCACACTGGGGAAATGTGGGCGCCGGTGAGGGGGGAAAGGCGGGACATAGTCGGAGAATGGGGAAGGAGAGGGGGAGGGGAAAGGGAGCTGCGCCATAAGAGGCGGGACAGGTAAAGGGATGTTCCCGCGCCAGAAAGAATAAGGCGGGAAAACAGGCGCAAGGCGGATGGGAGTTCCCTCACACCGGGGGGGGCCGAGGAGCGAGCAGGAGTAACCGGGGTCAGTTGAAGTCAGCTGACTTATGGAAGTGATATGGGGGGAGCAATCAAGCTAGATAGGGATCTAGCGGGGGGGAGGGGACAACTGGGTTGCTGCTGCGGAAATCCAAAAGGAAATGGCTAAAGAGAGGGTGGTCGGGGGCGGAATGCGACGCTGGGGGAGTGAGCGGGAGCGCGGAGGCGGGATATGGGACTGGCCTAGAGAAGGTAATGGCTAGTCGACACGGGAGGGGAGCAGGTAGCCCCCCAGTGAGGCTGATCACGTGGAACGTGAGAGGCCTGAAAGGACCGATAAAAAGGGCCCGAGCGCTCGCGCATTTGAAAGGACTAAGGGCAGACGTGGTTATGCTCCAAGAGACGCACCAAAAGGTGGCGGACCAAGTTAGGCTAAGGAAAGGATGGGTGGGACAGGTGTTCCACTCAGGACTGAACGCAAAGAACAGAGGGGTGGCCATTTTGGTGGGGAAACGGGTTGCATTTGAAGCAAAGAACATTGTAGCAGATAGTGGAGGTAGATATGTAATGGTGAGTGGTAGGCTGGAGGGAATGGAGGTCGTGTTGGTTAATGTGTATGCCCCAAATTGGGACGATGCGGGGTTCATGAGACGGATGCTGGGGCGTATTCCGGACCTGGAGGCAGGAAATTTGATTTTAGGAGGGGACTTCAATACGGTGCTGGACCCGGGGCTAGATAGATCCAGCTCAAGGACCGGAAGAAGGCCGGCAGCGGCCAAGGTACTTAAGGGGTTTATGGACCAAATGGGGGGAGTGGATCCATGGCGATTTCTTAGACCCAGGGCTAGGGAGTATTCCTTCTTCTCCCACGTCCATAAAGTGTACTCCCGGATAGATTTTTTTGTTTTAGGAAGGTCGTTGATCTCTAGGGTGGAAGAAGCTGAATACTCAGCCATAGCGGTTTCGGATCATGCCCCACATTGGGTGGACCTGGAAGTAGGAGAGGACAGGGAGCAGAGAACACTCTGGCGATTAGATGTGGGACTGATGGCGGATGAGGGAGTGTGTGCAAGAGTGAGGGGGTGTATCGAGAGATACCTGGATGTCAATGACGACGGCGAGGTCCCTGTGGGGGTGGTCTGGGAAGCACTAAAAGCGGTGGTCAGAGGAGAGCTGATTTCTATTGGGGCCCACAAAAGGAAAACAGAGGCCAAGGAAAGGGATAGATTACTGGGGGAGATTTTAAGGGTGGACAGGGAATTTGCAGAGACCCCGGAGGAGGAGCTGTACAGGGAGAGGAGACGACTCCAGACCGAGTTTGACCTTCTGACCACCAGAAAGGCGGAGGTACTGTGGAGGAAGGCACAGAGCAGGAGGTATGAATATGGGGAAAAGGCTAGTCGCCTGTTGGCGCACCAACTGCGAAAGAGGGCAGCAGCGAGGGAGATAGGAGGAATTAGGGATGAAAGGGGAGACACTGTGCGAAGGGCAGGAAAGATAAATGAGGTGTTTAAGACCTTTAATGAAGAACTGTATAGGTCTCAGCCCCCAGAGGGAGAGGAGGGGATGCGGCAGTTCCTGGACCAGTTGAGGTTCCCGAAAGTGGAGGAGCAGGCGGTGGCAGGCCTGGGGGCGCCGATTGAGGTGGACGAGGTTATTAAGGGACTGGGAAGCATGCAAGCAGGGAAGGCCCCGGGGCCAGACGGGTTCCCGGTGGAATTCTACAGAAAATATGTGGACTTGTTGGCCCCGTTGTTGGCGAGGACGTTCAATGAGGCCAGGGAAGGGGGGACACTGCCCCCGACAATGTCGGAGGCGACGATATCGCTAATTTTGAAGAGGGACAAAGATCCGATGCAGTGTGGGTCCTATAGACCTATTTCACTATTGAACGTGGACGCCAAACTGCTAGCAAAGTTGCTGGCATCGAGGATAGAGGACTGTGTCCCAGGGGTGGTGCACGAAGACCAGACAGGGTTCGTAAAAGGGAGACAATTGAATGTTAACGTGCGACGGCTATTAGGGGTGATAATGATGCCCTCAGTGGAGGGGGAGGCAGAGATAGTGGCGGCAATGGACGCAGAGAAGGCATTTGATAGGGTGGAGTGGGAGTATTTATGGGAAGTGTTAAGGAGGTTTGGGTTTGGGAACGGATTTATTCGCTGGGTTAGACTACTTTATGGGGCACCGACGGCAAGCGTAGTTACAGGTCGACATAGATCGGAGTATTTCCGATTATATAGGGGAACAAGACAGGGATGCCCGCTGTCTCCATTGTTGTTTGCGCTGGCAATTGAACCTCTGGCCATGGCGCTGAGAGACTCCAGGAAATGGAGAGGGGTGACTAGAGGGGGAGAAGAACACCGAGTCTCGTTATACGCGGATGACCTATTGCTATACGTGTCGGACCCAGCGGGGGGGATGATAGAGGTTATGCGAATCTTGAGGAGGTTCGGGGAATTTTCGGGGTATAGAACATAGAACATAGAACATAGAACAATACAGCGCAGTACAGGCCCTTCGGCCCACGATGTTGCACCGAAACAAAAGCCATCTAACCTACACTATGCCATTATCATCCATATGTTTATCCAATAAACTTTTAAATGCCCTCAATGTTGGCGAGTTCACTACTGTAGCAGGTAGGGCATTCCACGGCCTCACTACTCTTTGCGTAAAGAACCTACCTCTGACCTCTGTCCTATATCTATTACCCCTCAGTTTAAAGTTATGTCCCCTCGTGCCAGCCATATCCATCCGCGGGAGAAGGCTCTCACTGTCCACCCTATCCAACCCCCTGATCATTTTGTATGCCTCTATTAAGTCTCCTCTTAGCCTTCTTCTCTCCAACGAAAACAACCTCAAGTCCGTCAGCCTTTCCTCATAAGATTTTCCCTCCATACCAGGCAACATCCTGGTAAATCTCCTCTGCACCCGCTCCAAAGCCTCCACGTCCTTCCTATAATGCGGTGACCAGAACTGTACGCAATACTCCAAATGCGGCCGGACCAGAGTTCTGTACAGCTGCAACATGACCTCTCGACTCCGGAACTCAATCCCTCTACCAATAAAGGCCAACACTCCATAGGCCTTCTTCACAACCCTATCAACCTGGGTGGCAACTTTCAGGGATCTATGTACATGGACACCTAGATCCCTCTGCTCAGCCACACTTTCAAGAACTTTACCATTAGCCAAATATTCCGCATTCCTGTTATTCCTTCCAAAGTGAATCACCTCACACTTCTCTACATTAAACTCCATTTGCCACCTCTCAGCCCAGCTCTGCAGCTTATCTATATCCCTCTGTAACCTGCTACATCCTTCCACACTATCGACAACACCACCGACTTTAGTATCATCTGCAAATTTACTCACCCACCCTTCTGTGCCTTCCTCTAGGTCATTGATAAAAATGACAAACAGCAACGGCCCCAGAACAGATCCTTGTGGTACTCCACTTGTGACTGTACTCCATTCTGAACATTTCCCATCAACCACCACCCTCTGTCTTCTTTCAGCTAGCCAATTTCTGATCCACATCTCTAAATCAACCTCAATACCCAGCCTCCGCATTTTTTGCAATAGCCTACCGTGGGGAACCTTATCAAACGCTTTGCTGAAATCCATATACACCACATCAACTGCTCTACCCTCGTCTACCTGTTCAGTCACCTTCTCAAAGAACTCAATAAGGTTTGTGAGGCATGACCTACCCTTCACAAAGCCATGCTGACTATCCCTGATCATATCATTCCTATCTAGATGATTATAAATCTTGTCCCTTATAATCCCCTCCAAGACTTGACCCACTACAGACGTGAGGCTCACCGGTCTATAGTTGCTGGGGTTGTCTCTGCTCCCCTTTTTGAACAAAGGGACCACATTTGCTGTCCTCCAGTCCTCTGGCACTATTCCTGTAGCCAATGATGACATAAAAATCAAAGCCAAAGGTCCAGCAATCTCTTCCCTGGCCTCCCATAGAATCCTAGGATAAATCCCATCAGGTCCCGGGGACTTATCTATTTTCAGCCTGTCCAGAATTGCCAACACCTCTTCCCTACGTACCTCAATGCCATCTATTCTATTAGCCTGGGACTCAGCATTCTCCTCCACAACATTATCTTTTTCCTGAGTGAATACTGACGAAAAATATTCATTTAGTATCTCGCCTATCTCTTCAGACTCCACACACAATTTCCCATCCCTGTCCTTGACTGGTCCTACTCTTTCCCTAGTCATTCGCTTATTCCTGACATACCTATAGAAAGCTTTTGGGTTTTCCTTGATCCTTCCTGCCAAATACTTCTCATGTCCCCTCCTTGCTCGTCTTAGCTCTCTCTTTAGATCCTTCCTCGCTACCTTGTAACTATCCATCGCCCCAACCGAAACTTCACACTTCATCTTCACATAGGCCTCCTTCTTCCTCTTAACAAGAGATTCCACTTCCCTGGTAAACCACGGTTCCCTCGCTCGACGCCTTCCTCCCTGTCTGACCGGTACATACTTATCAAGAACACGCAGTAGCTGATCCTTGAACAAGCCCCACTTATCCAGTGTGCCCAACACTTGCAGCCTACTTCTCCACCTTATCCCCCCCAAGTCACGTCTAATGGCATCATAATTGCCCTTCCCCCAGTTATAACTCTTGCCCTGCGGTGTATACTTATCCCTTTCCATCATTAACGTAAACGTCACCGAATTGTGGTCACTGTCCCCAAAGTGCTCTCCTACCTCCAAATCCAACACCTGGCCTGGTTCATTACCCAAAACCAAATCCAACGTGGCCTCGCCTCTTGTTGGCCTGTCAACATATTGTTTCAGGAAACCCTCCTGCACACACTGTACAAAAAACGATCCATCTATTGTACTCGAACTATATCTTTTCCAGTCAATATTTGGAAAGTTAAAGTCTCCCATAATAACTACCCTGTTACTTTCGCTCATATCCAGAATCATCTTCGCCATCCTTTCCTCTACATCCCTAGAACTATTAGGAGGCCTATAAAAAACTCCCAACAGGGTGACCTCTCCTTTCCTGTTTCTAACTTCAGCCAATACTACCTCGGAAGAAGAGTCCCCATCTAGCATCCTCTCCGCCACCGTAATACTGCTCTTGACTAGCAGCGCCACACCTCCCCCTCTTTTGCCTCCTTCTCTGAGCTTACTAAAACACCTAAACCCCGGAACCTGCAACATCCATTCCTGTCCCTGCTCTATCCATGTCTCCGAAATGGCCACAACATCGAAGTCCCAGGTACCAACCCACGCTGCCAGTTCCCCTACCTTGTTTCGTATACTCCTGGCATTGAAGTAGACACACTTCAAACCACCTACCTGAACGCTGGACCCCTCCTGCGACGTCAAATCTGTGCTCCTGACCTCTATACTCTCATTCTCCCTTACCCTAAAACTACAATCCAGGTTCCCATGCCCCTGCTGCATTAGTTTAAACCCCCCCAAAGAGCACTAACAAATCTCCCCCCCAGGATATTTGTGCCCCTCAGGTTCAGATGTAGACCATCCTGTCTGTAGAGGTCCCACCTTCCCCAGAAAGAGCCCCAGTTATCCAAAAATCTGAAACCCTCCCGCCTGCACCATCCCTGTAGCCACGTGTTTAAATGCTCTCTCTCCCTATTCCTCATCTCACTATCACGTGGCACGGGCAACAACCCAGAGATAACAACTCTGTTTGTTCTAGTTCTGAGCTTCCATCCTAGCTCCCTGAAAGCCTGCCTGACATCCTTGTCCCCTTTCCTACCTATGTCGTTGGTGCCAATGTGGACCACGACTTGGGGCTGCTCCCCCTCCCCCCTAAGGACCCGGAAAACACGATCCGAGACATCACGTACCCTTGCACCTGGGAGGCAACATACCAAACGTGAGTCTCTCACGCTCCCACAAAATCTCCTATCTGTGCCCCTGACTATAGAGTCCCCAATTACTAATGCTCTGCTCCTCTCCCCCCTTCCCTTCTGAGCAACAGTGACAGACTCCGTGCCAGAGGCCCGTACCCCATGGCTTACCCCTGGTAAGTCGTCCCCCCCACAAGTATCCAAAGCGGTATACTTGTTTCTCAGGGGAACGACCGCAGGGGATCCCTGCACTGACTGTTTTTTCCCAGTCCCTCTTACAGTTACCCACCTATCTCCAATCTTTGGTGTAACTAATTCCCTGAAGCTGCTATCTATGACCCCTTAGCTTAAACATGGGGAAGAGTGAATTATATGTGATACATCCAGGGGACCAGAGTAGAGAGGTAGAAGGCTTACCGCTAAGGAAAGTGGAAAGAAACTTCCGATACTTGGGGATTCAGATCGCTAGGAGCTGGGGAACCTTGCACAGACTTAATCTGACACGGCTGGTAGAACAAATGGAGGAGGACTTTAAGAGGTGGGACATGCAGCCTTTATCGCTGGCGGGCAGGGTGCAAGCAATTAAGATGATGGTCCTCCCGAGGTTCTTATTTGTATTTCAATGTCTCCCTATTTTAATCACCAGGACCTTTTTTAATAAAATAGATAGGAGCATTACGAGCTTTGTGTGGGCAGGGAAAGTTCCGAGAGTAAGGAGGGGGTTCCTTCAGCGCAGTAGGGACAGAGGAGGACTGGCACTACCGAACTTGGGAGATTATTATTGGGCCGCCAATGTGGCAATGATACGTAGATGGATGATGGAGGGTGAGGGAGCGGCGTGGAAAAGGCTGGAGAGAAGGTCCTGTAAAGGGACGAGTCTAGAGGCGCTGGTGACGGCGCCGCTACCGTTTTCACCGAAAAAGTACACCACGAACCCGGTGGTGGCGGCAACACTGAACATATGGGGACAGTGGAGGCGACAGAGAGGGGTGCGGGGAGCCCTGGTGGGGTCCCCTATCAGGAACAACCATAGGTTCGCCCCAGGAAGAATGGATGGAGGATTTCAAAGCTGGTACCAGTTGGGAATTAGGAAGGTGGGAGATTTATTCATAGATGGGACTTTTGCGAGCTTGGGTGCACTGGAGGAAAAGTATAAGTTACACCGGGGGAATTTCTTGAGATATATGCAGGTGAGGGCGTTTACTAGACAACAGGTGAGGGAATTTCCGCGGCTCCCGACACAGGGGATACAGGACAGGGTGCTTTCAGGGGTGTGGGTCGGAGAGGGCAAGGTGTCAGAGATTTATAGTGAGATGAGGGAAGAGGGGGAGGAGTCGGTGGGCGAACTAAAAAGAAAGTGGGAAGAAGAATTAGGGGAGGAGATAGAGGAGGGTATGTGGGCTGATGCCCTAAGCAGGGTAAATTCCTCTTCCTCATGCGCCAGGCTTAGCCTGATTCAATTTAAGGTGCGACATAGAGCACACATAACGGGAGCAAGATTGAGCAGGTTCTTTGGAGTGGAGGACAAATGTGGGAGGTGTGGCGGGAGCCCGGCAAACCACGCACATATGTTTTGGGCGTGCCCGGCACTGGAAGGGTATTGGAAGGGAGTGACGGGAGTGATTTCGCAGGTGGTGAAGGCCCGGGTCAAACCAGGCTGGGGGTTAGCTCTATTTGGAGTTGCGGAAGAGCCGGGAATGCAGGAGGCGAAAGAGGCCGATGTCGTGGCCTTTGCGTCCCTCGTAGCCCGGCGCAGGATCCTACTCATGTGGAAGGAGGCAAAACCCCCCGGACTGGAGGACTGGGTAAACGATATGGCGGGGTTTATTAAACTGGAGCAGATAAAGTTTGCCCTGAGAGGATCGGCTCAAGGGTTCACCAGGCGGTGGCAGCCATTTCTCGACTACCTAGGGGAACGTTAGAGGGAAGACGGATGATCAGCAGCAGCAGCAACCCAGGGGGGAGGGGGGGGGGGGTGGGAGGGGGGGAGGAGGCTCAGTTGAGTATAGGTCAATAGAGTACGAGGTTTTGTTACTTGTATATTATTATTATTATTGTTAAAAAGTTTAAAAATTTCTGTTTTGTTACTGTTATCGTTTCGCTTGTTTTGTAAGCAGGAACAATGTTGCTCAGGGAAAAAAATTTCAATAAAATATATTTAAAAAAAAAGAGATGGTACAGCGTGACCTCCCCTTGAAGTTGTGGGAAGTTGTTCTCTACCTTTTGAAGGAACTGAATCTATTTTAGGATTTTTGTCCACCATAAATCCAGCCTTACACCCAATGTTTTGATCGCAAACAATTTGTGTAATTTGAAGATTACACAACCACAACTATTCAGTCAGTTGTGTTTTATTTAGTTGTACGGCCTGCACCCAGTTGAATAACTCTTTCTTAAAAGGTCCTTTCTGAAGGGGTCGGAGCACGAGCTGTTGCGGCTTTAAGACTTTTAATGGGGGCAAAAAGAGATTTTCTTACCCCAGTCTAGCCATTTTTCGGATAGATGTCTTTGGGTCTTCCATCCTTCTGGCCTTTCTTCGGTCTTCCGATTTCCTCCGACTCTGTACTCCTCCCCTTCTGCCGACTACGCCAATTGTAGGAATCTACTGTGCTGTTTAAGTGTAGTCTCATATACACTTCAAAACTCAGTAGAATTTAAGTTACACTTCTCGGATGCGAAATAAAGATATTTTATTGTGTCTATTGATTATAATTGAGAGACTGAGATCTTCTTGTGGTTACAAATCAAGTGTTCTCAATAAACCCTTGCCAGCAACAGACTTTAAGAGAAATAATTGGCTTAATGGTCTGCAATAGATTTAACTTTCAAAAATACAGTAACGGTTCTTTGCTTAAAGCAAAACAGCTTGCGCGAACTTCAAGAGTTAGAGTGGAAAAGTGAAAATACGAAAATAAGGATAGCGAGTAGTTAGATCAAAGTATAGAGTGATCCTGGATGAAAAATGGCTTCCCAAACTTCTATGTTTAAGGAGAATGTTATAATAATAATAATAATAATCGCTTATTGTCACAAGTAGGCTTCAATGAAGTTACTGTGAAAAGCCCCTAGTCACCACATTCCGGCGCCTGTTTGGGGAGGCCGGTATTGGAATTGAACCCGCGCTGCTGGCATTGTTCTGCATTGCAAGCCAGCCCACGGTGCTCAACCAGCCCCTGATGGAGTTATCAGTCGAACTCCATCTGTCCCGACCGCTTCAATGTGCTGATTGGCTTGAATGGGTTTCAAATGCATTTGGTTGGGTGGTTAGTTGTCAATCATCAATGTGCAACATATATTCGGATATGTTGCATTTGTAGATTTTTGTGTGTGTTGGAATGTGATATATCCTCTTAATCAATTCTAGTTTTCGCTGGTTTATTGCTGACTGTGCTTCTATCTGAATTCTGAACAGTGGTGTGTTCATGTACTCATGGCGGTCACGGGTATGCTGCATAGCTTTTGCTATTTAAAACAATGGTCAGTTTATGATATCAGTAAAAACGTTGCATAAGCTCCAGCTAGTTTCTTTGAATGTTTCAGATGTGTTTTGCCACTGCAAATTCTGCAAGCTGTGTGTATTTGGAATCTAAATTATGCTTGAAGTTATATGATGGAAATCCATTTTAAAATGGATTTTAAACTGGGCTTTAGTATTTACATTTAAATAGCTAAATCAATTACCCTTTAACCTATTAGAAATACCAGTTTCCTTCAGTATCGGGACCTTTGCTTTTCCTGACTTATATTAATGACCTAGATCTTGGTGTGCATGGGGAAAATTTTCAAAGTTTGTGGATGATACAAAATATTTTTAAAAAATGTTTTATTAGAGTATTTCCAATTTTTTATAATAATAACAATAACAGCGCCGTAAACATGGCACAATAAACATTTCTACCCCTTTCACAAACTTCACCCCCCCCAACAATAAAACAACAATCTGCCCCCCGCCCCCCCCCCCGCCCCCCCCCCCCCCCCGCCTTTGTAATTCTGCTTCTGCTGACAATTTAGTTTCCCCAAAAAAGTCAACGAATGGCTACCACCTCCGGGTGTACCCTAACATTGACCCTCTTAAGGCAAACTTTATTTTCTCGAGACTAAGAGACCCAGCCATGTCACTAACCCAGGTCTCTACACTCAGGGGTTTTGGGTCCCTCCACATTAATAAGATTCGTCTCCGGGCTACCGGGAGGCAAAGGCCAAAACGTCAGTCTCTTTCACCCCCTGAACTCCCGGCTCTTCCGACACTCCAAAGATCACCACCTCCGAACCCGGCACCACCCGTGTTTTGAGTACCGCGGATATCGCCTTAGCGAAACCCTGCCAAAACTCTCTAAGCTCTGGCCATGCCCAAAACATGTGGACATGATTTGCTGATGATACAAAACTTGGAAGTATTGTAAGCTGCGAAGAGGACAGTGTGGAACTTCAAAAGGACATAGACAGTGGAGTGGGTAGCTAGGTGGCAGATGAAGTTCAATGTGGAGAAGAGGAACCACGAAAGACAATACAAATCGGTCCCTCTTTGCTGTTGTTTTTTTAAATTTTATTGTTTAAGGCGGGAACAGGAAGTTCGACCCACGGACTTCTGGGAAGTGGAGTGCAGGGGTTGCCGGTAAGTATTTAGGTTTAAAAGAACTTACCTTACAGGAGAAATCAGTTGGAGTTTCAGCGGGAGCGGAGTGCAGAGGCTGCTGGTGGGTGAGTACTGAAATTTTAAAGTAACTTACCTTACAGGAGCAGATCTTGGAGTTTCAGCGGGAGCGGAGTGCAGAGGCTGCTGGTGGGTGAGTACTGAAATTTTAAAGTAACTTACCTTACAGGAGCAGATCTTGGAGTTTCAGCGGAAGCGGAGCGCAGAGGCAGCTGGTGGGTGAGTATTTAAGTAAACACTTACCTGGTCCCGTTTTCGGTCCCTCTTTGCTGTTGTTTTTTAAAATTTTATTGTTTAAGGCGGGAACAGGAAGTTCGACCCGTGGACTTCTGGGAAGTCCCTCACCAATAAATTCTGGTGGAGAGGATAGTCAGGGGCACAGATAGGAGATTTTGTGGAAGCGTGAGAAACTCACGTTTGGTATGTTGCCTCCCAGGTGCAAGGGTACGTGATGTCTTGGATCGTGTTTTCCGGGTCCTTAAGGGGGAGGGGGAGCAGCCCCAAGTCGTGGTCCACATTGGCACTAACGACATAGGTAGGAAAGGGGACAAGGATATCAGGCAGGCTTTCAGGGAGCTAGGATGGAAGCTCAGAACTAGAACAAACAGAGTTGTTATCTCTGGGTTGTTGCCCGTGCCACGTGATAGTGAGATGAGGAATAGGGAGAGAGAGCAATTAAACACGTGGCTACAGGGATGGTGCAGGCGGGAGGGATTCAGATTTCTGGATAACTGGGGCTCTTTCTGGGGAAGGTGGGACCTCTACAGACAGGATGGTCTACATCTGAACCTGAGGGGCACAAATATCCTGGGGGGGAGATTTGTTAGTGCTCTTTGGGGGGGTTTAAACTAATGCAGCAGGGGCATGGGAACCTGGATTGTAGTTTTAGGGTAAGGGAGAATGAGAGTATAGAGGTCAGGAGCACAGATTTGACATCGCAGGAGGGGGCCAGTGTTCAGGTAGGTAGTTTGAAGTGTGTCTACTTCAATGCCAGGAGTATACGAAATAAGGTAGGGGAACTGGCAGCATGGGTTGGTACCTGGGACTTCGATGTTGTGGCCATTTCGGAGACATGGATAGAGCAGGGACAGGAATGGATGTTGCAGGTTCCGGGGTTTAGGTGTTTTAGTAAGCTCAGAGAAGGAGGCAAAAGAGGGGGAGGTGTGGCGCTGCTAGTCAAGAGCAGTATTACGGTGGCGGAGAGGATGCTAGATGGGGACTCATCTTCCGAGATAGTATGGGCTGAGGTTAGAAACAGGAAAGGAGAGGTCACCCTGTTGGGAGTTTTCTATAGGCCTCCAAATAGTTCTAGGGATGTAGAGGAAAGGATGGCGAGGATGATCCTGGAGAAGAGCGAAAGTAACAGGGTAGTTATTATGGGAGACTTTAACTTTCCAAATATTGACTGGAAAAGATATAGTTTCGAGTACATTAGATGGGTCATTTTTTGTACAGTGTGTGCAGGAGGGTTTCCTGACACAATATGTTGACAGGCCAACAAGAGGCGAGGCCACGTTGGATTTGGTTTTGGGTAACGAAACAGGCCAGGTGTTGGGTTTGGAGGTAGGAGAGCACTTTGGGGACAGTGACCACAATTCGGTGACGTTTACGTTAATGATGGAAAGGGATAAGTATACACTGCAGGGCAAGAAGTAGGTGGAGAATTATGGGTGGAGAAGTAGGCTGCAAGTGTTGGGCACACTGGATAAGTGGAGCTTGTTCAAGGATCAGCTACTGCGTGTTCTTGATAAATATGTACCGGTCAGGCAGGGAGGAAGGCGTAGAGCGAGGGAACCGTGGTTTACCAAAGAAGTGGAATCTCTTGTTAAGAGGAAGAAGGAGGCCTATGTGAAGATGAGGTGTGAAATTTCAGTTCGGGCGATGGATAATTACAAGGTAGCGAGGAAGGATCTAAAGAGAGAGCTAAGACGAGCAAGGAGGGGACATGAGAAGTATTTGGCAGGTAGGATCAAGGAAAACCCAAAAGCTTTCTATAGGTATGTCAGGAATAAGCGAATGACTGGGGAAAGAGTAGGACCAGTCAAGGACAGGGATGGGAAGTTGTGTGTGGAGTCTGAAGAGATAGGCGAGATACTAAATGAATATTTTTCGTCAGTATTCACTCAGGAAAAAGATAATGTTGTGGAGGAGAATGCTGAGACCCAGGCTATTAGAATAGATGGCATTGAGGTACGTAGGGAAGAGGTGTTGGCAATTCTGGACAGGCTGAAAATAGATAAGTCCCCGGGTCCTGATGGGATTTATCCTAGGATTCTCTGGGAGGCCAGGGAAGAGATTGCTGGACCTTTGGCTTTGATTTTTATGTCATCATTGGCTACAGGAATAGTGCCAGGGGACTGGAGGATAGCAAATGTGGTCCCTTTGTTCAAAAAGGGGAGCAGAGACAACCCCGGCAACTATAGACCGGTTAGCCTCACGTCTGTAGTGGATAAAGTCTTGGAGGGGATTATAAGAGACAAGATTTATAATCATCTAGATAGGAATAATATGATCAGGGATAGTCAGCATGGCTTTGTGAAGGGTAGGTCATGCCTCACAAACCTTATCGAGTTCTTTGTGAAAGTGACTGAACAGGTAGACGAGGGTAGAGCAGTTGATGTGGTGTATATGGATTTCAGTAAAGCGTTTGATAAGGTTCCCCACGGTAGGCTATTGCAGAAAATACGGAGGCTGGGGATTGAGGGTGATTTAGAGATGTGGATCAGAAATTGGCTAGCTGAAAGAAGATGGGAAATGTTCAGAATGGAGTTCAGTTACAAGTGGCGTACCACAAGGATCTGTTCTGGGGCCGTTGCTGTTTGTCATTTTTATCAATGACCTAGAGGAAGGCGCAGAAGGGTGGGTGAGTACATTTGCAGACGACACTAAAGTCGGTGGTGTTGTCGACAGTGTGGAAGGATGTAGCAGGTTACAGAGGGATATAGATAAGCTGCAGAGCTGGGCTGAGAGGTGGCAAATGGAGTTTAATGTAGAGAAGTGTGAGGTGATTCACTTTGGAAGGAATAACAGGAATGCGGAATATTTGGCTAATGGTAAAGTTCTTGGAAGTGTGGATGAGCAGAGGGATCTAGGTGTCCATATACATAGATCCCTGAAAGTTGCCACCCAGGTTGATAGGGTTGTGAAGAAGGCCTATGGAGTGTTGGCCTTTATTGGTAGAGGGATTGAGTTCCGGAGTCAGGAGGTCATGTTGCAG
Source organism: Scyliorhinus torazame (assembly GCF_047496885.1). Lineage (NCBI taxonomy): Eukaryota > Metazoa > Chordata > Chondrichthyes > Carcharhiniformes > Scyliorhinidae > Scyliorhinus > Scyliorhinus torazame. Next base: position 16,377,307 of record NC_092723.1, on the reverse strand, counting down.
CTGTACAAAACTCTGGTACGGCCGCATTTGGAGTATTGCGTACAGTTCTGGTCACCGCATTATAGGAAGGACGTGGAGGCTTTGGAGCGGGTGCAGAGGAGATTTACCAGGATGTGCCTGGTATGGAGGGAAAATCTTATGAGGAAAGGCTGATGGACTTGAGGTTGTTTTCGTTGGAGAGAAGAAGGTTAAGAGGAGACTTAATAGAGGCATACAAAATGATCAGGGGGTTAGATAGGGTGGACAGTGAGAGCCTTCTCCTGCGGATGGAAATGGCTGGCACGAGGGGACATAGCTTTAAACTGAGGGGTAATAGATATAGGACAGAGGTCAGAGGTAGGTTCTTTACGCAAAGAGTAGTGAGGCCGTGGAATGCCCTACCTGCAACAGTAGTGAACTCGCCAACATTGTGGGCATTTAAGAGTTTATTGGATAAACATATGGATGATAATGGCATAGTGTAGGTTAGATGGCTTTTGTTTCGGTGCAACATCGTGGGCCGAAGGGCCTGTACTGCGTTGTATCGTTTTATGTTCTATGTTCTATGTTCTAAATAAGGGATAAAATTTTTCAGGGGGTGCAGAAGCAGAGGTACCTGGGTGTATCCGTGCATAGATCATTGAAGGTGGCAGGCAGGAGGAGAGAGCAGTCAATGAGTATATAGTATTCTTGACTTTATTAATACAGGTATAGAGGACAAGGACATTATGCTGAATTTATACAAGACACTAGTTAGATCTCGGCTGGAGTATTGTGCACAGTTCTGGGCGCTACACTTTAGGAAGGATGTTAACGGTTTGGAGAGAGCGCAGAAGAGGTTTACATGAATGGTTCCAGGATGAGAAACTTCAGTTATGAAGGGAGATTGGAGAGGTTGGGACTGTTCTCCTTGGAGAGAAGAAGGTTTTTGTAAGGTCAAGTAGGAGTCTACACCGAGAAGTTCAAAGAAACCTTGAGCTGGTGGTAGGAACGGGGTTGCACCAACGGAAAGATGCTAATGGGCCGGTCACCGCATTCTCCAGCCCTGCATGATTCTCCGGTTCTCTGGACCAGGAATCACGTGGGCGGGATTTCCAACAGGTCTCACCAAACGTGAGCCTGACGTGGTGGACCACACGGTGGGACAAGGGAGTAACTCCTTGAGGGGGGGTTGCCCCCAAAGTCCATCCCAGGATCACACTCCCCCTCCACAATGCACACCCTTCCCACCCCTTCCCTTCCAGATCCCCCACCGCACATCCCCCACAGAGACCCCCTAATACGGGAGACCCACAGGGATTCCCTTAATAGGGAGACTCCCCTAGGCACCCCCCAAATAGGAAGATCCCCCCAGAGACCCCCTCGCTAAAGCCCCCCTCCACAGGGACCCCAAACTGAAGGAACCACCTACAGAATCCTACTACGGAGCCCCCCAATAGGGACCCTCTAAATAGGGAGATTCCCCCACAGAGATCCCCTAAATAGAGGACCCTTCCACAGACACCCCCCCACCCCCCCCAGAAAGAAACACTGTCTGGAGGCTAGAAAGCAGTCCAGACAGGGGCCAGTGAAAGAAATTGCAGTTGTAAACTTACCTGGAAGTACCAGTGTGTCAATTCCTGGAAAGAAAACAGCTGTGGCCTGTGATTCAACCACTCAGACCCATTAGCTGCAAGCCATTCATTCATTACTGGGAGTGGGCTGTGATTGACAGCTTCCACAAGCAGCTGTGAACCTTGTTCCATTCATCTTCTTCATGGATGTGTAAGTCTAAATGCTGAAAACACAGTGTTTACAAACATCTACCACATCAAAGAGAGTTAAGTGCATTCCAACCACGCTCCTTCAAGCTTGAGTGATTTTGAAATGGTGAACTGGAAATTGAATTTGATGCGGTGGATGGGGCCGCACGGTAGCACAGTGGTTAGCGCTGTTGCTTCACAGTGCCAGGAACTCGGTTTCGATTCCCGGCTTGGGTCACTGTCTGTGCGGAGTCTGCACGTTCTCCCTGTGCCTGCGTGGGTTTCCTCCGAGTGCTCCAGTTTCCTCCCACAAGTCCCGAAAGTCACCGTTAGGTGAATTGGACATTCTGAATTCTCCCTCTGCACCCGAACAGGCGCCGGAGTGTGGCGACTAGGGGATTTTCAAAGTAACTTCATTGCGGTGTTAATGTAAGCCTACTTGTGACACTAATAAAGATTATTATTACTATTATGGTTTGTAAACATTGCAGTTTCAGCAATTAGGTTTACATACTCATGAAGAATCCCCGTACTCATCCCCATACTTGGGGGAAGGGGGGTCCCTGGAAAGTACAGGGGTGGGGGACTGCTTAGCGATGGGGGGTGGCAGGGTGGGGGGATGATTTGCAGTGCAGGGAGTGGGTGGTCGGCCTAGGGACTTCTCTGTCCATTCTTGTTATGCACTGTCTACCTCGCCTCCTCAACCGTGCCCCTTGCCGGAGGTGTGGCAATCCTCAGGTTAAACCAGCACCAGTCAGCTCCCCCCCTCAAAGGGGAAAGCAGCCTTGGACCCTCTGGGACTATGGCGACTTTACCGTACCTATATCAACTGGAAAGCAAATAGACTCATTACCCAATTCAATGGTGTTTGACTGTCAACCAAACAGCCCTTTTCTGCGCTATATTCAACATTTTTATATCTGGTAAAAAAAACAATATTCTCCTCGGGGATTGTCCCCAGCAGCGGGCTGGAGATTGATCTTCAATTCTTGGAGATTCCAGGCCAATCGTGGAGGGTTGGAAACCCTGCTAAGTACAGGTGATCTGTCGATTACCTCCTTGTTGCCTTTGGGCAGTTTGCTGTATGCCAATTGTCTTCTGTGTTTCCTACATTGCAACAGTGGCTACATCACGAAAGTAGTCCATTGGCGGTAAGGCACTTTGGGAAGTCCCGAGGTTCTGAAAGAAGGCAAAGGAATTAAAGTTTGTCCTTTTTCCCCCTCCTATCAGCGCTGTGGTCACCCAATGAGTGGGCCTTGTTGGTATTTTTGCTGGGTTTAGCCAGGCAGGCTGTCAGTAAGATAGGGCTGGGAGCAATGACAGAGGTGGGGCCGGAGCAAGGTCATGAAAGGATTTGGAAACAAGGATGTGAATTTTAAAACGCAGGGCTGGATTCTCCGTTCTGGAGACTAAGTCGCCATGTGGGCCTGAAAACGGTGGCGTTTTACGCCAGGAAAACTAGCGCAATAGGACCACCGATTCCCTGTTCCGGGATGGGTGGGTAGCAGCCAGGCAGTGTGGAGCTCCCAGCTCTAGCTGCCGATACGTCCTGGAGACTTGCCGGGTCCGTGGCCACGCGTGCGCGCGGTGGCGGATTGCAGCGGCTGCGCCCTGCTTCATGACGGACGCCGCTCGAGGACCCGTTCCGCGAAATCGTCCCCCCCCCCCCTTCGGTCGGCTCGCGCATCCCGGACCGTCCCGCCACTGCGCCCCCAGCCCCGAATATGTCCCCGCGGATCGGCCCTCCCCCAATTGTGGCGGCGCTGGACCGAGCCCACAGCCGCCACGCTGAGTTCCCGACGGGTGAGACCACACGCGACCGATGCCGTCGGGAACTTGGCCGTCGGGGATCGGAGAAACCAGACCCCAGGCTTTACCTACAACGGGAGATATCGTAGATCAGTCAGGACAGGGGTAATGGGGGAAATGGGAATTGCTGCAAATTAGGATTCCAGTAGGAGGACATTCTGTCCATCACGTGTCCGACTACGTTGGGTGGATTGTATTCATTGGAGTTTAGAAGAGTGAGAGGGGATCTCATAGAAACTCACAACATTCTAATGGGATTAGACAGGGTACATTCAGAAAGAATGTTCCCAAAGGTGGGGGAGTCCAGAACTAGGGGTCATAGTTTGAGGAGAAGGGGTAAAATATTTCGGACTGAGCTGGGGAGAAATTTCTTCACCCAGAGAGCGGTGAATCAGTGGAATTCGCTACCACAGAAAGTAGTTGAGGCCAAAACTTTGTGTGATTTCAAGAAGCAATTGGATACAGCTCTTGGAGCTAAAGGAATCAATGTGGGAAGGCGGGATCGGGGTATTGAACTTGATCACAATGAATGGCGGAGCAGGCTCAAGGGCCGAATGGCTTCCTCCAGATCTATTTTCTATATTTGCCAGCTCTCTGATAGAATCAGCAGTCCCACTCCCCCATTTTCTTCCGACAGCTCTGCAACATTTTCCTTTTCAGGATTATTCCTAATTCCCATTTTGAAAGGTGTGAGTGAATGTTCTTCCACCCTGCCTTTCAGGCAGCCCATTCCAGGCCACTGCAACTCACTGTGAATCTCCCTGCTGGATTTCTTTTGCCAAATACTTTAAGTATGTTTTCCTTTACTAAATCCCAAGGATAGAATTAAGGCTCAGGGCAAAAAAAAAACTCAGGTTCTATCAGGCTGCAATTGGGATAAGGAAGCTGGGTTTGGTGGTGGAAACTCACTCAACTTTCTCCCCAAACCCAACAGACCAACCAGCACCATTATCCCTATAATCCCCGTGTCTGCGTGGGTTTCCTCCGGCTGCTCCAGTTTCCTCCCACGGTCCAAGTGTGTGCAGGTTGGGTGGATTGGCCATGTTAAATTGCCCCTTAGTGTCGAAAAGGGTAGGTGGGATTACTGCGGTACAGGAATAGGGTGGAGGCATGGGTTTAAGTAGGGTGCTATTTCCAAGGGCCGGTGCAGACTCGATGGGCCAAATGGCCTCCTTCTGCGCTTTAATTTCTATGATTCTATGAATCCTTGGTAGATTATCATAGATTATCATAGAATTTACAGTGCAGAAGGAAGCCATTTGGCCCATCGTGTCTGCACCGGCTCTTGGAAAGAGCACTCTACCCAGCCATTGTCCTTAACGAAGCTCATCTGAATATCTGTTCCAAATGTAATTTTCTTTCATTTTTATTAATGTCCCTCTGGTCCCATTTACCTGCCTTAGTTTTAACCGATTATCTCATAGCTACTCCATTATTTCTGCTCCCAGCCTTCAGTGCTTGAGTTTCTCAAAAGGCCATAAGTATTAGGATTAAGACTGAGCAGCAAGGCTGTAAGGCAATCATTCGATGTGGAATCAGAGAACCATTCAGGCCAGGAGGAGGCCATTCAGTCCATCAGCCCGTAGCCCTACAAATCTCCTCTCCCCACTTTAAATAATTATCCAATCTCCTGAATTGAAAGTTAATATTGAATGTGTTTCTTGAATCTTGAGCGGGTTCTCTTTCCAGGGGCCGGTGCAGACTCAATGGGCCGAATGGCCTCTTTCTGCACTGTAAATTCTATGATTCTATGTTTCCACTGCCCTTCCAGATGTAGATAATGCACCAAGTATCAAAAATTCTCCTCTTTCCCCCTCTTTATTTCCCCCCCCCCCCAATTACCTTCAATCAGTGCTCTTTGATGACTGAACCGCTTGCCAGTGGGATACGCTTTTCCTTATTTATTCTCATCAAAAGCCTTCAGAATTTTGAGCAGTCCTGTCACATTTCCCATTAACCCTGAATCGCTCGAGTGCATCGCTCTTTGAATAGGAAGGGGGCAAGAGGCATTCTGAACAGGATAACACAGGCTGCAATTCGATGCAGCTTTGACCAAAAGACACCCCAGACTTTGAAGTAAGTTCAATGTAAATTGTTGAACCATTAGCACAGTTCTCTATGAGTTCGACTCCCCTGCTAATCTTGCTATAGTAACTCAGTCTAACTAACCAGTCTGCTCTAAGCCACGTGGTGGGTGTGATGCTTCTGATCTGCCCCTGTCCTACTCTCTAAGTGTCGTCTGTAGAAAGAGACAGAGCATGTGTTCCCTGTCCTTATAGATGGGTTGTGTAATGCCCCCTTGTGGTAGTGTCACCTCTGGGTGTCTTGACTGCCCATTGGTCGTGTCCTATTCTATGTGTTCATTAGCTGTATGTCTGCATGTCATGACGTCTCTGGTGCTCCCTCTAGTGTTTACTTAGTCGTAGTGTATTTACATTAACCCCTTGTGTATTTACAGTGATGCTTCCAGCTCTCAGTGCTGGCCAAGGGGCTAGAGATCACCTTTGGTCACAGGTAGAACAGAAACCTTGCAGGAATAATACAAACTGCCAGCTTTAGTTGTCACTCTGCATGGGAAAGTGTGAAACTTAATTTGTGCAAATTCCAGTCTCCTTTTCCGTCAATTGTGTGTTTGCTACTTCGCTTCTTACCCAACCCCCCCCCCCCCCAACATTTCACCCACTCTCAATCTGCTGTGTGCAGACTCAATAGAGTTGTCTCTCCCCCGTCCCCTCCCCCGGAAGGGGCATACTTGTATCATGGCCCCCTATGGGAACTCAAGGACTGGAATTATTTTGTGAGTGGGCACGAGTGGAAAACAGCACAGCCGATCCCGGTGTATATCCACACAATGGGGGCAGTTTCAGCATCTATCAGTGAACAATGATCAAGAACGGGGCAGGGGCTGACTGGAGGTGTCAAGGGCCCTCTGCTTTCCTGTTCTGCAGCCTTGCCCCATCGCAGTGCACTTATTATCGATAACAAAGCCAAGAATGGAAGATGGTTCAGCTAAACGGGGGCCTCGTTATCTGCTGCACATCAGTGACATCAGTCACTACAAAGATTTCTGGGATGGCCTGAGGTTGCAAAAGGCGCCATGTAAATGCAGCTCTGCATTTATACGTTGCCTTCCCCATCCTCGGCACCCAAAGAGATTTTTTACAGCCAATTAAGTACTTTTGACGGCACTGTCGCAATGTCGGAAATAGGGCAGCCAATTTGCGCATCGTAAGATCCGGCAAACAGCAATGAAGTAAATGACCGAACATCTGTTTTCGTTGACCGGAGGCTTGCCTCAATATCTCATCTGAAAAATGGTATCTCCGACAGTGAAACAGCCCCCCCTTAGGACCGCACTGCAATGTCAGCCTGGAATGTGTGCTCAATTCTCTGTGAGGAGATATTCTCGCTCTCGCTCTCTCTCTCTTTCCCCATGCTGCCTTCTCATTGTCCAGGGGTTACTAGTCACGGCTCATGCCATATCACCCTGGGCCAAGATGAGGAAGCGGACAGTCAGAACTATCTCAGCTGGCAGAAGGTTTGAATCCACACTGTCAACATTATTATACACTCCATGCTATCTGCCTGGCCACTGACCTCCGACAAGGCTTCACTGACAATTTTCTAATGCAGCATGTGAATACCAGCACACT